>NC_037532.1:892135-895350 GCF_001531365.2 Cynara cardunculus var. scolymus | reverse complement strand
TTTATAATTTAATAAATAAAAAATTATCAAAATATTAATTAATGATCAAATTATCTTATTTTATATTAGTAACCAAAAGCATATGGATTGTTTACTTACCTTTTAATAGTTCTAATAAGAATCAAYTTCTAAATGGTTAAGAGACATCTTTGGTAAAAAAAAAAAAATTGTCTCTTATTAGTTCTAAAACCCTCTAAATGATTTTGTATCATGTGTCTCCCTTAACCATTCAGCGTTCTAACTTTATTGTAAGCAATTACCAAACAATTATATTTCAACGTTCTAATCTCTTAATAGTTTTAAAACCCTATAAATGATTTTATTTTATTTTGCATTATTCAGCGTTCTAATTTCTTTGGCAAAAATTGTTTTATAAAAATGCATTATAAAATTATTTAAAAATACATTTATTTATAAAACTATTTGAATTTTCGGGCCGAGCCAGTCCCGGTTCCACGAAACTACCAAAAACCCCAATCGGTCCCCGTTTTCGTTCCCATAACCGGTCCTTACCAGTCTCGAGCCGGACTGGTCCCGATGCCGGTCCTCCGACGGTCCCGGGCCGGGCGAAGCCAATTTGGCCATCACTAGRCTGGATCGAGCCCAAATCGGTCTCGATCCAAGATTTTGAGTCCCATTTTAACGAAATCTTGAAACCCATTGGTGACCCATTTGAGGCAACCATGGTCCATCAACGATCCACTCAAATGGTCCTACAAAATGGAGCCTACRAACATTAAATTTGTATTCTAAAAACTAACAAAAAAATCACATTATGATTCGTAGGTCATGAATTATCCTATATGTTGAATAAGATTTTTCGTTATATAATTATGTTTACTGTGGACCCTACGTAATTAAATCCATGTGGAAATTGGTCACCTGCTTGACATATTGTCGAGTTSCTGACTATAATAAAACTGAATGAAACATTAAGTAAAATACTGTTGATTTGAAATTTATTTGATGAGAAAACTGTATCAAGATAAGAAAGTGTGTACCTTCGTTACTGTTTAACGCAACAAATTGTTTTTTTCAATGTGTTAATGTAACAAAAGTTTCAAAACTTCATATTGTGCACTTATTTTGGCAGATAACTTGTTGATCTTGTAACATCTGGTGACGTGGATATCTACGTCATCAAGTGTTACAAAAGTAGCAGAWTACTGACTAAAATGAGCAGGAAAATTGAAAATATTGATTTTTTACATGTTTGAGGAAAATTTTTGTTTGTTATAATAAATATGAATTACACCTGACTTTGTTACATCTTTCCCTTATTTGACGATGCATTGCACCACCATCTGGTTGCAAAGTATGGTACGTGTACGGCTAATGATATATCCAAATTCCGAATGCATTCATCCAAACAGTTTATCTCATCCACAACAATCTTCGCATCGATTTCAAAGTGAACCCAACGGAACATCGAATCGACTGCTCAGGACATGGCATGTAGGAGTGCCAAAACTTTTAGTAATATCTAATAACAAGACGTAAATGCATTTGACAAACTTATTTCTTTTGAAATTTGCTTTTTTGATGTGTACAGCCGAGTGTAGCCAAAAAAATGTTTCTTCGTGTTAATGTATTTGGAGGCAGGTTTCATGTGGGGTCAGATTTTTTCCCGCAAATTTCTTTAACAATTCTTCATTAATTTTTTTTTAATTAAATTTGGTTTTCAGAAAATATAAGRGGGTGTTTGGTAAGAGGTATTAAGCAGCAATCAATGAGATTAAAAATAAAAGAAACTATTTGTTTTTCTGTAATATAATGGGTTCATTCYTTCAAAAGCCCAAAATTTCATTTCGGTTAAACTATTTTCATTCTCAACATTAGCCAAACAAACCCTAAATTTCTGTCAAATATTATTTTTTCTATAGATTTATATTTTTGTAAAAACAAAAACAAAAAAATAATAAAATATATATTAAAAAATAAATTTCGTCGACAGCAGGGTTCGAACCTGCGCGGGCGAAGCCCAACAGATTTCAAGTCTGTCTCCTTAACCACTCGGACATATCGACGCTTGTGACGTATGCCTTTTTGATATAATATATAGAGTAGACGAAAATAATATTAAAAATAATAATTAAATATTTTGTTAAAACTCAATGATTATCCTAATTTTATATATATATATATATATATATATATATATTTATGTTTAAATGAGATGTTTGTTATGTATTTGATTATGTTTATCTGCAGTTAGTTACACGGATTCAAACATGGAGCTTTAATAGGTTGTACTTGTACACAATTTACTTGTAAAGTTGTAATATTGAATTTTAAGTAATATGCCTAAATAAACAATAATTCATGCATACAAATGGTTTTTAAAAGTTTTTATCAAATATTTTATAATAAGATATTTTTATATACACATATTTTATATGCCTAAATAAATAGTACTCCAAGTGCATATATCATTAGGTATGGCAACGGCATGGGAATGGGGCCGGTTTTGTAATTCCCAACCCCGGTTTTTATTAACAACCCTCGGCCCCGGTCCCCCGCGGGTACAAGGATTAACATCTCGTCCCCAGTCAAACCCCTGTAAGAATATYCGTTACTTTGAGTCTAGCGGGGATCCCTGACCACAACCTCGGTTTGAGAAACAGCCCCCGGCTCCGGCCCGATTTGAGTCTATCGGGGATCCCTGGCCCCAACCCTGGTCCTGTTCTGGTCGGGTGAGTCGGGTTCCCCCASCRGGTCGGGGTAAATCACCATCCTTATATCATCAAAATAAGAACAAACCTTTTACGAGCTTCTTTGCACATTCATTATGGTGGTCCTCATGATAAGATCATTTCCGAACCCGAGTTTTTGTATCGATCAAATACGTACCAGATTATTTAATTTCACTGACTTGTCAGTTGTCTCGAACAAAATCGTGTTTTTCGTTTTTATCCTTTGCATGTTTTTAATAATGAAAATATTTTATTGATAAATATAYTAATTATATACGGCAAAATTCGTAGGTACTGATTTTTTAAACCTTTGGCCYACATAAATATTGAATTATTGAGTACCACTGAATTAATAGCTCTTGGTAAAAATATTTGGTTGTTTCATGCTATTTGGAATCTTGTTATTAACATTTAATCAATATATATATATATATATATATATATATATATATAATGCTTCAATTAAAATATAATGAAGTTTGTTTTGTTTTGTTTTTATTTTTATTTAGTGTAACAATTATT
>NC_037532.1:873166-891920 GCF_001531365.2 Cynara cardunculus var. scolymus | reverse complement strand
AATTATTTTTCTAACTAGCATAACAAAATTTCTATATATAATTTGACCTGTAACAAATTAAACAAGTTAATTAGATTTGGAATCATGTGAGACCARCTTGTTTTTATTAGATCTGTGAGACTATTTTTTTTACACTTGAAAAGAAAATAAATAAATTTAAAATACTAAGCTTTTACTTGATTATTTTTAAATATTATTAAAATAAAAATATTTAAAAATTATTATATTAATTAGGAGTTTTTTTTATCATTATATTAARAAAAACTAAGACATTTTTTTAAATAATTATCATATAAAATCATTTTTCAAAACGAAATAATACAAATTTGGTTCCTATGGTTTGTTGAAAATAATACGTTTTGTCTCGATAGTTTGGAGATTATAAGACGGTTTTCATTGTTTAAAAAAATGTACGGATTTGATCTTCTTTTCAACGACCGTTAAGAATGTTTTTTATCGATTTATTTTTGGTTTTTTTTTGTTTTGTTTTTGTCTTTGATTGAATGAAAGACATAAAAAAATGATAGAATACCCCTTTATTTAGCGGAATCTTTTAACGATCGTCAGAGAGATGTCCCAAATCCATGGTTCTAAGCAACTCATTATGGYCTCGTTATGGCGTCAAGGCTTGGGTTCGCCATCACGTTAACCTCTGTGGCTTTCCTCTAAGGCTTGGTTTGCATTGTAACACATTATAACACGTTATATTGTGATGTGTGGAGTTACTTTAATATATAACTTAGATATAGATTATAATTATGTACGTGATCTAAGACTTAAATAAATATAAAAAGAAAACTTAAAAACTAAAACCTTAAAAAAAAAAAAAATATTTACTCACAGTCTTATACATGAACTCTTTGAAAATTGAAGGTAGTGAATGGCGATTCAGTAGATTTAGTACCAATTTTGCATTTTTGATATCATGTTTTTATAGGCTTTGAAAACTTAAAAATTAAAACCTTAATTAGATAAATACATACTCACATTCCAATAGAAGTGTGTGTGTATGCAGTCTTATTATACATCTTGAAAAACACCGTGGCTTCACAGTAATTCGTAAAACTTRAGGCTTRAMCTCACCGCCACGTYACGTCTTRCGACATTTAAAACCTTGTCTAAATCCAAACGTTTTTGCAAACCATAATGGTGTTGTAATCTCAAAACTACAGGGAGGAAAAATGTTACTTTTAATAAACCATAAGGACCAAATTTGTAGTTTACTCTAAAAKGAAGCAGAAATCAAGGCAAAATTGTTTGTATTATTGTATCGGTGAAATATCCCAAAAAGGAGACGCGTGGCGTCGCCGTCGATTTCACGCCCACCGGAGAGAGAGAGAGAGAGAGAGAGAGATGGCGGAGCTTACTGTGATTCTGTACATGCTTACAATTTCTCTCTTTACGGCAACCGTCTCAGCCTCTCCGTGTCCAGCTAATGGTCTGTTGCTTCTCTCTTCTCTACACGATTTTCATARACGATTCAGGTCGGTTATTTGCAGTTAGGTTACCGTTTCATATGCTAGTCTTTGTATCAAACGTTAATTAAGCTCCTTATTTGTGTCCAATTCCTTTATTGAGCTCTAGTTTAATCTTGTTGCTGTGATTTGTACCAAAATTTGGGGGGTTTTGGTTACATATAATTTGCCCTAATTGAGGTACTTAGTTGAATCTGTTTGCTAATAGTGACTCGTTTTGCAAAATTTGTTGTTCTTAGTACAGAGAATCGAGCTTAAAATCGTTTCAGTTCGGTTATTTRAAGTTAGGTTACCGWTTCATATGCTAGTCTTGTATGAAAAGTTAATTAAGCTCCTTATTTATGTCGAACTCCTTTATTGAGCCCTAGTTTAATCTGCTGCTGTGATTTGTACCAAAATTTTGGGGGTTTTGTTTCATATAATTTGCCCTAATTGAGGTAYTTACTCGAATCTGTTTGCTAATGGTTACTCGTTGTGCAAAATTTGTTTCCCTTAGTAGAGAGAATCGAGCTTAAATGCCAAATGTCGGTTCCTGTATCAGACATATTATAATTTGTAGTTTTTTGAGTCCAATTGTCTATTGGCTYTTGAGTATTTATGGCTATACCTCTTAAAGAGAATCAAGCTTGGATTCAGCTCAAATACAGTTCTTAGAGGATATTTAATGRTCACTTGATCAGGGTAGATCATAGTTTTTTGTTCATATTTTCATGTTTTTAATCTGTGTTGTTTATAACTATATATTATAGTTTTTGAACATACCTTTTATGCAATCATAATGTCATAGAACATGCTTTTTTTTGTCATATAGGATTACCACTAGTGAGGAATATCAGTGAGCTACCACAAGATAACTATGGAAGGCCTGGGTTATCTCACATTACCATTGCAGGTTCGCTCATGCATGGGCTGAAAGAGGTGAAATCACACCATCAACTCTGCCTTCTGTTGTTTTGTTTCACCACATCAATACTATGATCGATTGTATGATGACAAGTCCACGCAAACCACCATGATTCATGCTGTGTTATAATTTTTGTGTATCGTGTTTTTGTGCAAATTATGCCAAATTACCAATTTTCGTTCCATTTCCTCAAATATGCTGATACTATAATTGATTGTAGGATGATAAGTCCACACAAACCACCATGATTCATGTTGTGTTATAGTTTTTGAGTATCATGTTTTTGTGCAAAGTATGCCGAATTACCGGTTTTGTTTCAATTTCCTCAAATACGTTGATACTATAATTGATCGTAGGATGATAAGTCCACACTAACCACCATGATTCATGTTGTGTTTTAATTTTTGTGTATCATGTTTTCATGCAAAGTATGCCAGATTACCTGTTTTTATTCCATTTCCTCAAATACGTTGTGRACAGGTTGAGATATGGCTTCAAACGTTTGCACCAGGAACACGCACACCGATTCATAGGCATTCATGTGAGGAAGTTTTTGTAGTCCTAAAAGGGAGTGGGACTCTTTATCTTGCCTCAAATTCTCATGCAAAGTCCCCTGGCAAGCCAGAAGAGTTTAGAATCTTTTCAAATAGCACATTTTTCGTCCCTGTTAATGATGCTCACCAGGTAAATGGTTATGCTATCTCTCCTTTTGCTATATAGTAAACGTGAGTTTCTGCGTTTTTGCATGAGTTTGAATCAGTGGCGGATCCAGAAACTATCATGGTTGAGGGCATACTTAGGAGTGTCGAAAAATCTCGAAACCAAACAATTCGTCCAAACCAAAAAAGGTTTCGGGTTTTCATTTTCGGCTTAAACGATTCTATTAACAGAATAAAGATAATTTATTCGGTTTGATTTGCAGTTAATTTTTTATTAGTTAAACCGACACATTATACTATATATATATATATATATATATATATATATATATGTATGTATTCTCTACAACTTACACTTAAAACAAGTAAACACATTGCTCGTTAAATAGTAAGACATTAGGTTTGAGTTGAGTTTTAAGGAGAAGTATGTATGTGTTAAGTTGAGGAGTTGTTTATTGAGTACCAAAGAATATGATATTGAACCAATTAAAAGTATGATGTTTATCATAGTTGGGGGCCTTTTATTTTGGTGATGGGATTCCAATAGCAAACACTAAATAAAAATTATTTTTTTAATCAATTGTGAAGCATTTTGTTGGGGGCCTTTGCCCCCTATGAGAYTCATGTGTATCCGCCACTGGTTTGAATTAAAGTGCGATTTATTCCCTATCAAAAACGTACCAGTGCCAATCTTGATCCGACCTGTCTACTGTTGATGTTAAGATTGGTTGTGGGAGTTCGAAAATGTTAAATTTTGCATCGTGGCTAAAGACCGGAATATATTTATGTTTAGAGTCTGCATAGAAGTAAGTTTAATAAGTTTATTCTTCTATGCACAATTTGATTCAAGTCTTTCCACAGCTCTGGAACACAAATGAAGAAGAAGATTTGCAAGTTTTGGTTATAATATCTCGTCCACCAATTAAAATGTATGTGATTCCTTCCTTTTTTTTTTTTTACAGTACATGATAATAACTCTCAAGTAACTTCAACAACACACACACTGCATGTTTACTGGTTGATGTCTTGATGTGAGTCTTTCGGTTCGTATTTGCTCAAGGTCAATCATTATTTTGAAATTATATAATATTTTTGTATTTGCTCACAGACACGGTTCACCTTTGGTGAGGCTTGAACCCTTGACCTCCATGGAGGTTGGGATCCACCGGTAACCTGGGTACCGCTGGGTCAAATACCCCTGGGCAAGGTTAATTATTTATATATTTGGGCCATGGTTATGCAGATTCATGTATGACGATTGGCTGGTGCCACACACTGCGGCCAAACTGAAGTTCCCATATTTGTGGGATGAACAATGCTACCAGTCAACTTTAAAAGATGARCTTTGACCTTCAGGCCATAACGTTACAAGTTTCGCTGATATGCCATCCTGTTCTCTTGTAAGGTTGGTACGTACTGTGTTTTCTAGTAGCAACATATAAAATTGCTTGCTTGCTTGCTTCTGGATTCAAGACTTGGACATTTGATTTAAAGAGTTTTATAAGCTTTATAGACATCTATTGGTTGTTAGTGAATGGTTTTGTCTATAAAACCATAAGAGTATATATCAACCAGGTCTACTTTCAACCGAGCAGTCTTAAACGGTTCCTAAACTSTAACACAATAAGAACTTGAAAGACTTCAATAACAAAATGATACAAGTCCCGGATTCGTTTAGTATGCGAGACGGGAYGGGATAYGACTAATTAAAAACTTGTTGTGCGATGTTTGGTGCAACATTAGGACCGGGACAACATGGGAATGAGTGAAACAAAAATCATATTGATGAGATAAAACTGGTAAATCACTAAACTAATCATGTCAAATTGCAACCCTTAAAACCTTYCARAATTCTTTCACCTGCCTACCTCACTCTTGCCCCTTCAATCCGATCCCGTTCATTATTTATCCAGTCCCATCCGCTTACCAAAAGCAGTGAAAGATAGTTTTGTCAAATGTTTTATAATATAGTATCGATTTTTGTTCATGGATATGTTTTGCCTAGTCTCTCGTGGAGCGTAAGCGGGTTCTTGTTCTTCAACAGCAGTTTGAAACTCCATCCACAAATTTAGAAGGGGATATCTCGACAATGAAGATATGTTTATGGATCATTATACAACATCGAAATAGACTRGAGTACGGTGAGTTCGTTGGTGTTTCTTGTTCTTGGTTCATTCACATTTTCATGGATACCATTAAAATAGGATTCGAGACGGTTGTTTACTAGCCACSTTTTTTATACCAATGAGAAGAGTTGTAAAACGAATGATGGTTGGTTTGTGCAAGATCTTAAAAAGAGTCGAATAAACGAGATTCGCATAGTTGCTACTTGTTAAAGCGTACAAAGAAACACACTKGAAGTAATTTTTGGTCAATTTTTGATGTAATTCTGTAACAAAAACAAATACGATGCACGTTTGTTAACTTCTGTTTTCTTCTTYGTATTTTATTAAGCCAGTGTATCTTCGCTAACTATGCTATAATGTTTCTAAAATTACAATTTTTTTAATTAACCTAGATATCCAACTCGCTATGCGAGCCGACTAATCCTACGGCGATCACCTGCTTTGCAGATATTCCGGGGTCATTGCATTTGAACCTTCGTGACCACAAGGGGATTTTTATTCCTCCTTAGATTTGAACCTGAGACCTCCTGATATTTTTGACATTTGGAACCAAACTCAAACCAATCAGCCACCATCCTTGTGGTTAAAATTACAATATTTAAAATCAAAATCTATGGATTTTTTTTATTAACCTAGATATCCAACCCACTATGCGAGCTAACTAATCTCAGAGCGACCACCCGTTTCGCGGGTGGTTTGGAGTCACCGCATTTGAACTTCCGTGATCACAAGATGATTTTTATTTCTCCTTGGTTTCGAATTCAGGACTTCCAAGCGTTTTTAACTTTTGGAGCCCTAGCTCAAACTAATCGGACACCACCTTTGTAGCTGGAAAAAGTTATATCGAACTCCAGTAGTTACTATATTTTATTAATTTCAACATTATATATTATTAAAATACATTATAAATTTATTATCCTATTACATTTTAAAAAAAAAACTTTATAAAAATTTATAACATGGAAATAATTAAAATAACATGTCTTTTATCAATATCTAAGTTCTAGAGATTTCTATTCTCTCTATTTTTAAGTAGGAAGTCTAGAAGTAAATAGCTGATTGGGTGTCGTACTTTTGAACGGTATATATGTATTTCGAAAGTGATTAATGTAATTTGAAAATTTAAAATCGGACCAATGGTTATGTATAKATTTTCAAATACAAACTCTCTAATTAATACAAACCAATCTCAATCGTTCATCTAGTGTAGTGAATATCTGGTTTTATAAATATTTCAATTGTTTCCTTATCTATAATGTTAATCAAACTGAAGGATCTTTCATAAATATCTAGATCATAATAAATAAACTCTTATAATTTCCATAGATATCTAATTTGATTGGTTTGTATAGTTTGTACAAATTTCGAGAATTTGTATTAGAACTTCTTCTAGTTAATGTAATCTTTTGTTTATTTCACTATTTARGTTTAGGGTATATCACATGAAAATGCATATACTTTTAATTCAATTATTATTTTATGTAACGTAATTTTTGAACTTTCATTTTCATACCTCATTCGTGATATTTATAATATCAAGGTATTCAATTTACGTACATGGATACATGAAAACTATAGGGGTGATAATGTTGTACCAAACCAAKCAATATGTGTACYAACCATACCAATTAAATTGATACTAATCACAGTTGGTTGATAGTACCGTACCAAGTCCAAATGAATATAGTTGGACCAAAAATCTTACCTGTAAGAACGAGACAAGATCCAAAAGCTTTACTGGTAAGTGAGGGTAATGACTCTTACCATAGTTAATGCTTACCGAGTAAATTGTTGTACATGATGTCATTTTTGTTGACTAAAATCTTACCTAGTAAGTAAGTGATTGTGTTGAATTTTACCGATAAATACTTACAACGTAAGGTTTTTTGGTAAACAATCCCTTATTCTTTGTAATTAAACTCCTTAAAAATAAGATGTGTTGCTTGAAAACTTAAAATGTCACTCAAAATTTGAACAAAACTTTAAGTTTTCATATGTGTAATTTGAAGTTGGGACAAAACCGATGCAAAGATGTACCAATTAAGTTGGTACAGTTGATTGGTACACGACACTAAATTTGGCATACCAAATATAATTGRTTGATACATGATATTAGAGAAAAAAGCTTGATACTTGATAGTGACGGCCAAACCGGCCCGGGACTGTCGGAGGACCGGGACCGGAACCAACTACAAGAAACTTCAGGCCCGATAAGAACTGGCCCGGCCCGAGACCGGTTTGGCCCGACTCAAGACCTGTTTTTGACCGTCACTACTAGATACCATAAGATATCCATCCTTAAAAAAGTGTAACTTATTTTATTTTTATTTCTATTTTAAATATTTGAGATATGACGTCGATAAAACCAAAATGAAAATTTTGAAAATATTGGGTACGCGGCTTCATATATATGTAGTGGAAGGAAGACAGCATATCATTCGACTACCGAGGTGACCGAGCATTGAACAGAATTACTTCACCTTCAGGATCTGTTTCCATGATCACAAGAAGACTCTTAGTTCCAATGAAGCAAAGAGAATTGCTCTCAAGGTATGTTGGCCAACTTGAAGTTTATGCTTAGAAATCGGAATCGAAGCAAAATCGGTTCGAATATGGAACTAAACTGAGCTTCGATTCCGACTACAATCACAATCACGATAATTCTCTGAAGGTATGTTGGCGAACTTTCAAGTTAAAGCTTAGAAATCGGAATCGAAGCAAAATCGGTTCAAATTTCGAACTAAAATGAGCTTCAATTCCGATTACAATTACAATCACAATCACATTCGCAATCACGATAACTTTCTGAAGGTATGTCGGTGAAACTTCAAGTTTAAGCCTAGAAATCAAAATCGAAGCAAAGTTGGTTCGAAAATGGAACTAAAATGAGCTTCAATTCGGGTTACAATCACGTTCAATCACGATAATTCTCTGAAGGAATGTTGGCGAACTTCAAGTTTAAGCCTAGACATCAGAATCGAAGTAAAATCGGTTCAAATGTGGAACTAAATTGAGCTCCAATTCCAATTACATTTACATTCACAAACATGATAATTCTCTGAAGGTATGTTGGCGAACTTTCAAGTTTAAGCCTAGACTCGGAATCAAAGTAAAATCGGTCCAAATATGTAAATAATTCAATTCCGATTACAATCATAATCACAATCACGATGTCTTTTTAAAAGCATATGTAGTTATAAATTTTGGTCTTCGCACTATTCATGTATATGCTGATGTTGGCGAACTTCAAGTTTAAGCCTAGACATCGGAATCAAAATTGGTTCAAATATGGAACTCAAATGCTCTTCAATTCCGATTACAATCACAATCACGATAATTCTCTGAAGGTATGTTAGCGAACTTAAAGTTTAAGCCTAGAAATTGGAATCGACGCAAAATGGATTCAAATATGGAACGAAAATGAGCTTCAATTCCGATTACAATCATAATCACAATCATTATGTTTTTTTATAAAGCAAATGTAGTTATAATTTGGTTCTTCGCATTATTCATGTATGCTGATGTTGGCGACTTGAAGTTTAGGCCTAGACATCGGAAACGAAACAAAATGGGTTCAAATTTGGAACTAAAATGAGCTTCAATTCCGATTACAATCACGATCACTATGACGATGTTTTTTTTAAAGTAAATATAGTTATAATTTGGTCCTTCGCATTATTCATGTATGTAAACTGTGAAGGTATGTTGGCGAACTTCAAGTTCAAGCCTAGACATCGGAATCGAAGCAAAATGGGTTCAAATATGGAACTAAAATGAGCTTCAATTGCAATTACAATAACAACCTCGATGTTTTTAGAACAAATATACTTACATTACTTTCGTTATCATATTTGACTCTTCGCATTATTCATGTGTGTATGTGAATGAAAATAATTATTCCGGATTTCCGATTTAGGAACACTTGAGAACGCCTCCTTGATTGACGGCGAATGTCACCGGCGACAGTGACGAAAGCATTCCCAAAGGGATACGATTCCAATTGTTCGAGTGCTTTTTGCAGCTTCAGTTTCTGCATTTGATTCGGTACGCCTCTCATCTCTCTCAATTTGTTTTAGGTGCATCAAATCTTCTTCAATTTTCTCTGTTGACTTCTTAATTTAGTCAAAGAGTAAATTAAGTTTTTAGTCCTTATGATTTGTTAAAAACTGCAGACTTTCACCCCAGCGGTTCTAAAATTGCTGTTTAGTCCATGTGACTTTCGTTGTTATTTTCGTTCACGAGGGATGAAAAATGAAATAGATTACAGAGTAGCAATAATTATAAATTATAAGGACGAAAACAGCGATATTTATAAATTATAAGGTTGATATTCATAGTTTTAAAAGATAGAGACGAAAATAGCTACTTTCAACAAACTAGAGGGACTAAAAACGTAATTTACTTTTTAGTCAAATAGAAAACAGGGAACAACTTATTAGTACTACGACTTTTGTTGACAATTGTTGACTGCCTGATTCGTCAACCAAAATTCAAAATTGTTATAGAAAGTTGACCATGAAAGCTTATAAATCAAAAAAGGAAACACATCTTTCTTCCGAATAATCTTCTCTTCCTCTCAAACCCATCAATCTTCTTTTCCTTTATAAAATTTTCCACAAAGATTCCGACGTATCTTTTTTAATCAGCCTTCAATGGCTGTTTTGACTCTTTTTCCCTGATATTTCCATTATCCATCCTTTAATGCCGGCAGGATGGCCTTTCGGAGCTTGGATTCTCTTCTACTCCTTATCGGCCTCCTGTCTCTCTCCCTCCAACCACCATTAACCGTCCTTGCCGCCACCAATCTCCGATTCACCCTCAACCGAAAACTATCACAAAATGTTCCCGTTTTCCGGGAAGCCCCGGCCTTCCGCAATGGCCACGCATGCGGCTCCTCCACCAACGACCGAATCCATTTAGCCATGACCCTTGATTCCAACTACCTTCGGGGAACAATGGCCGCCGTCTTGTCCATTTTGCACAACTCATGCTGTCCGGAGAACATAATCTTCCATTTCCTTTGGCTTCGGTTTGATCACGATATCAAAACCAACATCAAAACCACCTTCCCATATCTCAACTTCAAACTATACCGATTCAATTCCGGGATGGTTCAGGATAAAATATCAAAATCCATCCGTGAAGCCCTCGATGAGCCCCTCAACTACGCTCGAATCTATCTTGCAGACATCATCCCGGTTGACGTTAAACGGATAATCTATTTGGATTCGGATCTTGTTGTGGTGGATGATATTGAGAAGTTATGGAGAGTTGACTTGCAAGATAAGGTCCTCGCGGCACCCGAATATTGTCAAGCGAATTTCACACAATATTTCAACGATTATTTTTGGACCGATCCAGAACTGCGGAATATATTTGAAGGGAAAGATCCTTGTTATTTTAACACAGGGGTGATGGTTTTAGATGTGGAGAAATGGAGGAAAGGAAGGTATTTACAAAAAGTTGAAGAATGGATGGTGGTTCAAAAGCAAAAGAGGATTTATCATTTGGGATCTTTGCCACCATTTTTACTTGTTTTTGCTGGAAACATCAAAGCAGTAGACCATTGTTGGAACCAACATGGTTTGGGTGGTGACAATATTGAAGGAAAATGCAGGAGTTTGCACCCTGGTGCAATCAGCCTGCTTCATTGGAGTGGCAAAGGTAAACCATGGTTAAGACTCGACTCCAGGAAACCCTGCGTCGTAGACCACTTGTGGGCCCCGTACGATCTGTATCGTTCTTCGAAACATATCTTCGATTAACAATTGAAATCAAGATCACCGTTGATCGAGCAGGAAGAAAACTCGAGGTGCAAAAAAAGCATATTCTTGATTTCTAGGCCAAAAAACAAGAATGGATTCCGTTTTTAGGTTGATTAAGAGATGCAAAGGTGAACGAGATAGGGTTTTACGGTTAGAATTAAACGTGAAGAATGGCATAAGGATGGAAGGTGAGGCTAGCTGCAAAAATGTCGATATTTCTCGGGATCTAGCGATCTTCATAAGCGCCTTCGATCACACAATGAAAACGTTCGTTTTAGCTTATCATGTTTAATTATACCTTAATTGATCTTTGTTTAATTTAGACTAGTTAGATTTCTAGGGACCCCATATCCCTCTCTTTTGTACACTAGGTTGGTTTCTTTCCCTGTAAATTCGATTCAGGTAGCTAAATTCTTCTTTCATTCAATAGCCTGCTTGTTTGATACAAGTATAAGGTGGTGTTTGGTGGAATTGGAATCTTGAATTCCTTTGACCAGATTCATTTCCTTCGTTTGGTTCATTCATTTCAGCGAAAAGAATCTTCAGATTTCTATGAATTTCATGGATAAAGGATTTTAACATTCCTTAGCAACTACATGGCATTTTGATGGAATAGAATCTCTATCTTCATTATACCAAATATGCCCTTAATCTAATATACTATAATATCATAAAACTCAATATGACCATCGTCGACCACCTTTCAACCACTATTGATCTGAACCACCACCGACTACCACCGATCTGAACCACCGCCGACCACCACCACTGATCTTAACCACCGCCGACTACCACCATCGACTACCACTGGTCTGAACCACGGCCGACCACCACCACCGACTACCATCGATCTGAACCACCGCCGACCACCACCACCACCGATCTGAACCACCGCCGACTACCACCGTCGACTACCATCGATCTGAACCACCGCCGACCACCATTGATCTGAACCACCGACTACCACCGATCTAAACCACCGTCGATCTGAGCCACCACTGATCTGATTCACCTTCAATCTGAACCATCGCCGATCTGAACCACATCTGACCATCGTCACCTGAACCACAATGGACCACCATCGATCTATATCACTGCCAACCACCGGCGACTACCGTTGATCTGAATCACCGTCGGACACCGCCGACCACCACCGATTTGAACAACCACCGCCGCCACCGCCTATTTGAACAACCGCTGACCACCTCCATCTAAACCATTACGGACCACCATCGATCTGAATCACTGCGGACCACCACTATCTGAACCACTGTGGACCACCACCGACCATCGTCGATTTAGTAACGTCGTTTGACTTATGCTTATATTTGAGTTATGTACTTTATATTGTTTTACATATTAAATAATTATTTTATTAAAGTATTTTTAGTTTTAAAAAAATTAAAATTTTCAAAAAAGGACATTTTGGTCATTTACCAAAAATTTATCCCAGTTATGTGAACCAAACAAAAAGATTCTAATTCCTTAACAGATTACATTCCAATGTCTGCCAACCAAATAGGTGGTCAAACCTGACAACATTTCATTCCAATTCCTTCAAAGTCAAATTCCTTTAACAGATTCYATTTCATCCAAAAACATTCTGCGAACCAAACGCCACCTAAGGGTTTTTGGTTTGGTTTCCTTTTAAGTCGGTAAACCACTACAATAAAGTTAGGTTTATAAGATAGTCAAATATGTATAGATGTCCTAATAGACGTTTTATAGAACTTTAAGTTTATAAAACTAAACAATTGTATATCATATGTAAAGCTGGTAATTGATACGACAACCTAACAAGGTTTTTAGGACCATTTTGAGATAAAGCATACTATTTTTTTATGATAATTTGAAAAAGTATGATAAAAATGATTGTGTTCATGGACACTTTTTCAAAAGTGTCATGTAGAAAAACTAATATTCAATCTTATCATAAAATATGTATCCATATTTCTATTTTAGTTTGTCAAAAAGTAAGATTTTACTTTCGAAAGCAAATGTTTATTCTTCTATTCTATCCTTGGTTATGACATGGAGAAATTTTTTTCTCTCTCTTAAGGTAAATACGTCTTTTAAATAACTAAAAAGTGTAATAATTACGAATTCTGAAAATCACGTGTCATTTTCATTGTCGACAATTAGTTTGGTACCAAGGGAGTAGATACTTTCTTTCAAAAGTGTTTTAAAAAACATGTTAGTAAACTCAATTCCTTCCGACTTCTCATTATAACGTCTTTATATGGGACCCATAATATTGGTTTGATTATACAAACTTAAAAATCTTATAAAACGGTCTGGTAGGACACTTTTAGACAACTTTACCTTCTTATAAAACCGATTTTGTTGTAGCTAACTGAACCACCCCTAGTCGGTTTCAAACTTTCGGAACCAAACAAACCTTGAAGGGTTTATAACTTCTCAAAAAAGCCAAGTATGGAGTTCCAAAATCAAAGGAACACTATTCATCAATGAATAAAATACACATTCATAGTTATAGACTTATAGTAGCTTCATGAGCTACCTATTTCTGTTTACATATATATAAGAAATCATATCTGCAAACTGGAATTTTGCTTATTTTGGTTGATGTCAACCTCTTTGATCATAATCACGTATCAGCAATCTGTTTCAAGCTCAAATTCTTTTCCATGGCTTCCTTCCTGCTCCTTATAAATGCATCAGCTTTCTCATTAATATTCGAAGCAACACTCAGAAGATGATGTCGTCTTCCCGGCAGGTTCGCACCATCTCTGATGATCAAATCCAACTTCTTCATGACGTTTTCGCCACTCCCACTTTCACTCCCACTCCCATTTCCGTCACCTTGATCTCGTGGATCTCTTTTCTGACGGGATGTTCGAGTCGCTTTTTCTCGTACCGAAACTTGATCAGAAGTCTTACTTCTCTGCTTCACTGTTGCACCATTTGTGTGCCTAAACTCGACGAGTATTTCAGGAGTCGGGTCATGACCACCGGGCCTGATCACGTAATCTTGGTTCGGGTTATGTTCAGGAGCTCGAGATCGATCGTCTCGAGCCGGTGCAGCATTGGTTGTTGTACCCAATGTAACACGTTTTGTACCTCTAGTTAGGAAGCTATTCATGATGAAATTGAATAGCCTATGGCAAATGCCAAGAGGGTTGAAACCATCATCTGGGCGGCTTCTATTTTCTTGCATTTTGGTGCTGGTTTTGGTTTAATAAAACACACAATAAGCACATGAATTTAAGGTGTTTTGTGTATGATTCTAATCTTTGAAGGTGAGGTAAACAAAAGATTAAAAAAGTGGTATATGGGTCTTCTTTTTTGGGTCTATTTAAAGTGTAAAGGGTAAAGGGTTTGCTTGTATGATGAGGGTGAATCTTGACCGTTGATAACATAAAATGTTTGATGAGGTGTATCTTGACCGTTGGTAGCATAATAAGATGTTTGAGGATGAGCATGAGGCATAGAGATAGAGTTGTCCTTTCCTTGAATTTGGTTATATTCTTGAATAGGTACCGACACTACCATGAAAAATGAGAATCATGTGATTTTAGTTGGTCTTTTCGGTTGGTTTTCTTTCCATATGTGTTTTTTAATTGAGTTATAGAATTTAGGGTTTAAGGTTTAGGGTATATTAGATATGATATAATAAGGATCAATGTTTTTTGTTTGATAATATTTGTATGTGAAACAGACGGGAACAAAGTGGAACAGACGTGTTTCACCCTCATCCCATGAAATAAGGTGGAATAAACTAGGTTTTACTAATATAATCTCAATATAAACTTAATTCTCTTCTAAAACATTAAATATGTCTTTCTATTTACATTTTATTTATTTTTAAAATTTTATTTACGGTATTTTATGATTTTTAAATTTTTATTTTTTTGTTCTCAAAATATTATTTTTATATTGTTTTTATATTTTGATAATTTATATAATTAATTAAAAAATAATAATATAGAAAAGGCTTAACATAAAAATTGAAAACTACATAAATTTTTATTTTGGTGTCATTTTAATTATATGTTATGTCATGTCCAATTCTATATTACTAAACGCTAAACAACTGTTATGTTCTGTATTATCATGTCCTATTATGTTGTATCCTGTCTGGATAACAAACGTTTCAAGTTCAAAATCCAGTCCTAACCAGTGCTCAAAACCCAATCTGCTAAAATTTGGGGCAGACCCGACCTAAAAAAATCCAGTCTAAAGAAGCCTGAAAATGCCCGGTTATGTTTGAAAGGCCGATTGGGCCTTTTCTCAATCCCAAAACATGACCCAGCTCTAAAAAGCTCGGACCTTTTTTTCCCCACTGAAAATAGAGGTTTGCAAAAAGTTACCAGACCCAATTAGAATCAATCGACCATTATCAGATATCAACTGTAATTGCATCGAATTGAATATAAAATTTCAACAATCGGATCAGTCAATTCTTGGATGGCAGTCTAACATCCAATATAACCTAACTGATCCAATCCGATCAATGACCATCTAAATCCCTATAGAATTATCATATAACTAATATCCAATTAATAACTATATATAATTATTAACATTTTACGATAATTTTTTTGTTGCTATTTATTTGCATTATTTTTTAATAACTTAAAAAATATATATAAATAATTGGTTGTAATGGTGTATAAATTGATTGAAAATTGGATCAAAATATTGAATTAATTCAATTCGATCCAAATAACCATTAATAACATCCAATATATTGGAATAGATTCGATTCAATCAGTCATTGGATCAGATCAAATATCCAATATTAATCGGAATAGATCGAATGATAAAATCCAATATCTAATAAAAGATTAGATCGAAGTAGATTCACCTAGACCCAAATAAATTTCAAGCGATGAACACCTCTAAATCACTAACCGAATGATAACAAGGTTGGAAGACCGGGTACAAAATTCAAATAGAATATATCTATTTATCGATTTTAATCCTTTTTATGGTTTACTAATTGGGCCTGAGATTGTAAAAGCCCATTAAGTTAATAGGGCCCAAATTACCATGGAAATAAGCTTATTTCGCATAAGGAGAAGCTACAGCGTCATTCTGTAGCGAACCCTAATCTCTTCGATCACTTCACATTGAAATGGATTTCTTCAGATCCATCTTAGCAGATGATGCGGACCCAAATGACTACGACGAATCCGATACCGATCCTCCCTCAAATCAATCCCCAAATCATCCAGAAAGCGAAGGAGATGAAGACGATGATTCCACTTCCAATATTAATTCATCGGAAGACGGCAGCGGCAGCGGCATCGGCGGCGGTTTATGGAGCTTCGGGGATCTGGTGAAGACATTTACCACCAAATCCGAATCAGTCTTCGAAACCTACCGTCGCGATCTAAAGGAATTCGGAACCGGTTTGAGGAAAGAATCCGATTTGTTTCGCGAAGTCGCGAGTCGCGCCGTGAAGGAGCTGCCGTCGTCTATCGAGGTCGGAACCTCCGCGATCGACGGAGTACTGAAATCGACGGCGGAATTCATCGTGCAAGGTAAGGACTCGCTTCTCGCATCTTCCTCTGGAATTGATGATTCCGATGCTTCTGAAAGACATGGTTCTAGTGATCGTAGTGGTTTGAATTTGAATTCGAGGAGGTACAGTCGATTTGATGCTCAATTGAATGCGATTCAGACAGATACGCGAACTTACTGTGAAGATCCTGAGGATATAGATGATTATAATAAGTGGAAATTAGGGTTTGTGATGGGTGATAACAAGGATGAGATTGAGAAATTAGTTGGTGACAATGGAGTTTTGGCGGGAATCTATTCAAAACTTGTTCCAATTGAGGTTGATGATGCAACATTTTGGTATAGGTATTTCTATAAGGTTCATAAATTTAAAATGCAAGAGGATTTAAGAGCTAGGCTTGTCAAGAGATCATTATCACAAGATATTGAAGAAGAATTGAGTTGGGATATTGATGATGATGATGATAACAATAACAATAACAATAACAAAGAACAACAAGAAACATCTGATCAATTAAGATCAAATACCACAAAAAGCCAAGATTTGGAGAATGTTGAAAAGCAAGTGAACCCGGATGATGAATCCAAAACTCGAAGTTCTAAGATTGTTATTGAGGATAAGGMGATGGATACTAATATGGGTGGTGTTGATAAGAACGATGTAGAGGAACCAAAACCTGATGGTGGAAATGGGTGTTTGGAGAAAGTTGAATCGGAAAAGGTTTATTTGAAAGCGGATGAGGATGAAGATTTGGAGTGGGATGAGATTGAAGATGTTGGGAATAACGATGAGGAGAACGTCACTGAGGGTGACACTCAAAAGAAAGGTGACCTGCGAAAGCGGTTGAGTACCTTTGCTGATGATGATGAGGATTTAAGCTGGGATATTGATGATGAGGATGMTGAGCTTGTAAAGTCGGGTAATAAGTGACAGATAACAAAATTTGATTCACCGAAGGTGTTTTGCGTTGTGTTGTACGTGTACGTGCACTTGTTGTAATTGTTTCTATTTTTCCTGTTGCTTTAGAAAACAGGCAAAGGCATTCTAATGTGAATTGCAATCAATTCTTGTTCATAATAATAATRATATCTTCCTTATGTTGCCACTAAGGTCTTCTGGTCATTGAAGTTCATTCTTGAATTTATGAGTCGTTTATCAAACGCTTAYCAGGTGACCATGTCCAAAGCCYAGACCTATAATYTTACCGGGTAAGCCAGAYYTAAATCTTACTTGGTACGTGAGGGACAAACTCTTATTTGGTAAATGTTTAATAATCTCACCTTGCAAGTGAGGGACAAAGACAATCTTACCTGGTAAATGAGGGATAAGATAATCTTATCTTTCTTTGTCAGGCAAAAGACACTTACCAACAATCGATTCTAGACGTATACAACAAYTATGACYAYTGAGGTTATCAAGGCTGATTTCTTGCAGTCTCAATTTGCCGRGATTAATCCAGGCATGGTCTGAGACACCCTTCTAAAATGTTATTCGTTGTGGTGAGGCTAGTGACTCTTGCCAAACAGTGTATGGCATCCCCAAAGGGACTGCAAATTTCACATTTTGTCGAAGAGGAAGCTCCAGGCAAAAAGAACGACAAAATGTTGTAGCTTGGAGAGAAATAACACATATATGTCGCATTCCTGACAAACGCGGTCTATTCTATGTAGTTGAAGTTGAAACATTAACGGCATCCACCAATTTGGTGTCTTTTGTATAAATAAAGTACAATTCATGATATAGCTTATGGTCGTATCATTAGAGGCATTTCATTTTTTGATTTATTCCAAAAATTTTGAGACTTGTAAAAAATAAAATCACCAATTATAATATGTTTTCTAAAATAAAATCACCAATTATAATATGTTTTCTAAAATAAAATCACCAATTATAATATGTTTACTAGTGGGTTGTCTTTGATGTTATATTATACATTAAAATAATCTTTAAAAGGTTGAAAATTAGGATTTTTACATATAATAGGCCTCGTAACCTATAAAATTTTGTTCCTAACTTTGTATTTAATTGTTAGTTTCTTTATCTTATTTTACTGTAAATTCTTTTTTTTTTTTTTTTGTTAAATGTAATGTCAGTCAAGAAAGAACCACAGTAAATTACGTTTTTTTTTATTTCTACGAAGCTAATAATTTTTGTTCTTATGGTTTAGAAATTGTGATTTTCATTGCTATAGTTCTAATTCATTTCTATTTTTATTCTTATGATTTACAATTTGTTCTTGTTATGATTTATATGGTTTACAATTCTTTATTATTTTAGTTACTTGTATTTTAATAATAAATATTATAAATTATAGGGATAAAAATCATAATTTGTAAA
>NC_037532.1:864805-872454 GCF_001531365.2 Cynara cardunculus var. scolymus | reverse complement strand
CCTTATTAGGGGAGGTTCATTTGAGAACCTATATATTTATTGGTGCATATACAAATATAACTCATGGATTTCAATGAGTATGTGTATCATACATATATACGTAGTAGATATGTATTGATGAATATATTCATTGASGATATACATATTTTGATAGTATATATAGTCGAATGATCGTGTAAGAAGAAAAGTTATAGTGAAAAGCGTAACAAAARATCTGAACCCTTGATCACTTCTAATCTCATGTCACCCATGAATTACACTATAGAAGTGAATTGATTCGGTCACTTTATCAGTGTTGACATTCAATTACAATTGATCCAAATGTGGAGATATTTTCTTATGTTTTTCACTATAACTTCTGATTCTCATCAAAACTCACTCCAGTATATATATATATATATATATATATATATATATATATGTATACGTTAATGAATAGAGGTTATCACCCTCAATATTTGTTAAAAAGCCTCAAATGATTTGAAATTGGAATGAAAAACAAAATGAACTTTGTGATAATAACACTTCTCCACACTTTTCTTAACTTAAGATTTTAACTTCTACTACCTCTAAACAACTCTAAGGTGATTAATCACCAACACTAACCCCTATCTCCTTTGCTTAAGCCGTAAGTAAAAAAAGGCAAGAAAAGAAAACTCATCTCTCAAACGCCAAAGGCTTTTGTTGTACACTCCAAACAAGCATTAAACAGACTCTCAAGCAACACTGATGCCGGAATCAGGCATTTTGTGTGGTTCGGCCRCGGCAGGCAGTGCCAGAAGGCGTCCTCGTTGAGCACGAGGAGGTAGATGTTTTGCCGGTTTTCTTGATCCACCGTTCCACGGTAAGAAAACACCRGTCCCACCACGGGGCAACCTTCTTGGGCTCATAACCATTGGACGTATTGGTGCTAACATTAGAAGTTGTGGGGCTCGAATGGCACCCCATTTAGGGATAATGTCGTATCCGTCAAGTGTTCCGTTTGGTACTACGCCTGGCTGCCATACGGTTAGGGCTCCGGTCATGGGATCCTTTGGTGACATTGGAGATTTGTCGCAGTTGTTGTTGTTGTCGTCTATTCGGACTTTGAAAAATGTGATACTGATCCTTTTGGTTGGAGATTGACACATGACGTGTCTTGCCATGTCAGCACTGTTTCCCCTCATCACTAAGAGTGACCTGTCGATCATGCTACTTTATTAGTTGATTGGGGCATTAACTTTGCTGCAATACTTGGAAAAAACTTGTGCCAATTTTAAAAATCGTGGGGAAGTGGTTAACAAAAACGTGAAGAGGGTGATCAGATTTGTTTTCCAAGAGGTTTTTTTGCCTCTCTTTTTTAGGAAATGGGTAATCTCAGGCAGACTCATCATGTCAAGTTATGACTGTAACGTTTTTTCTACCTGTGGTTTGTTAAAATTTGCAATTTTCATCCATTTGGTTTAGAAATTGTTGTTTTGGTATATACTCGGTTAATGCTTACCCAATTTGTATTGGTGTCTTAGACCTCCTCCGTCCCAAAATAAATATCCACAATGAAAAAAACACAATTTTATAAAAGTATAATTATTTGCACTTTTAATAAACTAAATGATAATTTTAGCCTTCATAATAAATAGAGCAGTTAATTTCTCAATCTCATAATTTAAGGGTAGAATGGAGGAGAGTATTCACTTATTTTTTTTTTAAAGTGGACATTTATTTTGGGATAAACTAAAATAGAAATGTAGACATTTATTTTGGGATGGAGAGAGTAACTTCTGATTCAAGTTAAAACTATGATTGAAGTTATTGTGTAGCCCATAAATTTAAGTTTATTAAGCAGCTCACCAATCTACTTTTCTATCCATGTGTGACGAGTTGTTACAGTGAATTTTAAATTTTGAAAATAAGAATATGAAAACTTACCCTTCCTTCAGAGAAAGCATGAGTGGTCCTTTGTAGTTTCCATCGTTATCACAGACAAGAGTACGCCCGAAAGCCATTGTTGATTCAGATAGAAGAAGTGTCGAGATGGGTTGCTCRAGATGAGGTGGTTTCAAGAAAGGCTGTGAAAACTCCCCCTGCATATATAATACAAAATTCAGTATCAGAAAGCTACAAATTCTACAAGGATTGAAGAGTGTAAAGAATGAAATATATACCTCATCAAAAAAGTTTATGATACAGCTRTTTGGTCGTCTGTTTTCAGAAATCAGGTGAAACTGAATTAGATGGTCAATGATACCTTCAAGAGGAGCAGGAATTGGCTCGATATTGCCTGTAAAACATAGTTCCAATGTTATATTTATGCGTTCAAAAGAGTTATGGTGAGAACGTGACAACACTTTTGAGCCTTTGGATGAGTTGACTTTTTAATCTAACTTCAATTAGATTCAACTACCTTCATACCCTTGAATTTGTTAGACTTTCAGTAAAAGATAAATAAAGGTAGTTGAATGGAGATGAATGTATATCAAGGTTTTCACTATCATCTTCTCACCATAACTCTTATTTTCTTACCGAAATCCAACCTTATAGTTCAAATCTAGAAATTTTTTGTAAAAGTTTGTGTTTTGCTTACTATCTTGAGTTTTGATAGCTTCATCTTTTATCTGTCCAAAAATAGGAGCTCCAAACTGAATAAGCTCTCGCTTGATTGCTTTCGACTGYTGGTTGTACATGATAAACGTCTCGCCTAATCACACCCACATCAAGAAAAAAAAAGGATTAGATCATTTCAAACAGTTATGCTATAAATTTTCTAAAATAAAATAGTTAAAATCAAAATCTCTACAAACAATTACATCCAAAATCTCTACAAACAATTACATCCAATTCTAACAGCTACTATATTTTARCAATTCCACCATTAATTATATTATTAAAATATTCTATAAATTCATTTATCCCTATTCCCAATACACTTTTTATAAAAACTTCAAAAAAAATCCTAACATGGAAACAATGAAAATAATATATATCTCATCAATATAAAGTTTTAAAGATTTCTCCAAATCTAGAGATTTCTACTTACCATCTTTTTTTTTCTCTAATTTAGTATACACTTGAACATAGCTATTGGAGCAAAAAAGTGTYTAAATCTCYAAAATCTCTAYTTTAGCACAARTGTTAGAGATGCAAACTGTAATTTTTCTCTAAAAAGTTTCAAAAAATTGTTTTGGAAATGAAATATTTATAAGAAGAAGGCTTCTAATTTCTTATTGTAATATATAAATCTATCCTAAGAAGGTCTCAAACATCTAAATCAGATGGAATCCTATGATGGAAAGCAAAGTGGTATATAATTAAGTGCTATATATGTATATATATATATATATATATATATAAAAGAAAATTAATTGGCAAACCTGTTCAATCCCTTACTATCTCAAAACTTCAGTCCCAAAAGGAAAGAATTAGGTTAACTACAAAAGCATCACGGGATCCACCTGAGAGTTCTCCATTTTKGCCAGCAATACGGAGTTCAGTTATATAGTCATTCAACTTAGATAGCTCGCTGCTGTTAAGCATCTCCTCATACAACTTCAACCCTCTCACAACATTCACCTGTGAATATAAACGTCATTCACAAATCCAATTACCAATGAATATATATAATCTCTCTTTTTATGAATATTAACTTTCTATTACCATATGCCCTTTTACTGACTCCTTGGCTACAAACCCCTTTGTCATCTTGATTTCCGCTCGTCGTGCCTCCCAATCTTCTTGGTTTGAGCATATCTCCACACTTTCCACCACCGAATGCGCTTCCTGAGATCCTGCAGTTCMAAACGTCAATAAGTATCTCAACCGTTCTTCTAGCTATGATGCAAATTTGAATATGGATATCGACATATCGTTGTTTAAACATTACCCATAGCATCTCATGTCTTACGAAAGTATCAACTTAGGACATGTTTGTTAGCAGCTTAATGATACTCGTAGCTTATTCAGTCAGCTATACATGACTGTTTGGTAATGGCTTCATGGTATAAAAAGTGGCTTATCTTCTATGGGAACTTTATRYAGAAAACCAAGTTTTTTTTCAAACATGACCCTCGTAATAAAAACACATCCTTCTATTTATGAAAAAACCTCCCAAACAAAAACCAACCAAACAGCCCTTAGCTTAATACTATAATCGTATGTGATTTCACTATAATGTAGTTTCCTGAAAGAAACAAAAATAGATTACAATTACCCTTCCTATACTTTATATGATCGTCCCAACTCCCAATGGTAGGGGTGRGTGTAAGCAAAAGTAAGGTCACGCGGGTTCGATCGCTTACACCACCCTTGAATCAATTTACCTGGAGAGTGGCATATAAGTTGTAACCACCTATTTTCTATGGACTTTCTGCTTTCTAAAAAGGTATTAAGAGGTGAATAGAATACTTAGAAATAAAATATTTMTATTTCACCCCATGCTGACAACTTTATTAGTCATCAATCATTATTATGTTAACATACCATCTATGACATTATTTTGGAGGACCTTCATTAAGACTTTTTAGAACCAGAAATTCACCAACCGCCCAAAGTAGTGAATGTGGACCCACCATTATCCATGCGATTTATTTCCTTCTATCTCTTATTAAAAACATTGGTAGCTTTTTTCAAGTAAAAACAAGCGTTATACATCACTACTACCAAGCACTGGCTACCTCCCACTAACATAGTACGACAAARGTGATGGAATCAATAACAGTAATGCACTAACGCCCAGTCCCAACTTACCAAAGGATACCTAGTCCCATTTTTCCCTATCTTCTTGATTTTCGAATCAAAATCTCCTGGCATGGTATCTTAGAATATTTTAGATTCTTCAAAATGAAAAAATAAAGAAAATAAGKTGAAAWTTTCTAAATTTAGAGAATTCTCCAAAAATAATTAYCYTATAAAAGATAAATTATTCTCTGTTTTTCARTCAATAAGAATCACTAAAATTAAATACATAGGAGAAAGAATTGATATTTTAATAATATAATTTATATTGTAATCTCCAAAATGTAGTAGTTTAGGAGATGAATATATWTTTTTTTTKGAGATTTTGATTTTTAATTCTCAATTTTGAAGAATACGTAAGAGATGTCCCTTCTTTATGCCTCATTCACGTAAAGAAACATATTCTCAGAAAGAAATTGAAAATATAAATCAAATAAGTTTATGTTAAATAAAATAAWTATGTGTTTTCACATGATTTATGTGATAAGGAGAAGACATGATAAGATTTGGGACCTTAAAATTTTATTCCTGTTTTCCTAGTGGGCATCATTGATTTGATCCAGTYAGTGAGCATCTTCGGTTCTTACCATCTGTTAGTTGCTTTTTTTCTCAGCTTTTGGTTACTTGATTCTCTTGGATATATCACTGAGGTTTTCCTTKCCTTATCAGGACCTTTGATTGTATGGATTCTATCATCTTAATAGTTTCTTTAGACATCATTTATGTCTGAAGGGGAAATCCTAATACAGATAGAGTAACCTTRATCTTTTAATCATATATGTTAAGAACGAATTCCTAATATGGCAGTAAGCACGGATAGTAGAAGTAAAGATGTTGTCAAAGGCAAGAAATTATCTCATAATCCCAAAATAAGAACACAATATGAATTATGAAGTCATTCCCTTCTACTGATTTTGCAATCGTATTATAAGYATAAGACAATTGATTGTGTATTAGATACTCAGGGTCATTCYAATCTTTTTGGAGGCCCTATTACACCTAAAGGTTTTAATTACAYTGCAAAATAAGATAACAAACAAATTATAGAGTCAATYATGAGTACTACTACTTTTGTCTTCTTATAGAAATTAGAGAGGGTGAGCTATAGTTTTAGCTTCGTTGATGAAAGGACCTAAACAATGAAAAATTAGGCCCCCAAATTTTGAAGGTCCCGGTCAAAATCACACATTTAACATAGTGAAGAATGCCCATAATYAGATTTAACTTTTCATTTTCGACCATAAACCATGTAAAAGTTAGATAACTAATAACTAATTTGAATTAAGAAACAAATTTTAAAATTACAACTASCATTCTCGGAGTTGGCTTGGTCTAGTGAAATGGGCGGAGGGCACAACATAGAAAGATATAAAGGAATCCACATCGCCCCAAGGGTTAGGATCCAAAGGAAATGTCAACACCTCCACTCACCAAAGAAAACCAAGAAGTAAATGAGTTTWAATTAAATAGGCATCAGTGAATCTTTATGATCAACTGTGTGTAATTTCAATTGCTTTTAACAAAAAAAAATAACAACAGCAACTAGGTGCGGTGACGTCGGTTTTAACGGATCTGGGCTCAAGCTTAGGGTAAACTAACACACATCTACAGGAAATCGGCTCGCWACGAGTGGTGATAACGCAAGTATTCAGTGTTAGAAACACATTTTTGCTTTAAATCAGACCTTGAAATTCTCGCCCCCACCAAAATCCTCGGGAAATTACCAGTAGTAATTGAATTTTGGCTTTTACTGATTCTCACATTCATTTAAGTCTCAACTACACGGTGAAACAGAGACASAACAGGGGAAGGAGGTGAGAATTTTCAAAGTCAAATAATTTTAGTCAATTAAACGGACGTGAAAAATCATCAACCTCAGCTCCTTCTGGAAACGCCGCCTTGTCCCGAGGGAACAAGGGAAGAAAACAGGGGAAATTCCATTTAAAAGAAATTGGAAAATTTTGTTAACATGGAATTTCTCTAACTAAAGTCCAAAATACTAAAGGAATCAACCTTTTAATGTGAATTGTATAGTATATTTATATATATATATATATATATATATATATATATATTGTTGTTGTTGTTGAATTTGTTAATATGATTATTGAATGCCTAAAAATCAATAAAGCTCCAAAACTACCTGTAAAGAGTCCGTTATGGGGCGTACATGTATCTATAAAGCATGTAAGAGCATTAATATTTATGTATTCATACAGGAATGAATTTTAAATTATGAAAATTATAGAGAAACACATGTATGTGATGAGAAACACACGAAAGGAAGAGATCTGAAAATCGGCAACTGTACAATTTGACATAAACAATGTCAAGATGCAGATTAAGAATTCAGACTGACAGACGATTTTTTTCAGGCCTTACAACTGCAATGAGAAAATTAATTAAGCCGTGCTTACCTACCAAATTATATATTAAAACACACGAACACACACAGAGAGAAAGGAACTGGAATCATATATAACAGTAAAAATTATAAAACGAGCAATAATCGTTCGTTACCTGCATCTGTAATCCCACTCTTTGGCGAATTATCCTTGGTGGAATCATCATCAACAACCTCATCACCACCATTTCCAAYGATATCAATGGATTCCTCTTCCAAAATTTCAGGTTTCGTCTCTACAACCGTAGGAGAAACATTTTCTTCAACGATCTTCTCAACGCCTCCTACCTTCGCCTTCTCCTTCTCCTCCGCCACTTTCTGGAGCTCCAGAGTCACATCAGCGATGGAAAAATACTTCTGCATCTGAAGAATTGGAATCCAATTCAGCCGGCGGCGGTGTATAGCAGCAAACACCGATTCGTACTCGCACCTTCCGCCATCTAACCGAGACAGATGTCCACACAGCGAGTCAATAATCGCGTTCGCCGCCGCGAACTCGCCTCGGAACCAGGAGATGATCGCGTTTTTAGCGAAC
>NC_037532.1:857417-864609 GCF_001531365.2 Cynara cardunculus var. scolymus | reverse complement strand
TAAAAAAATTTGAAAAAACCTTATTTATACAATATTATAAAGTATATGACAAAAACTCTTAAAAATCATTTTTTATGCATGAAAAACTGCTTATTGATTCATATTACATAAAATTCAAGATTACAAATAAATGTGTATAAGTCCAATTTATTAAAACTCTAAATTTAAATTCGTATAATTAACTGTCGATAAATATAATCAAATACAAGATAAACTTTTAATTCTAAATATAAAAATCTAAAATATAATTAAGATAATCATTGAGCTTTAACTGAATACTTAATTATTATTTTTATAAAAAAACTATATTTTAATTAGAAAAATAAATTACTTCGTTATTAAATCTAAACTAAATTATAATAAAATTTTGAATTAAAGAAATTACACAAAAAAATAAAATCTTATGTTACTTTTAAATTTATATTTTATTCAAAAATAAAAACATTATCAATTTTCTCAAAACCACATTAAATCGTATTATAACATCGACAAAGACAAAAAAGAAAACGAAACATTAAAATCGAGATGTATCTCGCTGCATTGCACAACTACCCTTATAGTTATAAATTAATATATATTCTATCATAAACTATTTAATTATTAACTAAATATCGCTTATAAAAATTATTAATAATATTTTTATTATTATTTAATAAATTACATAAATTAATTAAAATATATAAAAACGTATAAAAATAACATTTTAAGAATAATAGAATTAAGTTCAAAAAATAGATAAAATGTAAAGAAKAAGACATATTTGGTATTTTAAAACATAATTAAATTTCATTTTGAAGGTATATTGGTAAAATATAGATTTTTTTTGTTTCATAGGTGGGGGTTGTTATTCCACTTTGTTTCACTCTATTATTGTTTTTTCCACATAAAAGTAATGTGAAATGTGGAATATTGATCTTTGTTCTGTCATATTATGGCCACGGGGTTTATCAGGGTTGATTTCTTGCAGTCACAATTTGTTGGGATTAGTATCATTCCAAATAAAAACATATCAATGATGGATAGTTCTTACTCGTTAAGTGAAAGAGAAGTCTCTTACCCAATAAGTGATTACCAGATAAAAACGCTTAACAACGATCCATTTTATAGTTGCAAAATGTTAGGCAATAAGGAAAGTAAGATGGTAGCTATTGCAGGTAGACGTTTATCCAAAACACATTTGGTAACACAGCCCTTGTGTTAGAAACACATGTAGAATTAATTCAGTTACTCGTTTAAAGATAAATAATCTAAAATTTATTTCAAAAACCAAATAATCTGTATAAACTTCCAAACCAGTTTGCATGTGTTGTTTCATTTGTGAAATGTCGAGGACTATATCTTCCCACAAACAAAACAATAATGAACATTTCACATGTAAAAACAGCATTTTCACAAATGTTGTTTCATATGTGAAACAAAACATAAAAAAACTTGTTTACAGATTTGTACTAGTTTATTGGATTTAAAAATAATTACCATATAATTACTTATCAAATTTTATGCATAAACTATTAGGCAAATGATCGTTTGAGAAGTAAGTTAATGTGAGAAGCGTAAGAAGAAATCTGGACTCTTGATTACTTTAATCTTAAACTCACCCATAAATCATGTTTGATATGGGAATTGATCTGGTACATCTCATTTTGTTACATCAAAAGATGAAGATTTCTTCTTACATTTCTCATGTTAAGTATAATTATACCCTAAACTATTAATAGTCTACTTTAATATTTTATCTTAAAACAAAACAAAAGGCTACTTTTCATATAAATTTGAAATATTTTTTTAATTGTTAAAAAGTCAAACTTTTTTTTTAGAGTCAAAATAAGAGATGTCGGGTAAAATGGCTTAAAAAAACAGGACAAAAAACTATGTTTTGCAAATTAAACTTTAAAAAAAATCAAAATTTATCTTAATAGTTTGGTACAGAATAATTAAATGGTTAAAATGATTAAGAGGCTATTATAATATAGCACAAAGTGAATATAATTATTTGATAATTATTCATAATGAAATTAGGGTGATGAATGGTTACAATTCCTATACCTAATTACAATGATAAGAGACTTCCACTACCATATACTAACCGAGTTTGTATAATTGGTATTGTACTACTAATCGATTATAACTAGTACCAAAAAGCAATTTTATTGATACGATTGGTACACATGTTAATTGGTTTAGTTTGATACAAAATTGATATTCTTTATATATATATATATATATATAATAGTTTGAGATAAAAATATTATGTGTGTATATATATATATATATATATAATAGTTTGAGATAAAAATATTATGTGTTCATTAAAAAATGCCCAAATAAAATAACCACCTTAAAAATAAACATTTTAATTCATCAAAAAATTTAAAAAATCGTTAAATTGTCTTAAAAAAACAAAATGATTTTTCATAATTATTATATTTATATTTATTACAGGCTTAGAACACCTCCAACAATAATAACCAAACAAGTTAAATTTAATTTCAATAAAAAATTTATTTTAAATATATTATAGAGTAATTACATGTTTTGTGGTTATATGTTTTTAATCGTTTATATATATATATATATATATATATATTGAAAATTTAATAGATCGTGTCCACGTAATTGTAATTTTACAATAAGTTTGGTCATTAATGCAACCAAATGGTGGATAAGGACCCATATTATTGATTTATTTATGAGTCGTACTAATTAAAAAGTTACAACCATAAGGATACAACTCTTAACTACAATGGTGATGCATAATTGGTTTAATTTTGGCCTCCAAAGATCAAAAGTGTCTGAAGATCACAGATTCGGATTCAAGAAGAAATAAAAACCCCCTTGTGGCCATGAAGGTTCAAATGCGGTGATGCAAATGTAAAAACCCTCTGAGATTAGTCGGCTCGCATAATGGATTAGATATTCAGGTTAGTAAAAAAAATACAACTCGTTAAAAAAATGCAATCATAGGAACCCAACTTGTTAAAAAAAAAAAACACAACCTTAAATACAAGTTCTGTATAATTTTAACAAAAAACTAAACTCTAAACCATAAACCCTAAAGATCTATTTGTATTATGAAAATATCAATTAATATAAAACTTTGTCATCTCTTTTCTTCAATTAATTTTATTGGGAAGAACAAAAAGTTCATTCTCCCTCCCCCTTCTTTTAATTTGAAAAATTCTCAAAAAAAAAAAATCAATCTCTTTCATAAGTTATCATTTTAAATAAAGTTTTTAAAGTACTTTTTAAAAAAATTCAGCTCTCTAAAATAGAAAAATTGTGTTTTTTTTTCTCTAAAATATTTCAACAGTTTTATTATCTTGTTCTTAGAATAAAGAATCATGAAAAAACTTCAGATATAGAAAATTCTCTAAAACTTAATAATATGTAAGATAAATAATTATTTTATCCAATTCCACGAAAGAGATTGATTTATCTTTTTTTATAAAAAAATGTATTGAGATGATAATATTATAATAATATGGTTTATATTAAAATTTATAAAATAGAGAATCTGTTGGAGATGAATTTAAGTCTTTTTAAGAGTGAGAAAAGTTGGGTATCCGGCTAAAATTCATTGAGACTGGCCTCGGGACCAGTGGTTCCTAGAATGAACAAACTGGAACCGGTTACACTGRTTCTTTATATTTGGGAACTKGTTTCGKTACCGAGTACCTGATGTCTATATTTTTACTTATATCATTTAATACTATAAAAAAGTTAATTGTTAGTCTGTTATAAAATACTAACTTACAAAGATAGAAACTACAAACGGTAGAAAACTAATCCGATAAAAACTAAAAACTAATAGTTACATAAATAATTTGCTAAAATTGACTTCTCGCAGGTAAATTTTAGCTTATTAAATATAATAAACATTTAAAATATTTTTTATTAAAAAAAATAACGAGTACCCGTTGGTTCCGCTTCTGGATACCCAACGGTTAACGTTTCCAAAAAAACGAGAACTGGAAACAGTCCCGATCGGTTCCATATCTTAGGATCCAAAACTGATACCAACCACATCGGTTCCGGTTCCGAAACCAACAGTTCTGCAGCGGTTCAAGTTCAAAAAGGTAGGTACCCGGTTTCCGATGCTTAGTCCTAGACACAGTCAATGTTACAACAACTTTTTTTTATTGAATCAATAAATTAAAAAATAAAATTTTATTATGAATAAAACATGTATCCAACATCTCCAACAAATTTTCAACTTTATCATATTCTTTATTTTACATATTTCAACATCATTTATATTATTAAAATATTCTATAAATTTATCATACCAATATACTTTTTAAAAATCATTTATATAAAATAATAATAATAATTCAATCACATTGATGAAAATGAATAAAAGATATAGTTCCTAGGGGCGATTTGCATGGTCTTTTTGTTATAAAACTCTGAAAAATGGTCATTTTGTTAAGGTACATTGTATAAAATAGTCATTTTAACCAAAAGGGTGGTGCCTAATTTGTTTGAACTTGGCTCCAAAAGTAAAAAAATGTCTGGAGGTCCCAGGTTAAAATCCAAGAAGAAACAAAAATCCTCTTATGGCCACGAAGGTTCAAATGCGRTGACTCCGAACATTAGTCGGCTCGCATAGCGAGTTGGATATCCAAGTTAATTAAAAAATTGGTCATTTTGGTCAATTTCCCATRTATTTATGCTTTGGTATAAATTTTGCTTGTTTTGAAGTAGTTAATTGAAACGATGTATTCTTTTACTGTATGAATTTTGTTGAATAATATATTTAAATGGTTTTAGAAAGTCTAGATTTATTCATGAACATGGAATTAATTGTTTCAAATTATAAAAGTATGTCGTGTTTTTTCCATACATATCTCATTATTTTGCCATATTAATTGACGTTATAGTCCATAAAGATTAAATTAATTAATTTAAAAAATCCAAAGGTTTGTTTATTTAAATTTTTTTTATCAAAAAACTGAACGGTTTAAAATCCTGAATTTCCGATGGCTTTTTTGACATTCGAGAACACAACGTAAATTTTCCCACTTGTATTTTATATTAAAACTGTTTTTTTTTACCTTTTTAATAAAAAATTAAGGTGTTTTATAGAGGTGTCAATTTTGTACAAGTATATACCAACCAATTCATGTGCTAACAGTACCAATTTAATTGGTAAATTGGTACTAGTTGTAATTGGTTGGTAGTATCCTACCAACTATGTAAGGTTGATTGGTRCATGGTATTTGAAGTTATGTATTATGGTAATAGGGCGGAGCCAGAAAAATCAACGAGGRTGGTCCTTCTAAACGAGGTAAAATRTATCAAAATGCAACRCATTTTGGTTTAATTACCTATTCGGCCCAACAAAGAATTTATTTTTGCAATCGATGTAACAAACTTTCAATATTTTCTATTTTGATTGGTAACATGTTGATCTTGAAACACTTGATGGTGTGAATACTTGTTTACGAAAGAGTTACGATGAACTAGATGAAAAGTTTGGCAATCATACCAAAGGGTCTTTGGCCTAGCGGTATCGTAGCATTTGGCCTCTTTAGAGAACAAGGGTTCAAACCTCACCAAATGTGAGGAGGGTATATGAGTTTATTTGTTGTATTTGCTGTATATAAATATTATATACTTCAAAAAGAAAAAATTGACATTCATATCATCAAATGTTACGTTAAATAATATTTTTTGATATATTAATTAAGAAAACCAAACGGTTTTTTTTTTATTCTTATTAATTACTGCTTAATACCTTTAAACAAACACCAAACCTCCTTGGTCTTTGTTCTTTTAGGGTGTGCCAGGATGACCCTGGACATGTATTGGCCCCACCAATGCATCATAATACCATATCATGTCAATTTATTTTTAGTTAGAGTTTAATTAATAAGGGTTGAGTTCACGTAAGACTAACATGTTTTTCGTGAAACTCGTGAGATTATATTTTTACATTTAAAGCTTCACAGCAAAGCGTTGTAAAAGCAAAAAAAAAAAAAAAATTGAACATTCACAGCAAAAACACTATGAAAGTTACCTTTACGGTGTTTTACTGTGAAGTTTCAAGTGTGAAAAAATGTCCTCATGGATCTCATGAAAACATGATGGTCTCACGTAATCCCAAGTCTAATAACAATATAGTATATTTTGATTATAAAATTTTGATCATCTTATTTTCTAACTTTTTAGATTCTAAATTTTATTAAGTAAAGGTTATTTGAGGAAATTACATTCTTCTTATTAATTAAAAGTTATTTTTGAAATGTCTGTTAGCAATGTTTCTATCATCTATATGAAGGTAATTAATGTCTGTAYATGTATGGATAAATGGTACAATACATATCAACGTGTTATATGAATGTTTGATTGTTTTAATGTATTTAGTTGGTAAATATATCAACATAAAATAAGCRTGTAACTTTAACTTTTACAATGTTGGTACAAAACCATACCAACTACCAACATTTACTAACCGAAAATAGTTGGTACTAAATGAGTTGGTTGGTATACGATATAAATATTTAGGGGTTGTTTGTTTACCTCTTAATAGTTTCATTAACAGGTAGCATTCGAATAATTAAGAGATGAATATTGTTTGGAAAAAAAAAAGGTCTCTCTCTTAATGGTTTTAAAACCCTCTGAATGATTTTGTATCATGGTCTCTCTTAACCATTCAACACTCTAATTTCATTGTAAATAATTACCAAATAATTATATTTTATTTTGCACTATATCATGAAAACCTATTAATCATTCTAATCACTTAATCATTCTGCACCAAACCATTCAGCAACCGTCAAACAACTCCTTATATACCAATTATAATTAATTGATACATGATATAAACAATAAAAACATGGTATCATATCATATTCATGGTATCATATCATATTCACCCGTATCGTCTTATAATATAGAATATAAATACAAAAACTATGATTATTACTAATATTATTATATATTTTGCTAAAAACAAAAACAAAAAGGTTGGTGGCCACGTCAAGTAATAAAATTCTGTTTGGAGCATAAAATTAGGATGATGACGGCGCATCGACAGTGCGGTACGGCGGTGCCTGGCGGAGGAAAGAAGTGGAAAGAGTGGGTCCCGTCGGCGGCGATAGTGTCTGGACCATCGGAAAATGTGGAAGGTACAGTCCACCACGCAATCACAAAGGTACAGTCTCGCTGGTCCCACCCGCACCCGCACCCG
>NC_037532.1:851463-857403 GCF_001531365.2 Cynara cardunculus var. scolymus | reverse complement strand
GATGATTCATCACAGATTGAAGCCATCGATGAGGGCAAAGAGGAACACTTCGTCGTTCGTTCGTTCTTCTGTTCGTTCGTTCGTTCATAGCCCCTCCCCCACCATCGCATCCCCCACGATCGTTCGTTCTTCTGTTCACCGTCTTTCCCTAACAAATCGAGTTGCAAACCCTATCGATTGATTGAGCCCTAACGGTGAAGGTAACACATCGCCGGTCTTTGTACTTCTTTCCTTTTCATCACCATACTTTGTACTTCTTTTGTTCGTTCTTCTTTTCATCACCATACTTTGTACTCCTTTTCATCACCACGATCGTTCGTTCTTCTGTTCACCGGTCTTCACAGCCCCTCCCCCACCCTCTCATCGCCGGTCTTGAACAAGGGCAAGAATTTAGTTTAGGGTTTATATTATTCTCGATGATTCTCGATGATGATTCACAGATTGAAGCCATCGATGAGGGCAAAGAGGAACAAAAAGTGAAGGTTAAAATAGAATAATGGGTTTTTGTTAGAGAGGGTTAAAATGGTAATTTAATGTCATTCAGATAATAGTTACCAAACAACATTATTTCATTCAGCACTTAACCATTCTGACCCTCTCAACCATTCTGACCTCTTAACTATTCTGCACTAAATCATTCATCAACTGCCAAACAGCCCCTTACACTATCTATCTACAGTGGTTCAAATCTGGGTTTGAATTGTTTCTATGTTCGATTTTGTGGTTTCGATTTTGGGTTTGAACCTCTATATCTGTTTTTAGAGTTCATGGTGATTCCAGAAACGGGTAGTTTGGCCTCCATATCAGTTTCSATTTTTGGGTTTGAACCWCCACACTGGTTTTGATTTTTAAGAACTAACTGTTGATTATGTTTGAATYTGCATCTGATTCGTGGGATGGAGGTGTCATTTTAAATTTGAAAGACCAGAATGCCGTCAGATTCAACGGGGTTAAGGGAATCTTAACGAGTGCGAAAATACGTACCGAGGGTACCAAATCTGTGTCTATTTTGATWTTTAGACCATTATGGGTAGAAAGTGTAAACCGTATGAACCAAATCGGTAATTTTYTTAAATAATTATTCTGCCGCATTCCCTATTTATTCCTTTTTATTTCTAAAAAAAACTTTCTCATCACGTTTGGTTCCTAACAGGTGTCTCGGGATGCTGATAATCAAGTTTTTATTYAAATTGGATCAAAATACAATATGTTTTTCCATTGATTCTTATTTTCAATAACCATAAATTGCATAAAAAATACCAAATTACGTTATATTTTCATGTAATTTATACTTTCTAACAATTTTTAAAATGTATTTAGAGAAAATAAAAACCATTGATAAGATAACAAATTACTTATACCCTTAAAACGTCGTTAATTATTTTACAACTTTTCATAAGAATATTATAAATCAATTCTCATTAATTATTTTTTATTAACCTGYATATCCAATCCGTCAYACGAGCCGACTAATCTCAGAAAGACCACCCATTTAGCGYGTAATTCARAATCATCGCATTTGAACATYCGTGACCACAAGAGGTTTTTATCTATTTACTGGAATACATTGACATTATTGACTGATTATTTTTTCCATAGTTATTTTATACTTTTTCGTGTTTTTCGACCAACATACACTAAGAGGTTGTTTGGYAGTTGCTGAATGGTTTGGTGCAAAATGATTAAGAAGCTCTTATAATATAATGCAAAGTGAAATATAATTATTTGGTAATTATTCAAAATGAAATTAGGGTGCTGAATGGTTAAGAATGCCCAAGATACCAAATCATTCAGAGAGTTTTAGAACCATTAAGAGGCAAATCTTTTTTTTTCGCCAAACAAGCCTATTAACGATTTAAAGGCTGTCTTTTAATGAATTTTAATGAAATTATTAAGAGGTCAACAAACAATACCTAACATACACTCCTGGTGTCAAATTTACATGTCAATGAAAAAAGAACAATAGGAAGGAATAAAATTTGGGTCACAATCTAATAATTGAGAAAGAATCGTGTTCAATTTATCGACATGTTAATGCTTTTATTATCTAAAAAACAATTAAAAACATATTGTATTATTTACATAATTGTTAGGAAAAARTTATTTTAATTATTATATTTTAAATTATAAGGGATTTTTTTTAATAATTTTTTAAATCGTGAGATCTCTGGGAGTTCGTACGATTTTTTTCATTAATGGTACAATTTAATATATTGATTAACATACATTTGTTTTACAATGTGTTTATTTCACATGTATTTATTTCACAATGTAAACTTTTTTGGCGTGTTTATGCAATAAAAAATACACGTCAAAAGTTTCACATTGTAAAACGAATACATATTGAAAAAAAAAACAGGTTGTAAGATAAATATATGTTAATCAATAAATTAAATACTATATTTATATGAAAAAAATAATGTGAAACAAAACCTTAAAATWTAAGGTTTTATGGATCTCACAGTTTTGAATTTCTTCGAATAATTAAGCACCTTAAATTATAAARRRCAAATTGCATGAAAAAGTAACGTTTTTTTTWAATTTGATTTCTATTTTGAGTAATGTACTTTCAAAACTTCYATTTTGATAGCTAAGATGTAAAGTTTTTAAATATTTAAGTACTCGARTAACCGGTTGAAACATTAACCGGTACCATGCTGATGTGATGGACGATGTGAYGAAATTTGGTTAAATAATAAAGAATAATGAGTTTGATACCACATCACTCGCCGCATCAGTATGGTAATCGGTTAATACTTCAACCGGTTACTCRGGTAGTTAAATGTTTAAAGTCTTACATCTTATGTATCAAAATAAAAAATTTAAAAGTACGTTACCCAAAATAAAAATTAAACTAAAATACATTACTTTTTCTTTCAATTTATTCGATTATAAAATTACTTTTTCCATACCAAATTGGGTTTTCAACCAAAATATATTACACATCATTACTTTTTAATTATCATATCAATATAAAAAAATRAAATTGGATTTTTTATGAGGAAAATTATGAAATAACTTGTACAATTAAGATTTCTCTTTTAAAAGTCAAATAAATAGTCATCTCGACTTTTCCTTTCAAATTGAATTTGATATCGACTCCATCCATATTTCATGGTATAAAATTCAAATAAATTTTGGAAAACTCCATTTTTTTTATTAATCTGGATATCCAACCTGTTATGCGAGCCGACTAATCACAAAGCAACCACTCGTTTTGCAGATAGTCCGAAGTCACCGCATTTGAACCTACGTGGCCCCAAGGGGATTTTTATTATTCATTGAATTTGAACCTGTTACCTCCTAGTACTTTTGACATTTAGAACCAAATTCATTTATTTTGTGGTTTTCAATGATTTTGGTGTTAAAAATATTTAAAATAAGCTATTTTATTATAGTGATAGAAAAAGAACAATAAAATTAAATCGTCTTTAACATAATTTAAATTTAAATTTAAACAAATCAAATCATAAAACTATTTCTTATTTTATTCACTCTAAATAAAATAAGATATGGTTTTATGATTTGATATGCTTAAATTGAAATTTTAATTACATGAAAATAACAAAACCATATCTTTTTTCACCGTTGCAATAAAACAATAAAATAAATTGTATTTAATATAATAAATTTTTTAAACAAATCAAATCATACCATAATATCCTATTTTATTTATTTTGATATCGTTATATATATATATATATATATATATATACACACACACAAGAAAAAGACAAAATTAGGCGAAATGGCTAAAATGGTCATTGATTTTAAGCCAAGACAAAGTGAGTACCACAAGAACCAAATCCACAATAAACATACCATATGAACCATAGTCAAAGAAAATATCAAAACACATAGACCAAATCCACAATTCACTTTGTATATGATGCAAAAAGCTAAATATGTTTGCTTTTAGCGTTTTTCTCTTGATAAGAGGGGCATCCCCCTCTACATATATATAAAAAAAACTAAATATGACTTCCACACAAGTTGGTAAAGATGTATATATAATGCGAACAGAGCATATTCATATGTGATATGTTTACGTTTCTGTCGAGGTTATTATAAACGAATTGTATACTCAATCATCGATACATATCTGATTCTAGCATATATGCACTTTTGTTGTTTCGAATAAATCCATATGCTAAAGTAACTAAAAATCAAAACTTTCTTCAAATGTTTTAAAAAAAATGTAAAAAGCCGATTATTCTGTGTATTTAAAAAGCTAAAAATGGCAAAAGCGGTCCCTTTTATGCTCGAACAATTTACTCGTAGGTAAGCCTTTTRCTTTAACAGATACCAATATAAGAAGATGAGGAATTCGTTCAAGAAGAATATATAAAAGAGTGATGAGCAATTCGGTGTTCGTCAATTTTCTTTTATCGMGTATATCGAACCACGCATGCTACAGCTTTAACAGATTCCGTTGTTACGTTCAAAAGAAACTTAAGTTTACAAAATGGGTAGTTAAGCTAGCTTATGATCTATGCAGCTTTCGTGAATATATTCTCAGATATACAATCGTATATACAAATCGTTGTCGTCGCATTAAATTAAAACCAATTAAGTCAAAGTTAAAATATAATCCACACGACAAATAGAATCGTCGTGGGACATTTTCGTCCAAATTCATTTATTTTTCGAACTATACTTTTCTTCTATTATTTCATAATTAATTGATCAGTGACACAAATTTTGTTTAATTTTAATCAAATTAAATAATATAAAAGATGAATTTGAAAGAATTGTCCTTTAATAAATTAAAGTCTCTCTTTTGACTTCCCTTGAGATACGTTTACTAAATGTTTACCTATTAAGTGTTTACCGGGTAATTTTCCTTTATCAAATTAATACTGTAAAGACCGAAAATTTTATCCGGTAAGAGTGTTGATAAAGATGAAGAGCCTTACCCGGTAAGTGAATGTGACGACTCTTACCTGATGTACTACTATCTTACACAGTAAGATAAATTATAGTGTTAACTTCTATTGATAAACGCTTATCGGATAAACATTTAGGGAAACAGCTTCTTAGTTAATTTCATGATATGCAAACGATGTGATCAGTATTATCATACGAATACAAGTACATATTAATCAATTGTTTTTAACATCTAACAGAATAATTATTAAAATATAAATAGTTATTTATCGTTTATAATTAAATAAAACAACAAGCTTCCACAAATAATAAAGCACTTTTACTTTACTTTTAATCTAGTCATTAGATTAGATTTTCGAAGTCGTTGCAAAAACCATCATACTCTCAAAAAAATGTTACAAAAATAACTCAATTGTTTAAAAACCGTTCAATTTTCCCAACATGTTACATATTTTGTATTTTCATCAAAACTAACCATAATTATCAGTTTTGTAGACTACAATGAATTTATGATGTGCTTGGCTCATTTAAAGGAAATACGAATGGGTAATGATGGAAAAATGACGATATGTATCCCATTTCATTGGTGATGCTTGGACAACAGGGAATCAGGTGGTCGGCGATAAAGGCTCGTTGGAAAGTTGTTGAGCAAGAGGTCGGTGAGTATGGATCGAGGGAAGTGCCAAGGTGAGGCTAGTGGGAAGCCGTTGATAGTGACAATCTCGATATTTCTCTCTCTCTCTCTATCTCTCTCTCTCTCTCTCTCTCTCTATATATATATATATATATAGCATGAGATGAGATGAGATAGTTGAGGGTTGGGTGGGGGCATTAGCTTTTAATTGTTGGGGGCGTGATAAGAATTCTAGGTCGTTTAAACAAAAAACAAATAGTTACTTTTTTGTTATCGAGGGCAACTGGGCAAGTGCCCATACTCCAGTGCGTTAGACTTGTCCATTGTTGGCGAGCAGAAGATCAACAGTTGGKGTTGAGGGAAGGTGCTCAAAACAAAGCAGGAGATAATAATAAAAATGGATGGAAAGTCGAGAATAA
>NC_037532.1:850388-851438 GCF_001531365.2 Cynara cardunculus var. scolymus | reverse complement strand
TAATTAAAAGTCATTCTATTAATTTACTGAGTTATAAGTAATTACCTATTTTTAAAATAATCACTGGTTATATCAAATTAAAAGCAAAAACGAKTCTTGTTCCTTACATCTTAATACCCACAAACCTACCCCCTCTAATAGTAATTTTATATTTTTTAAATACCACAAAKGTGGTGTCTGATTGGTTTGAACTTGGGCTCCAAAGCTCAAAARTAYCTGGAMGTCTCARKTTCAAATTCAAGRATGAATAAAAATCTCTTYATGGCCACAAAGGTTTAAATACARTGASTCCGAGCTATCTAYAAAGCAAGTGRTCATTYTGAGATTWGTTGRMTCATATAATGGRTTGATATCCAGATTAATAAAWAAAWWTTAACAACCAACTTAAAATAAAATAAAAAATAAAGATATGTTATTTTACTTTTGTATATATGGTCTAATTATAAACAAGCATAGGTGGAAAGTGGGACCAATTWAAAACCATGGTTTATGGTTGGCCATGTTTCCTTTTTAGGAAAAAGGTCAATGGTGCACATGAGAAGACCACTTTGTTCATAAAAAAAAATGTAAAACCAACCCTTTAAAGATTCCCGTACACTAAAATTATATATGATTTAAGGGGTTGTTTATTTTTTAATAATTTTATTAAAAGATAAATTTTAAATTATTAAAAGATGAATCTTGTTTGACAAAAAAAGATTGTTTTTTAATTGTTCTGAATGATTTTGTATCATGTGCCTCCCTTTACCATTAAGCACCATAATTTCATTGTGAAAATATTATCAAACAATTGTATTTCATTTTACACTATATCATGAGAGCCTCTTAATCATTCTGATCATTTAATCATTTTGCATCAAAGCATTCAGCAAACGTCAAATAGCCCCTTAGAATCGTTTGGTTGGTTTTTATTAAGTCTTGTATGAATAAAAYTGATTTTGTAAATTAATCTATATGTATGAACTGGAATGGTTTTTTCAAAAATATATTTTTTTTAATTGGGATGGACAAGTTAGAGAAAAACTTGACTTTCTTCTTAAAACTCAGCTA
>NC_037532.1:847838-849886 GCF_001531365.2 Cynara cardunculus var. scolymus | reverse complement strand
TCATGAAGTTGTTTTTTTATATTATACAATTATGTTTTGTGATACAGTAGATTAAACTCTATATAAACGTCGTAGGTGATACATGTTTGTGGTTTCTTATGCATAKCTATGTGAAGTGGTGTGCATTATAGTTATTTTCAGTTAARTAGTCAGAATGATTAAGAGACTGTTTGACAGTTGTTGAATGRTTTAATGTATTAACTTTAAAATTAAGCATCCAAATACTTGGTACGTAAAAACGGATATTTTGGAGTCACATCATCCCACTTGATTTGTAATAGGAARTAAAAAGTCAATGATAGGAAGCATGTTGTATGGTCTCGTAAAGCAATGGTCCACAAAGGATAGATTTTCCAACGAAATGTAAATATGGGTGCCTTGTGATGCTTATGTTCTTTCAACATTCAAATGATTAAATTCTAAGATATGGGACAAATTTTATTATATACATGTAATATATATATATATATATATATATATATATATATATATATATGGTTGTGTTTACGTGAAACCAGTTTGTTTTCATGATACTCGTGAGATCACTTTTTTACATTTGAAACTTCACAGCAAAATGCTGTGAAGATAAAAAAAATCGAACATTCACAACGTTTTGCTATGAAGTTTCAAGTGTAAAAAAAGTCTCATGCGTCTCATGAAAACAGACTGGTCTCACGTGATCGCAAGTCTATATGTATATTATATATATATATATATATATGTATATGTGTGTGTATAGAGAGAGAGAGATGGTAAAGATGGGTTCAAACAAGAACAATGATCAAATAAAAAGAATACGGAAACGACGAAATAATATGTGATTATGCGTGACCTACAGCGGCGGATCCAAAAATTTAGATGGTTGAGGGAACATCTAAGGATGTCAAAACTCTGAAACTATATAACGTGTCTGAACCGAAATTATACAGTTTTTGATTATTCAGTTTTCAGGTTAAACGGTTAGTTTTTTGGTAATTTTTTTTAGTGTTTTTGTTAAACTGAATTGTATATTATATTATTATTTTATTTATTTTACTTGTATATTGGTTTATTAGTTGTTGGAGRCTTTCGAAGATGGGGGCACTTAGAGGCACAAGGCCAAAAAGATTGGGTATTCTGGTAAATAAGTAGAAAAAAATAAAGATAGGGAGAGGTTCATTTGATAAGTAAAGAAATGATCATAACCATTCATACAATCAAGATTGGTAAAGAATTGTCATTCTAACCAGTCAACGATTATGACTTTTACTAGTCAAAATTTACGGCTTTGAGTTGTCAAGCGAAAAATAGATGAGTAGTTCACATATGCACTTATTTTGCCATATTTGTAAAAGTTATGAAACCACCCCTCTATCTTCTGCATACCATGTGAGGAATTATCTGGTCTTCACAATCAAACTTGCAAATCTTGACCAGATGAAGGGTTATGATCACTTCTCTACTTCTCGTATACTTATCGCTTCTCAAATGAACATATGACGATAAAAGTAATATATATATATATATATATATATATATATATATATAGAGAGAGAGAGAGAGAGAGAGAGAGAAGATCGATCAAATGCAAACCACCCAATTTATACAAACTGTACAAATCACCCTCATCCGTCGATTTCATTGTTTAATCTTATTAATTTTTTTCATGAATTTGTTTAATCGTTTTATATAATACGTTTTTTGACGAATTTGTTTCATATATGGTTATGAAATTATTTCATATAATAGTTAATGAAACTTTAATAAAATTGTTTCATGTATTTATCTAAAATTAATATAATGAAGATAATAATATCCATGATTAACACCCTTCACAATAAAAATGATTAATCAACCTCTCATAATAACATAAAATGAACAAAATAAAAAATTATGATTAGTTAGATTTGTACGGTTTGTACAAATAACGTGGTTTTATATATATATATATATATATATATATATATATACACTTGAGATCAAGTGAGACCAAAGATTTTTCGTGAGACCCGTAAGATCAATTCTTAACCCTTAGATTAGATCTACAATCTGAACATGCATAATCAAAA
>NC_037532.1:845746-847813 GCF_001531365.2 Cynara cardunculus var. scolymus | reverse complement strand
GTCAAGCGAAAAATAGATGAGTAGTTCACATATGCACTTATTTTGTCATATTTGTAAAAGTTATGAAACCACCCCTCTATCTTCTACATACCATGCGAGGAATTATTTGGTCTTCACAATCAAACTTGCAAATCTTGACCAGATGAAGGGTTATGATCACTTCTTTACTTCTCGTATACTTATCGCTTCTCAATGACGATAAAAGTAATATATATTTATATATATCTATATATAGGGGTTGGTTCAAATGCTAACCAAGATTATCGTGTTAACTTTGTTAACCGATCTTGGCCGTTAATTTGAATAATAAACGGTTATGATTTAATGATATTTAAAAATTAATTATTAAATTAATATTTTCAATTAACATATGTGAACAAAATATCAAAGGGTATTTAGGTAAAAATTAATCTATCTTTGATACACGAGTTGTCAGACATATGAACAACTTGTGTATATCCTCAAAACACATCAAACAAAAAATGATTAGACATACGAACAACATGTGAACCGTATGAACATCTTCTGTATATTCAGGAGTCAACTATGTTGTATGTACATGAACACCTACGAAGCTTGTGTTCACTTGAATCACATATACTGTTCATATTCATGTGATGTGATTGTGCATATGTATCGATATGAACATCTATTACTTTTGATATGATATGAACATCTATTACTTTTGATATGTGTTCGTTTAAACAAAATGAAATGTCATACTAATCACTTACCAATAGGATAAACGCTTTGATCATCTTCTTCATTATCAGAATTTGAATTCCGACCGTAGTCGTAGACGATTTTAACTTTCTCATTTCTATTGTTGTCAATATGTTTTACAGTAGAATTATCCATATTACTCGGATGATACGAAAATCTTTGACACTTACAAAAACAATGTCATTATATGTTGAACATCACTTGAAAATTACGATCATGAACACGTATGAAGATAAAATTTAGAATTACATCATGATCAATTAGTGAGATATTTAAGATTTGTAACTCCCAATTAATTATTACGGAGTTATATAAAGGTCAAATTATCTAATTACCGTTGTATTTAATATATGAGTTACATTTGAACATAAAATAAAGATGGAATATGATTGGTTAGACTTGGTTAGTATAGTTAACACAAATTTCTTGTTTAATATTTGAACCAAGCTATCTCTCTCTCTCTCTCTCTCTATATATATATATATATATATAGAGAGAGAGAGAGAGAGAGAGAGAGAGAGAAATGCGATCAAATGCAAACCACCTAATTTGTACAAACTGTACAAACCACTCTCATCCATCGATTTCATTGTTCAATCTTATGAATTTTTTATATGAAATTGTTTAATTTTGTGAAATCGTTTCATATAATACTTTTTTTTGACGAATTTGTTTCATATATGATTATGAAATTGTTTTATATAATACTTAATGAAACTTTAATAAAACTGTTTCATGTATTTCTCTAAAATTAATATAATGAAGATGATAATATCCATGATTAACACTCTTCACAATAAAAATGATTGATCAACCTCTCATAATTACAAAAAAAATTGACAAAATAAAAAAAATTATGATTGGTTAGATTTGTACGGTTTGTACAAATAACGTGGTTTGCAAAGTAAACCTTATATATATATATATATATATATATATATATACACTTGAGATCATGTAAGACCAAATATTTTTCGTGAGACCCGTAAGATCAATTCTTAACCCTTAGATTAAATCTACAATCTGAACATGCAAAATCAAAAAATTGTCACAAAGACTTCTCAATAATCACAAAATTATTACCGTGGAACTTTAGACCGTTAGATCATTAGCTTATAAAGTTGATCAATAAACATAAATTGGTCTTATGATTTTTACAAAAAACTCTTTGTCTCACGTGAACCCAACCCCATATATATAAAAGAGTTAGTTTAATACCAATAACAAGAAGAAAGAATTTTTAAATGAAAAGGAATTTGTTTACTACCTATTTTATCATGAAATAATCACTTCCAAAACTAGTTTCAACTAGCAAATATATATTTAAAAATTATGTGCTGTTTA
>NC_037532.1:831112-843777 GCF_001531365.2 Cynara cardunculus var. scolymus | reverse complement strand
CTAGCAAATATATATTTAAAAATTATGTGCTGTTTAATATATATTATAATAATTTAATATTCTATAATGATTTTTGAAACACGTATCAAACACCCTTCTAATAAACCCATGCGATATTCAACTATAAATAAATTGACACATAAAGACCCACGCTTGCTTCTTCATTTCTACACAAATTATTGACATTTATTTATTTATTTATTTCCTCTTTTAACGTCATATTGTAAATAATTAATTCCTTAAAAAAGTCAAATATTTTTAATTTGTACGTCTATATCAAACCAAATTAAACCTACTTAATATCATGGTACACCCACTTTGTATAGGAATGGATCCATAAATTTTTTCAAACGGAGACATCATTTGAGTGTAAAAAAATATATGGAAATTTTTTCAAACGGTGACACCGTTTGATTATTAAAAACAAATATACTAGATTTTTTTTAAACGGTGGCACCATTTGACTAAGAAAATGACATTAACATTATTCGAAATTGAGTCTGAAGTGGAATAAAAGTCTTGTAAACCAACTCTACCAAATAAAATTTGTTTTCATTGTAGTTTCAAAATACATACAGTGACACAATAAATTAATATGGTTGTACATTTCACGAACCTAAATTTTTTTTGTCCCTTTGACGTTGGAATAACACGATGGCACGTGTCACCGTATGCACCACTATAGGTCYGTCCCTGACTCTATAGCATATAGTGGCATGATCACCACTTTGTTTCTCCGTCATAGTGTAAAAAGTTATTGAGTCGTGAAAGATGTCATCATATTATTTTATTGTGTGCAACCGTATATATTTTGAAACTAAAATGATGACACAAATTTTCCTTGGTAAAGTTGGTTTGCATGATTTTTCTTCCACCCCAGACACATGTTCGAATTATGATTTTATGGAAAACATCCACAACTGTCTTTTATAATCAAATTGTAAAACCCATTTCACATTTGCATATGACCACATATTACATATATCATGAAATATATGGTTATATGCAAATGTGAAATGAGGTGTTACACAAATAGTGCTACCATTTGAAAAAAAATTCTAGGTCCGTCTCTGCTCAATTTATTTCATAGGGATGTAAGGTCCCAAAAGATATGATATGTTTGTTCATATGAATATTGATGTTGTGTCGTGAAAACATCTGACTTGTGGGAAACTGATATATTTTATACAGTATCAAAGAAAATATGCAAATATTTATGTCTGAAAGTCTGAAACCATTTATTTTTTAAAGCCTACACGTCAGAGGAATGATGTGCCACTAAAAAAACGTTAGTTTCACATTTAGTAATTACAGTTGGTAATGTTAATACGCCAAAGATTTAATAGGTTTGTCGTGATAACAACCATAAAGCTTGACTCTGCCGAAACGTAGAAAGAATAAAAACATTAAATCACCTATAAACGTATGTCGTATGAAGTTTAAATAACACTCGACAATATATTTAATACTGTTATAATTATTTCTGATAAACTTTCATTCAATTTGACAAAAACGGGCAAATTTACGATAATATATTGCCTTCAGTTTCCTTTTTTTCCCCGTAACTACAATTTAATGAAAGAGAATGTTGCGTTTTTCAACGGAGRCACTTGATACARTTTATATAATMACGTTTTTCGTCCACGTGGTTYGTTCAAAACTRCTATTTTCATCTGTGTTTYTTAAATTAYGTTTTTCAWCTTTATGGTTTATAATTTGTTGTTTTTTCCGTCATATGATTTACAGTTTATTTAACTTTTTCGTTCTTGTGATTTACAATTTCTTGTTTTTAATCCTTGTGGTATACAATTCATCGTTTTTATCGTCTTACTTAACGGTAAATCACTAACAGGGTTAGCTTCAGGAACGAAAACAATAATCAATTACAAACAACMGTCTAAAAYCGTAATTTTAAAAATATAAGAACGAAAGTCACAATTTTTAAYAAATTACATGAACAAAAAYCGTAATTTTTTGTAGTTAATTAATACAAGTATGTGACTCATAAATTTTTTAGTTTAAATTTATAAAAACATACTCTTCTTTTTCCACTGGATAAATTGCATAAAAAAATGACATACTTTAACTTGATTCATATTTTAGGTAACATATTTTTAAAACTTTCATTTTGATATCTAAGATGTAAAGTTTTAAACATTTAAGTACCCGAGTAACCCGTTGAAGCATTAACCGGTTATTATACTGATGTGGCCAGTGATGTGGTACCCAACTAAGTATTATTTGATGACATGTTTAGTGACATGGATTTTTTCGAATCTAAAATTAGTTTTTTTATTTCTCAAATTAGTCTTTAACCGGTTACCCGGATACTTAAATGTCTAAAACTTTACATCTTAGGTACCAAAATTAAATTTCTGAAACTACATTACTCAAAATATGAATCAAGTTAAAGTACGTTGTTTTTTTTCATCAATTTATTATTTTCTATTTATTTTGATAACAAGTAGAATTTTACATTTAAATATAATTAATAAACAAAAAATTAAGGAGGGTTGCCATGCTTTCATTGAAAGAGGACCCTCCCCTCCAATGAAATAAAAGTAAACCAACTTTGACCCCTCTATTATGGTCATTGGATTTATTACACCCATAAATAATGTGCAAGAAAACCAATCTTGACCCAACTTTTTGGAAGTTAGGTTAAAGCATCAGTTCAGATCAGATCAGATCTTTAATAGATAATTTATAATCTGTTTAAAATAAAGAATCAAAAGTTAAATTTTCAGAAAAAATATTACACTGTATCACAACAGATTTTCTGTTTTTGGCGATCTCGATATTAATTATATTAATAAAATGTTTTATAAATTTATAATCCAAATATACTTTAAAACGAAATTTATAGAAAATGATAATACATTTAGGGGTTGTTTATCTAAACACTTATGTGGTAGGCACTTAATGGTGAAATTCAACACTATCACTTACTTATCAAGTAAATTTTTATTCACTATAACGSATCGTATGCAATAATTTATCCCAGTAATCGCTAACTATAGTAAGAGTCGTCGTCTTCACTTATCGGGTAAGACTCTCGATTTTTGTGTCTTCGCTCTTACGGGTAAGATTCTTAGTCATTGTTATATTCATCCAGTAAAGTAATGTGACTTGATAAGCGTTTGGTAAACGGCATCTTAGTCTTCATAGTGGAAACGGTTGAAATAATTTTTTTCTAGTCATTTGTGAAAGAAGTTCTAATGCGTTCGATTTAAAAAAACAACATATCTATACTATATTATACAATATTTGATAATAAAAAAAACTCTTAAAAGTCATTATTTATGCATGAAATACTGTGTATTAATGCATATTACTTAAAATTTAGAATTACAAATAAATTGTGCGTAAGTACAACATATTAAAGCTCTATTTTTTGAATTCTTATAACTAAATGCAGATAAATATAATCAAATACATGACAAACATCTCATTTTAAATCTAAAATATAATTAGGATAATCATTGAGTTCTAACAAAATCATTATCTTTATAAAAATTATATTGTTAAGCCAAAAATAAATTACTTTGCTACTAGACCTAAATTAAAATAAATTACTTTAAAATAATTAGTTTGATATTAATATCGATATATTTTTTCAAATTTTTATGATATCTTCAAATTTGTTTTTATGCATAAGTAAAAACATTATTTTTATCGAAACCACATAAACTGTATTATATTAATAGAGACAAAAAAATAAAACGAAACATTAAAATGAAGATGTATCTTGCTACATTGCACGAATACCTTTTTAATGAATTTTAACATGTTTGAGAACAAGGAAGTCATACTATTTTGAAAAACAAAAGTCAGTTTACTTTATATCTATTGTTTTATACACCCTCCTTTCTTTTTGGATACAAGCTCGCAACAGAAACATGTATTTTGGATGAACATCTTAATTGTTAAATGATTCAAATCGAAAACAACTGAAGCCTACATGAATTAAGATCCCCTTTTTGACCCATGTTTCTTTTAGAAAAGCAGTACACTTACAACATATTCTAATTAATAATAACAAAAGACTTCAGTTATAACCTCTGAATACTTGTAGAATCTAACCACTTGGATTGTGGGCGCACTAATTAAGACTTAAGTCGATGAAATGGAAATCTCGTATTTGTTGTGTTCGAACTCAGATATTGTCAAAGCCCGTGAAGTTATGGAGGTTCATGACGACTATGACCATTTTTGGTCATTTAAGGGATTAGTTAATGCGTGTAAGCTGACTCGAATACTCACGTTTATCAATAATATTACATGTAAAATCGTATAATTACTCTATGTAGGTGGTTGGTCTTTTTTTAAAGATACTTTTGTATCTCGGTAAAAAAGTTGATTACCAGAATCTCAACCGGCCCTGCATGCAACCTGTCTCCAAGGACACGAATGTGAGGGGGGTATTTTTTAACTCACTCAATGGTTAAGACTAGCATAGAGGTCCGAGATCGAACCCATTACTTCTTTTGTATTTGAACAAAGTTATCTCACCCATTTATCAACTGAGATAAACATCATAGACTTTTATATCTAAAAATTATCATAGAAATTATAAAAAAAATACATTTAAAAAAAYTAAAATTTAACCTATAATTTTTAAAAAATTAGCTCAAATTTTCATTTCTATCATCTAAATTGGTCTTCTAATCATTTCTTTCCCGGATTGACCCAAATGTCTCTACTTTCGCAATATTCAAATCCGCAATATTACGAACCTATCTAAAAGTCAAAAAAAGAAAGTCGAATTCAACTAGTTTACCGTCGCAATTGTGGATCTGACCATCGCAATTGTAGATCTGTGTTGAATTTGAATTTTTTTTGGCCTTTAGCTATTGCGGAACTGGATTTTATAAAAGTAATGATATTTGGGTCAACTAAAAAAAGAAATGATTAGAATATCAATTTGAACGAGAGAAAAGTCAAAAACCCTGTAATTTATCAAATATTGTTAAAAATGGAAATTATAGATAAATGATGGAAGTTTGATGTCATAACCCATGCCCTCCATACCTATAAAGTGAAATTCATTCATGAATTAAAAATAGCAAAACCTAAAGAAAGCACCCACCCCACATACAAAAAACATGAACTCATTCATCATGCTGACCAAATCCTACTTTTTTGTAACTTTCCCTAAATGCCCTCAATATTTTATTATTTTTATTTAAAAAATTTACAAATTTATTTGATACTAAATTTAATATTAAAATGTTGGAAAAATAACTAAAATAGCTTTTATATGCTATTTTTTAAAAAAAAATTAGGGATTACAACTAATTTTGTAATAAATAATATATAAATAATACATTTTTGATTTTTTTATTAGGTAATTTAGATTAATTTTTTTTATATTTTTTTAACTCAATTATTGTAAGCAAAAATTCAATACATAATTGTATTGAATTATTTGGGGCTTTGAAGGTAGCCACAAGTTTTGTTCCAATCAATACTTGGATCCTATTACCAATAATACCATCGTCGGCATTCACAATCTGAACAATCAGATCGTGAATACGATAAAAAGAATTAAATAAAAAGAAAAAATAAAAATAAGAAACCAATTTCAACCGATTTTCTCATACTTTTGTACCAAATGAAGTTGACATATGGTATTTGTTTATTGGTTGGTTTAATTTTTTTTTTTCAATAATATAACTTATGTTAGCCGACTAATCGCAGGACGACTACCTGCTTTGCAAATAGCTAAGAGTCACCGTATTTGAACATTTGTGGCCACAAGGAGATTTTTGTTCCTCATTAGATTTGAACCTGAGAACTCATAGTACTTTTGACTTTTGGAGCCAAACTCAAACCAATCAGACACCACTCTTGTGGTTCTATTGATATATTCTCATACTTACTTTTGTGACTTATCTTATTTAGTTCTAATTATATGATAAGTTTTTAATAGTTATAATTGCGTTTGAGAATATGCAATAATCCGTTTAATTTATTTTTTATAATAAAACTAAAAATAATAATAATTATATATGATAAAAAATAAAATATATAATTTTTACAAAATTATATTTTAAATTGGCTTGGATCACGGTTAAATGAAAAAATAAATGAGATTGGATTGGAGTTGAAGATTATGTAGGTGGATATAAAAGGAAATAATATTTTAATTGTGATTGGATTGAAAGAGATTGTGAGTAAACATAGTCTTGTAAATATAGGATCATTTACCAATAATAAATACAGGATAAATTACATCAAAATGTATTATGTTACGTTATACTTTGATAGAATCAGGCCATAGCCAAGTTATATGAATTTTGTATAACCGAAAGTAAAATTTTCTAAAAGAAATTATATTCGACTCCAACAGCTACTATATTTTGGAGATTTCAACTAATTATGTTATTAAAATAAGACAAACTGCATGAAAAAACAATGTACTTTAACTTGATTCCTATTTTAGGTAACGTACTTCCAAAACTTTCATTTTGGTACCTAAAATTTAAAGTTTTAAACATTTAAGTACCTGGGTAACCGGTTGAAGACTAACTTTAAATTTAAAAATCCACGTCACTAACCACGTCAACAAATAATATTGAGTTGGATACCACATCATTCGTCACATCAGCATGATAACCGGTTAATACTTCAGCCGGTTACCCAATTACTTAAATGTTTAAAACTTTACATCTTAGGTACCAAAATAGAAGTTTTGAAATTACGTTACTTAAAATATGAATCAAGTTAAAGCGCGTTATATTTTAATGCAATTTACCCTGTCAAAATACTTTATAAATTTATCATTGGAATACATTTTATATCTTGTTTTCATTGGTGTAGATTAAAATTACATTTCCCTCTCATCGATATTAAGTTTCAGATATACATTTCAAATGCAGATATTTGTAACTTCTATTTCTTGTGTTTTCTGTTTTAAATACAAATCATAATAACTGTTATAACAAACTAGTCTTAAAATTTTCTGTTTTGTAATTGATGTCAGAGATGTTGTATATAATAATATCAGTCTTAAATAGTTTTAATTTGTTAAAAGAGTATAAAAACCTTTACTTGATGAAGAAAGGGCATTTAACATGTCCAATTAAAGTAAGGGTTATTTGTCTTGCTATTGACCCTTACTTAAAATAGAAATACCCAAGGCCAAAGGGAGGGACATGGTTGAGTACTTGTTTTCTAACCCCCCCAATTGTGTTTTTGCCTATTGCTACTATGAAGAGACTTCAAAGCATTGTCCTCATGAACTATACATCATGCAATAAATGTCACTACTTTATTTTATATTTGATTATTATAGTTTTTTAAATAAAAGTAAATATATCAGAGTAAGAGGAATTGAGATGACATGAGATCAGTCTATTTTCCTAAGACCATTTTTTTACACTTGAAACTTCACAGCAAAAAGCTGTGAAAGTAACCTTCACAGTGTTTTTGCTGTGAAGGTTCAGTTTTTTTTACCTTTACAACGTTTTTGCTGTGAAGTTTCAAGTGTAAAAAAAAAACCTTGAGGGTCTCACCGAAACAGACTGGTATCACGCGAGCCCAATCTTGGGCAAGATCGATGCATATTTGTTTTTTTAAGTATATGGGTAGATTCATAGACATTTGTTGTTCATGTTCTTTTATTAGTTTTATTAATAATTATTGGGTTGAATATGATTATAATCATATATTACTTAGGAGCCGTTTATCAAACGTTTATTCGGGTAAGCGTTTACCAAATCAAATTACCTCACGGGATGAATATGATACGAACCAAGAATGATTACTGGTAAGAGCGAGACAAGGACCAAAAGTCTTACCCGTTAAGTGAGAGTCATGACTCTTACCACGGTAAGCGCTTACCGTGTAAATTGTTACAYACGATGTCGTTTTGGTGGATTAAAATCTTACCCAATAAGTAAATAGTAGTGTTAAATTTTACCGGTAAGTATTTGGTAAACGGCCCCTCAGTTTTTGTTTGATTTGTAGGATTGGATAAGATTTGAAGGATTTTAGAATTCAATTCCATTTCAATCCATGTTTGGTTTGAATGGCTGTTTGGATTTGAAATTCCACAAACAAGAGATTTAGAAATCCATAGAGGGTTGTTGGTATTTTGTGGGATTTGTAAAATTTGTGAATAATAATGTTTTAAAATATGTTGAAAATATATGCTTTACAGTAATCAATTAATTAAAAGATAATTTAATTATTTTTATAATCATTTATAAATCTTGGTGAATTATTTAAAAAGAAAACGAAATTCAATTCCATTACAAATCTTACAAACCAAACACACCAAAAATTTCAAATCATTCCACGAAATCCAAATCTTTCAAAATCATTCTATCAAACCAAATACCCTCTAGAGGATGTTTTTTAGTAACTTAATGAGCTTAATAGGATGCAACCGATTTGGTCAGCTATACATGACTGTTTGGTAGTGACTTAAAGTTATAAAAAGTGGTTTGTTCAATAAGCTTTTAGGAAATGAATTTTTTTTTTTTTTTTTGCGGAGAAACAAGTTTTTCTCAAACATGTCATTCTCAATTAAAAACACGCTCATTCTATTTATGAAAATCATCTCAAACGAAAACCTTCTCAGTCCATACAAACGGATTAATCCATACAGACAAATTAATCCCTACAGTACTTAATAAAAATCTTCCAAACAACACCTTATAATGATAAAACTATTTTTCTAATAAAACAAGTTAGGAGGTTGTATACATTTCTTGATCAAGGTTGTATCCCCCTTGAAAGCACTTTGAAGAGGACTTTAGACCTAGTTGACTCCTTACAATTTTTAGCTAATTTTTTTTAATCCATTTGACAAGTTAGAGATAAAATATAATGCAAATTTTATCTGTTTACTTATAAAATAACCGAATTTGTCATAAGGGTGTTTGATTGATTTGAACTTGGGTTCTAAAGATTAAAAGTGTCTGAATGTCGTAGGTTCGAATCCAATGAGGAATAAAAATCCCTTTATAGTCAGAGGTTCAAATGCAGTGACTCCTGTCTACCCGCGAAATGGTTAGTCGCACTGAGATTAATCGGCTCGCAGAGCGGGTTGGATATTCAAGTTAATAAAAATAATAATAATAACCAAATCATATACACATATAATTAAATGGTGTTTTTATTCGTTATAAAACTAATTATATTTTTTCATTATAAAAAAAAACCCGACTTGAAGAATCACATCAAAAGTTGCTAAAAGAAATTGATATTCAAAACAAAATAAAAGTCATCCAATTATGTAATACTTGTTATAAGATAAGTATGTCATCGTCTAAAGGATATGACGATAGAGATAGATGGAGGAGAGTGAGATTGCAAATGAAATATCTCGTACATGTCTACTTATAACTTATCTTTACAAAAATAGCTTATAATTAATGAGAATTACATATTCTTTATCAGTATTTTATTGTTGTTCTTTAATTAAATGATTTATATGATTTTGATCATTGAAAATCCTAATGATCAATTTGGGCATGTTTTTAGACATAAATGTTGCCATCACAATGAACCCTTTTGACCTATGAAAACTTTCCGAGTCTTAAACCAGCTAATAGAATATTAAACTCGTGATACTAATATCTTTAAAAATACATAAAAAAGAGCTGTAATACAAACCTTTTTTTTACCTGATTTCTTTTAACCAAGAGTGTAACATCTCAGATCAACCATATCAGATATTATTGTCCATTTTATTTATATTTGTACTCATGGTTTTAAAATGAGTATGGAAACGTATGGAAAAAAATTCAAAACTAAAATAAGAAAAAAAAAAACTTATCCAAACCGTTAGATTAAGGGGTTGTTTGTTTACCTTCTAATAGTTCAATTAATAGGCAGCATCTGAATCGTTAAGAGGTGAATTTTGTTTGGGAAAAAAAATTGTTTCTTAATGGTTCTAAAACCCATTGAATGATTTTGTATCATGGGTCTCCATTGACCATCGTAAACAATTACCGAACAATTATATTTCATCTTACACTATATCATGAGAGTCTCTTAATCATTCTGCAACTACCAAACAATCTATAAGATAATCTAATAGATATGGATAAAACGATGGTTATGACCATCTTTTTAAGAAAAATAAAAATATCCCCTATTTTTTAATAAAAATCGACAAAAAATAACAAAAATTACAGTAAAAAAATCAAAAAAGAAAAAACAATTATTTATTATCTTTAATTTAAATTTTATATTGATATATTTTTTTACATCTTTTTCTGATAATTCATTTAAATAGGAATTTTTTTAAATCTCATCCATATTTAATTATAATTATAAAATATGGCATGTAATTGGCCTTTGGTACCCCAAAGAAAGCATTGACCAAGTGGTTCATGCCCTTATGTGCTCTCCATCACCACCCTTAAGCCTACTAATTAAAGTAGTGCCATGGCTTATCGTTATTTTTAAATGTTCTTAATAGAAATGCTTAATTATCTGAGAACTTCATATATTAATTAACATATATTTGTTTCACAATGTATTTATTTTATATGTTTTTGATTCATAATGTGGAGTTTTTTAGCTGTATTTTTTTGTTTCATAAACATATTAAGAATATGCACATTGCGAAACAAATATATATTGATGCAAGTTGTAGATGGAAAAAGATCATGTAAAATAGCACATGATGCACCAGTTTTTAAAATGATCATAATTTTATGGGTTCTGAAATAGTGGCCTCCATAATCTGTATATGAGATTATTTGTATTATAAACATTCCATGTCATAAGCTTGATAAAATTCAACAAAATTCAATATTTTCATACCTAAATTTTGACATATAACCTAAGGTTGATTCTTTTTACAAGTCAAAAAATGGGTTGAAAATAGGGCGATGTTTCAATCGTTTAGATTTTTTTGAATTCAGATATTGTGTCAAATGAAAGAGTCGTCTATGCAACTTCTTTTTTATCTTAAAACTGAAGCTTATAAAATGAAAGAGCAAATTGCATAAAAAAAATAACGTACTTTAACTTTATACATATTTTGGGTAACGTACTTTCAAAACTTCAATTTTGGTACCTAAGATGTAAATTTTAAACATTTAGGTGCCCGGGTAACATATTAAAGCATTAACCGGTTATCATTCTAATGTGGTGAGTGATGTGGTATCTGACTCATTATTACTTGCTGCCGTGGTTCGTGACGTGAATTTTTTTAATCTAAAATTAGTCTTCAACCAGTTACCTGAGTACTTTTTTTAAAACTTTACATCTTATGTACCAAAATGAAAGTTTTAAAAGTACATTACCCAAAAAATAGAAATCAAGTTAAAGTACGTTACTTTTTAATACAATTTGCTTAAAATGAGAATATAAAACTACAGACAAAATGGGAAAAAAAATTAATGTATTTTTTATTGTATGTTTATACAAAAATATTTATTAAATATATACTTGTATTTACATAATCATAATTAAATCATTTTTTTAAAGTTTAATCAACTTATGAATTTTTTTATTAAATCATTGAGATGGTAACATTTTCTTCACCAATTCTTTGATTTTTTTTACCGTGGGTATCCGGACCAACTTACATACACCAATTAATCTCTCGAGTGAGTACAGATGATACGATATCATCACAAATGAACCTTCATGGTAATAAAATTTTCGATAATATCTGGATTCAAACCCGGAAAAATCAAATATTTTTCGCTCCTACATTGTTTCAAATTGACCTTTCATGCGACAAATTCTATTAAATTTTAGCTTAAAGCGTGTAACTCAGTTGGCAAAAGGATATAATGACTTTGTCCAAATACAAGATAGATCCCAGGTTCAATCTCGGGCCCCGCTAACCTTAGCCATTGAATGATCCAGAAATTTTTCACTTACATTGGTGTCGTTGGCACGTGTCACCGTATTATTCCTCCGTCGAATGGTAAAAAATTTAGGTTCGTGAAAGGTGCAACCGTATAAATATGTTGTGTGTGATCGTATGTATTTTGAAACGATAATGAGAACAAGTTCTTTTTATTTGGTAGAGTTGGTTTGCAATGCTTTTATTTTTTCGTAGACCCAAGTTTGAATCTTGTTAGTGTCATATTCTTAATCAAATGGTCTCACCGTTTGAAAAAAAGTAATGTACATTTGCTTCTTATTGAGTCCATCCCTGATCGTTGGAGGCAGGTTTCATATGAAACCAATAAGATCGTCATTAATTAACCTTGTATCCAAATATTATCAATTTTGAAAAAAAGAATATCGTGAAGTAATTGACGATATTACAAAAATATAATATATAATTGATTAATTTTTAATTTAAAAATAAAATAAAATGCAACACGTGTTTATTTGTTTAGGCCAAACGGAGCCCAAGAAAGCAATTTGCATGGTGTATAACTATAAATTGTAATGTGTTCTTAGGCGCATTCTAGATTTGGGCCATGGCCTGACAGAGATCCTCATGAGTCATGATAGCGTTGGACCTCTAAATTTCAATTATCTATATTATATTGTAAATTTTTTTGATAAAAATTCTTAAAAATCATCTTTTATATATAAAATTTTGTTTATTGATATATATTATTTAAAAATTTAATATTGCAAGTAAATTATATGTAAATACGACTTATTAAGCTACATGTGTGAATTCGTATAACTAAATGTATATTAATATAACTAAATACAAGATAAACTTCTCATTT
>NC_037532.1:825468-830927 GCF_001531365.2 Cynara cardunculus var. scolymus | reverse complement strand
ATGAGAACTTTTTAATTTTTTTAATTTTTATGATATCTTTAAATTTGTATTTTATTAAAATGAAACATTTAAATTGAGACATGTCTCATTGCATTGCACGAATATCCTTTTAATATTTTTATTTAAACCAATTTTTGTTATTACATTCAAAAACTACTATTCAAGGAACGGTTTGTATTGAGCGGTAAAGAAAGTGATGAGTTGTTTGTTTACTTTTTAATAGTTTCATTAAGAGTCATCTTTGAATTATTAAGAGGTGAATCTTGTTTGGCAAAAAAAAAAAACTGTCTTTCAATGATTCTAAAACCCACTGAATGATTTTGTATCATGAGTTTCCCTTAACCATTCAACCCTCTAATTTTGTTGTAAATAAAACCAAACAATTATATTTCATTTTGCACTATATCATGAGTCTATTAATCATTCTAACAACTTAATCCTTTTGCACCAAACCATTCAATAACTATCAAACATCCCATGAATGATAATAATAAAAAAAATGGTTTGGTTTGATATATTCCATTACCATCAATTTTTATATCTGATCAAATTGGGGAATGGAAATTTATTTCGATTCCCATTTTCTGTATTCTCGTTTTCATTTTTATTTATGAAAATGACACCAAAGTTCTTTGTATAAACGTTGGGACGGGTGGACGCTAAGATGAAATAGGCTTGCTAAAATGTCCAAACTCTCTAACACAGTATGATGAGAGGCTATTCCAATATTCCTCCCAAAACAAAAGTCAAAAGGATCAAAACCTTTCACATCGCACAGTGGATTTACAGATTGTATTTTTCCTGTTAGCCCATAAGAATCAAACACCCATGTGCCACAACCATACAAGCCTGTTATGTGAAATGCACCAAGATTAAAGCAAACCGCATCTGCTACAGATAAATGTATTCCAAATATATTAGGTAAATTTGAAGAAGGTTTTCCTATACGTTTATCACAAAAATATTTACAGATCCCAATATATCCAATGCCAATTGCCAGAATGCTGCCGCAAACCTCCTACGATCGATCTCCAAAACCTTATCCATTCTCTAGTAGGAAAGACTCTGAAGATTCCTAAATCCGGAGAATTTTCCCAAATATAAAGAAATGGTTTTTTGTTATATTTCATCAATAATAAATGTTTAAATGGTAATTAGATGTTTGAAATATTTTTAATAATATAATCAATGTTGTAATCTTCAAAATTGAGAAGATGTTGGAGATGCTCCTGGAGGCTATTTACTTATAAGAGTAAAAAATATTTAGCAACAGATTTGGGGGTCGTTTACCAAATACATACCGGGTATGTGCTTATCGGTAAAATTTAATAATATTATTTACTTACTGGATAAAYGCTTACCGTGGTAAGAGTCATCTCCCTCACTTACCGGACAAGAATTTTGGTCTTTGTGTCACTCTTACTGGATAAGATTATTGGTCATTACCATATTCATCCGGTGAGGTAATGTAACTTAGTAAGCGTTTGATAAACAACCCCTTAATAACAGAAAAACCATTGGTCATACGTTGTATTATTATTTGATGCATTTAACAATATATTATTTTGCAACTATTTATTGTCTCTTAATACTTATAGAATCTATAAACAAATTACTTTCGATTATTGGGTATTTTAAGGATAATTTTTAGAAAATTTTCAATCAACATCCATCTATCACTTTTTATGAGTTATTTGGCAGTTGCTGAATAATTTGATGCAGAATGATTAAAAGGTTAAAATGATTAAGAGACTTTTATGATATAGTGTAAACTAAAATATAATTATTTGGTAATTATTTACAACGAAATTCGGGCGCTCAATGGTTAAATGAGGCCCATGATACAAAATCATTCAGATGATTTTAGAACCATTAAGAGAGATTTTTTTTTGTCAAATAATATTCACCTCTTAACGATTCAGATGCTGCCTCTTAATGGAACTATTAAGAGGTAAATAAACAACCTCTTGTATTGTTAAAGTCTCTTAATCAGTGAGCGATTACTCAAATTGTTGGTAAGCACTACAAATAGAGAAAAACAAACGATCAACCGAAACCGATAAAGCCTCAGTCGTTCTCGAAACATATTCTAACCACGTATCTATGTCAACATCTACATATCCTATACACTTACGATCGTGAAAAGTCCAATATTATATCTTGTGAAAATCTATGATATCTTTCACTGTCATTTTATATGCTCTTCTATCAATTTCAATCGTCTTTTTGATATTACGTAACTCTTGGAGTTTGTCATTGTTTTGTCCACGTTATATAGCTTTCACCAAGGATTTCAGTGATTCGATTACTAGAAAGGTCAATTCTCTTGATTTCAATTTGATTTTCTAACACGTAATTTCGACCCTTAACCCACGCTTTACGCTTCTTGAGCTCATTTGTACTACTTGTAAGCTTAACCATCACATAATAGAATATAGTTTTTGATATATACATATATAGACTTGGGATCATGTGAGACCAAAGATTTTTCTTGAGACCCGTAAGAACAATTCTTAACCCTTGGATTAGATCTACAATCTGAACATTCATAATCACAAAATTGCCACGAGATTTCTCAATAATCACAAAATTGCCACCGTGCAACTTTAGACCATTAGATCATTAGCTTATAAAGTTGATCAATGAACATAAATTGGTCTTATGGGTCTCACGAAAAACTTTTTATCTCACGTGAACCCAACCCTATATATATATATATACATACATATACATATATATATATATATATATAGAGAGAGAGAGAGAGAGAGAGAGAGAGAGAGAGAGGGGGGGGGGATATTCAAGGGAAAATCCTACAAAAATGAAAAACTAAAAAACACCTTATCAACTATTTGATTAATTGATGTGATTAAATAGACGGTTACAAACAATATTTTAAATTTAAAAACCCTCACTCTCTTATTTTTTTCTCGGGAAAAAAGAAAAAAAAAAACGAGATTTGAACGAAATAAATTACATCAAAGAAAGATCACATTTTTCTCGTTAATTTGATATACTTTTTCATCCGTTTTTCATGGCTTTTTGGTGTTTCTTTTATTTAGTGGTTTCCCTCTGCCCCCGCACCCGCCCCTATATGCACGCACGTATACCTTTCGCACCATGACCTAAATCAGACACTTGTTATCTTCAGAGTTCTATAAGATTTTTATGGTTGTTATCTTCAAGATAAGTGGAGATTTTTTTAACTGTTATCTTCAAGGCCTCATGGGATTTTTCTGAATGTTATCTTAAGACTTCAGGAACTGAGGATTTTTCTAACGAGTCGTTTAGGTAAATGACCTAAAATGAGTTTTTAATTAAATTCATGACCTCCTGGTTGTATAGGAAAAAACGAGTTTATACTCACAAGAAGGTCATGGACTTAATTAAAATTAAATTGAAAGTTATATACCTAAAAATCTCCTTTCTAGCAGTTATCTTCAGGACCCATTTGATCAGTCCAAATGCATATTAAACGACCCGGGTTCTTACGATTACCCGAAAAATAACATAACTTTGCTCGTGGTCGATTGGATCCGTAAGCTCTCTATATTCATCAACGATACTAAGGGGCCGTTTACCAAACACTTACTCGGTAAACGTTTACCGATAAAATTTAACACTACTACTTACTTACCGGGTAAGACTTTTAGTCCAACAAAACGACATTGTATGCAACAATTTACCCAGTAAGCGCTTACCATGATAAGAGTCGTCGCCCTCACTTACCGGGTAAGATTCTCGGCCCTTGTCTCCCTCTTACCAAGTAAGATTCTTGGTCCTTAATGTATTCCCCCGATAAGGTAATGTGACTTGATAAGCATTTACCCAGGTAAGCGTTTGGTAAACGGCCCCTAAATGTCACAAGTTCCGTACTCTCTTTAACCGATAAAACATGATATTTATACGAATCAACACTTTTAAACATTACATAAAATGATCAATGTATCGAATAAAACCAATAAATCGACATATTTAGCTTCAAATTAGAGCTTATTTTCATGTTGTGTTGATCCATGATCTCACTTAAACGACACACCCTTCTCATTAGCACCCATGCTGGATGTAGCTCTCATCTTAATCTTAGCTCGATCGATGAAATTCGAAACCTTTTCATGGAAGCTATCGTGCTTGGAAACGGTGTTCCGACCACCACTGACATCCGATGGAGCGCTCATCTTCATCTTCATACGCCCAATAAAACTATCGAACTTTGCCTCACCGAAAGTGGTCTGATCCGCCAACTCTTTGCCGCCGGTACGATCTCCGTTTTTCTTGACGTTACTTGAAGAAAAACGCACAAAATTCTTAACGGATTTCACCTTCGGTGGAGGAACAGCTTCGATCGGGATCTCTTTAGCCGTAACGGGCTGTTGAAGAGCCATCGGTTGGGTGTACGAAACTCGGGCATTTGATGATAATGAAGGATATCGATTGGGATAACGAAATCGACCGAATGTAGCTTTACGAATCTTATCACACGAAGTTCTCGAAGGGTTTTGGCTTGATTGGTTTTTAGCCATTTCCGATAAGAGAAAATCCGATGGGTTTTCAAGATATCGAGGTTTCGTGGCCATTTAATAGGCGATCGTCGAGCTTTCATCATACGATCCTTAGTTTGCAAGCTAAGATCCATGACAAATGTCAATAAAGGTGGGCAAAATTGGGTTCAAGAGATTCCGATCACACTTCTAACTCATTTATGTATTGAGTTCGGATCATATTCCGCTTTTCAGTCCCATCGTTTCTTCACTAAAATCAACTAAAAAAGCGAAATCAATCATTTCTTTTTCAAATTGTGTAGAATCGGATTCTTGGATTGTCTCAGGTACTCACCGTGTATTTTGACCAAATAATTGTGGGTTCAAGACCCGCGTTAACAAAATGTACTAATTGATTGAGCAATATCCGGATTACCGGTACAACACTGCTTTTTTAGAGGTCATGAGTTCAAACTTCATCATATATTTACAGTGCGGATGTATTTACTGTATATAAATTTTATATATTTAAATGTAAATCTATGTGTTTTAAACCTTTTAGAAGAAAGAATTAAAGTCTAAAGATGCAATGCATTTCTAGGAATCTTGATAATTGAAAACTGTATGTTTTTTATCGGTTGATATTTATTGGATATAAGGAACCGAACCGATCCAATCATCTATTGGATGTTGGATTTTGTCAATCGATACGATTTGATTAACATTGGATAACCGATTCTATCCAATCAAATGGTTGATTGGATCTGTTCGATCAGTTACATCCATTAGATACTTTTATTAGATATCCAATGGATGATCCGATGAGATTTGATCTATGAAGTGTGTTAGTTCAATCCAATTCTCTAACAATGATATAAATTAATTAATCACTTTTAATATGTGTTAAAAGCAACAGAAAAGAAGTTAAAAATTCAACGTCTCGCATAAAACAAATTCCGATTTAAGCAATTTGAAAAT
>NC_037532.1:816061-824705 GCF_001531365.2 Cynara cardunculus var. scolymus | reverse complement strand
ATATGTAGAAAATGCTTTTATTTTTTAAATTTTAATCATAAATAAAATATATAAACTTTGGYTTATAAAATAAAAGTTTGATAACAATTATTTACGTGAAATTAAAGCAAGCAAAAAGCATTGGCCATTTAAGCTTATTCAAGATTCTCTTTATATTTATTATTTTTTCTGCTTGTTTTCTATCAATACGTTTATGAGCAGACAAAAAAAGGTATGTTCCGCTGTTTAGTTTTGACAAACCACATTTAAAAGGCAGGCTTCAGGTTTTTGGATAATCATGAGTGTCTGAAACAGTTTATGCACAATTCAACTAATCTCACGTAACCCTGTATTTGATAGTTAGACAAACATATAAGAACCTAATTCGAACTCGAACTCGAACTCGAACCAATCACTACTTAAGAACAAACCCAATATCTTATCAGTTGAGTTGCCCCTAAAAGGTAAATGTCGGTTTCAAGTTCTTAAAAGTTTTAAAGCTGATTGAACTACAAATACCTAACCAAATCTATCTTTTCACAACCACGTTGCCGTGACCTTTCCAATTTGTGGGTCGTAAAACCCAAATAAATACAWAACAGGGTCCAGAAATAATGAAATGCATGTACACTCCATCTCTACATTAAAGAATAAGAAGATTATTTACGTAAATACCCTAATTTGTAAAAAGGTTTTGSTTTCTTTTAGGTTTACAAGTAAGAATCCGTCACTATGAATTATTTCAARTTATTTAGGTATATAATCTTAAATGAGATTTTGCATGTGTAAGTTGTAACGTGTCAAACTAATTTATYAATATTGCCAATTGCTACTAGTGATGGCCAAACCAGCCTGGGACCGCCGGAGGACCGGGACCGGTTGAAGGACCGCCAGTTACAGCCCGGTTACACGATCCGGGACCGGTTTTTGGCTATCACTAATTGCCACATTGGATCAAACTCAAAATCCGAAACACAAAGTTMAAAAATACTGCCTAAATAATAAATTATATAAAATTAAAAAAAATGTACAAGATATATGGTGCGGTTTGAACAGCGGTTTAATAACTCAAAACTGCAAACCGCACCGCATAATGCTGTTTGGTAAAAATGCAAACTACAAACTATAACGTGAAAGTTTTAAACCACGTTTTATAGTGCAGTACGGTATGAACGGTTTGTACGGTTCGGATGGACACAAAGTGTTGTTCCCTTTTTGGGTCAAWTTTAGTCGATGTGGCCAGCCCATTAAAGAATCCAGCCCAATTTGAGTGTAATACAGACGCCGAAACACAAAACCCTTGACGCTGCTACAATTGGATTTTGATCGATCCCATCCCCATCGGTAAAACCCACCAAAACCCCTCATTCTTCACCTGTGCAACACTCATATCTCCGTCTCCTTCTCCTTCTACGTCCATCAATGGCGTCTATTGCCTTCAGAAACTCTAATTCCAGACATCTATTTAGACTATCTCCTCAATTACGCTCCGGTTGTCGAGGATCCGTCGYATCAGCTTCTGGTTTCCCAACCATTGAGTCATTTTCTGGAAATGATAACGCCGTAGCTCCTAATYCATGGTGGAGATCCATGGCCACTTTTACACGAACGTAAGTTGTTCATATGGATTCATGTTTGTATTAGGATTCTATACAGATAATGTATTTGTATGTGAATTAGGTTGTAGGTTGGTTTAACTTGTTTATGCGCTTTGCGAGGTTATTATTTGATCGTTTAGTTTGAGTCTAATTGTTTGAATGATTTAGTCGGTCTCTTATGCAGATCTTTTCTCTTTTGTATAATCAGTTGTTGCAATGGTGATTTTTATTATGGGTTTTGATGTCAAAACCAATTAGGTTTGAATTTCAGGATTAATGTTTATTACATGTAGAAAAGATGATTATTGTATTGAACTATATAACTAATACTACAAATTTAACAGGTGCTTTTTAAAATTTGTTAACACATTGAAGTTAAGAGACAAGCTGCAATGACTTTTGTATATCATTATTTGAAATTGTCTAAAATACCCAATTAGGCCTTCTTTCATCATTTTATAGCCCATCTTTCGAGAAATTGACCGAAGTTGCCGGCTATTACTCAAGTAGCACGAATGAGTAACCCACTTTTCCCGTTAAAATAATCAGAAAWATTAGACRTTAAGCAAGTTGTGTRAGTGCTATATGCGTAATGTCTAATTTTTCGAGAGGTGGCTACAAAGTGAAGAGGGGAGAACTGATTGACTATTTTGGACAATTTCCAATAATTATGTGGTGATACAAAAGCCATTGCAGCTCGTCTTCTAACTTCAAATCAATTCCAATGTGTTAGAAATCYTGTCAAATTTGTAGTATTAGTTATATAGTTTAATACGATGATCATATGTTCTACATATAATCAACATTAATYCTGAAATTCAAAMCTAAGCGGTTTTGACATCAAAACTCAGAATAAAAATCACCACCATAGTGATTTGTGTTATATAAAAAGAAAAGATCTGCATAAGAGACRACTATTTCTGACATGTAAAGACTTGCCTGAAAATGTGGTCTGTTTATAACAGTGTCACACATAGATTATGATACAACTTGGGAAATATGTGATTGGTTGGATACCCATTTTAACAAGCTTGAYATCTAGAAAATTAAAGAACTCTCTTTGCGTTTTTTTGTATGKCGTGATTTATTACATTCAGAAAACCTCATGTTAATGTTGGAACAATTGGACACGTTGATCATGGAAAGACGACACTTACGGCTGCAATCACAAAGGTTGGAWTGGTTGAATGCTTTTTTAATCTGAGAAATAATTATATGTTAGCTAAGTTATGTGCTTTCTTTAGGTACTGGCCGATGAAGGGAAGGCGAAGGCTATTGCCTTTGATGAAATCGATAAGGCTCCTGAAGAGAAAAAGAGAGGAATCACAATTGCGACGGTTCTTTATCATTCCATTCCTCTCAGTTTGATGCAGTCTTAACCATCGATGGTTCCACTAATTGATTCGTGTCTTCTTTTTCTTGTTTGGTTATGCAGGCTCATGTGGAATATGAAACCACTAAAAGGCATTACGCTCATGTGGAYTGTCCTGGACACGCTGATTATGTTAAAGTAAGACCTTCTTTTTGTTTCAGTTCCACCTGCATACWTTGGTGCATGTAAATTAACCAGCTACTATAAGACTAGGCGATTTTTGCACATTTTGGTGCATTTATATTGTACGAGAAGTTGGTTGGATGTAATTTTCTACACAATCAGAAGTGGGGGTTTAAACACCGTGATGTCCTGTCTCTAGTTAGACTTTGGGGTTGTTTGTTTACCTCTTAATAGTTCCATTAAGAGGCAGCCTCTGAATCGTGAAGAGGTGAATCTTGTTTGGCAAAAAAAAGTCTGCCTCTTAATGGTTCTAAAACCCTCTGAAAGTGGGTCTTCTTTAACCATTCAGCGCCTTMATTTCATTGTAAATAATTACCAAACAATTATATTTCACTTTGYACTATATCATGAGAGCCTCTTAATCATTCTGATCACTTAATCATTATGCACCAAACCATTCAGCAACTGCYAAACATCCCCTTTCTTGAGAATTTGGAAGGTTCGGTGACTTAAGAGCGCCAACTACTWAAATTTGTAGGATATTTTTTTGCTGTTATATGTGAGGTCATGTAAAAATATCTCACAACCTAGTATTCTTGTTTTATTTTAGTTGCTAGAAAACCATGGTGATGCTTTTTAGCTTCGTACAGTTTGGTTGTGTTGTCTATTTTTGTTTTGCCCATAATGTTCTCGCCCTTGTAAACTGTATCACCCGTTAATTATTTATGTGTGTGATTTCAAAATATAATTTATGTTTTAGACTATAATATATGAGAATTAAAAGTCGCGATAAAGATTAAAGGTAGCTAGGCAGTCCAGTGATATTCTAGCTTTTTTAGGCTTGAGGTGTACACGTAAGCGGTGTTCATTGCAACGTATAAAATATGCGTATCTTTTAGACTACATTATTTTAATAAAATTACTTTTGTAAATGACCAATTTCACATTTTTATTGGGACATTACTTAGAAAGAATTGGAGAATGTACCTCCAAGATGAAAAAAAGTAGTTGATCCCTGCTTAATTTTTCGAATGCTTAGTTTATCAGTTAGTTGCTAATTGACGAGGCTGGGAAAACTCAACACATAGTAAGTGGTCGTAACTAATCGAGGTTTTTAGTATGAAAATTTTGTTACCGAATTGAMCTTGAACAGATTTTTTATCGGTTTAATCATGTGAAATCCTTCACATCTATGGGTTTTTGTACACTCATTGCAGTTTCTTGATGGATTTGCTTAATTTGTAGAACATGATCACTGGAGCTGCTCAAATGGACGGGGGAATTCTGGTGGTCTCTGCACCTGATGGACCCATGCCACAAACAAAAGAGCATATCCTTCTTGCACGACAGGTTTCTTTCGTTTTCAGCTGGTTGTACCGTGAATTTTAAATCGTYACGGATGAGTTTTATGCCATTGATCGTTTTTTTATATTGTAAAGAAGTATTGCTTGCCATCCTCTTTCTTTATATGGTTAAAAGTCATCCATGTTTAAGCTACTTAAGTTTTTGGCATCCATTTAAAARCCATTGTGACAAATGGTTTTATTCCATCTAGGACTTGGCCTGTTTGTTAGCTGCTTAATGAGCTTAACGAGACTCGCGGCTTATTCGGTCAGCTACACATGACTGTTTGGTAGTGGCTTAATATAGAAARTGGCTTATTCAATAAGCTTCTAGGGGGGAGCTTTATGAAGAAAGCCAAGTTTTTTGAAAACCTGCCCCTCCCAATTAAAATCCACGGTTCTTCCATCTATGAAAAACCCTCCCAAGTAAAAACTTTCCCACTCTATACAGACTTATTAATCCACACAGACARCTTTDTCCATACAAGACTTGATGAAAAACCAACCAAACAGCCYCTTATTGTCACATYCGGGTRCACTTAATCTGTGGTACTGTGCAGGTGGGTGTGCCATCACTCGTGTGTTTTCTGAATAAAGTTGATGCGGTTGACGATCCCGAGTTACTAGAACTCGTGGAACTAGAGCTTCGAGGTAATACATGACCTTTGTTACTAGTTTTCTTATTCATATTTTAGAGTTTGGTTAATTAATTTATGACRTTTTTGATGTATTTCAAATAAGTTTCTGACTGTGGCAGAGCTTCTTAGCTTCTACAAGTTTCCGGGGGATGAAATTCCCATTGTACGAGGTTCAGCTTTATCGGCTTTACAAGGCACTAATGATGAAATTGGAAAAAATGCCATTCTAAAGTTGATGGAAGCTGTAGATGATTACATTCCTACACCTGAACGCCAAAAGGAGAAGGCATTTTTAATGCCGATTGAAGACGTTTTCTCAATTGCGGTATTTACAATGATTTCGAAATAAGTGTCTGCATTTGTATTTTAGTTGGTCCCAAAATAAGTGTCCACTTTCAAAAGTARGTGCATATTCTGATTATTTTCTAATTCTATCTTTAATTATGAAATGGATAAATCATAAATTCATTTGTCCCTATATTATTAAGGGTATAATTGTCATTTAGTTGATTAAAAAGTGTAATAGTTATGCATTTTTAAAACTTTGTGCCTCTTTCATCGTGGACAATCTTGGGACGGAGRGAGTTTTATGTCAGTACTTTTCTTAGGCATGATCGTCTGAATCTCAGAATGATGTTCTAATTTTTTCCAAAAGAAACATACATGGCATGCCGATATACCTTTTACGATTTTGTTTCGTTTGTAGGGGCGTGGTACTGTTGCCACTGGTCGTGTTGAACAAGGGACGATTAAAGTTGGGGAGGAAGTTGAGATTATGGGGTTGATGCAGGTGAATTTTTTTGGCATTTTTTTATAAATTATGTGACATTTATATACAGCAAAACTCACACACACACTTCTCATCTTTGGTGAGACTTAAACCCTTACCTTACCTCCACGGCGGTTGGGATACACCGCTAACCCAGATACTGCCGGGTGAATTTTGGTATTTGTTYGGATATGTTTGTCTGAATAATCAGTTTGTGTTGGAGTGTGTGCTTAATATTAATCCTTTTACTTGTAGGGTTCGAAAAAAACTACGGTTACTGGTGTTGAGATGTTCAAAAAGAGTTTAGATCATGGAGAAGTAAGTGATTTGGCTTTTAGAATATCTTTGCTAATTGCTACCAAGCTTCCATATGACATTGACTGGATCGTTTTTTTTGTTCTGCTAGGCTGGTGATAATGTCGGTCTCCTTTTGCGTGGTATAAGTAGAACTGATATCCAGCGAGGACAGGTAATTGACGTTTTATGAACCTACTTAGGGTATAGCTGATAAGCTGGCTGTTAGGCTAATAAACTAGCTGATTAACTGGTCATGTTTGATGAAAACTAGCTTATAAGCTACATGYCAATGTAAATGAAAAAAAATACCAGGGCATAAATGGGAAAAAAAAAAGCGGAAAAAGTCCCCTAGAGCTTATTGAAACAGAACGTTTTGAAAAGCTAACATATGGCTAACTAAAAGGGGTTTTTTCAATAAGCTCAGCTATTTTCTTCCCTTTTTTCCAATTTTCTAAATCTATTCTYTCATTTATTTTAATTCTGTTGAATGCATTTCATGTAGTTATATTAATTTTTCATTCTTGATTTATAATGAATTTTTATTTTCTGCCGTGTAGCTCAGGGACACATCTAGTTCAAATAAATGGAAATATATATATATACACACAAATACACACTGGTACAAACGAGAACAAAATAAGAGAACACAAAATGGTCAAATCACGTTCCGTTATCACATGTGATTTCAGTGCAAAATCACATGTGATTTGTCCTTTTTCATTTTCTCTTATTTTGATCCTCCTGCTATATGTATGCATCTTGATTAATGAGCTTTTTGTTTCTGTTACCATCTTGCACAGGTGATTGCAAAGCCTGGTAGTGTAAAAACGTACACRAAGTTTGAGGCTGAAATCTACGTTCTTACAAAGGATGAAGGTGGTCGTCATACTGCCTTCTTTTCAAACTACAGACCTCAGTTTTATTTGAGGACGGCGGATGTCACTGGGAAAGTGGATTTGCCTGAAAGCGTAAAGATGGTTATGCCTGGGGACAATGTCACTGCTGCTTTCGAACTAATCACGCCAGTTGTTCTTGAACCAGGTGYGTTCTAATACTAATTTATCTCGTTATTATCCTATATTTAAGGCTTTAATCTCATTATTATTCTATAAGTGTATACGATAGCTTCTTGCAATATTAACCCCAAATATAATTTCAATGATTTTTCTGCTAAATAATAAAATTTAAAGACCCCTTATATCGGTAAGCGTCACTGTCTTTCTTCCCATGTATACAGTCTTTTGGTAATCTGTTTACTCGTTTTAGCAGTAAACCAAACCAAACAAACCTGGTAATGGTATATCCCACCAGAATGTGGGGTCGTTTTTTTTGAAGGGGGGTGGGTACTCGAACCTGGCCTCCATTCCGAAGAGTAGAGCGACTGTTTCCGTGAACACCCCCACTCCTCAGACGTGTGCAAAATGTGGTAATAAATCGGAAAAAAACGCATACAAGAAGTATTGAAAAAGAAGGAACTTGGCATTGCTGCAAAAGTAAATATGAGTWAGGGGTAAGCTACAAAAAAACTAATCGACAAGCGTAGAAAATATACMAATGGAAGCAAGTACACGAAAGTGTAATCAAGGTAGGAAGGACTACACCCCCCTAGACTACCTAGTATTTCATTGGGTTTATCTGGTGGCTCACTAAACCMTATGCAAGGTTCTTAAAAGCAAAAGGTGAAGTGGCTTGTAGGAACTACCATTGTGGAGAGATAGAGGGTTCTTACAAGAACCTCACCTCCTTTCGAGTTYTTATACAAGAACCTTGGTTCTTGTGAAGTTTGTGTAAAGTGAYAATTTTCTAGTTCTTTTTATATATCTTATTAACTTTATATTTATTAATATTATATATATATATAATAATTATTGATGTTGAAAAAAGTACATGGGACCCACAAAAAGGAGGTTCTTATAAGAACTACTGGACTTTTATGTGAGCTCTTAATTTGATGGGTTGAAAGTGAGGTGGCAACAAAAARTGCAAAAATGAGGTTCTTATAAGGACCGCTCTAAGAGCATCTGCAATAGGAGGTTCTTATAAGTCATCAAGATTTTTTGAGTTYGTCTTTTGATTATTGTGTCATGTTATTTATTAGTTTTTCTATATATTTTCGACGTATATACCCACATTGCGGTTGTTTACCAAATGCTTACCGGTTGAATATGGCAAGAACCGATAATCTTACCTAGTAAKAGGCATGGAAACAACTGAAGTTCTTTCCAGTAAGTGAGGGAGAAAACTCTTACTTGGTTAGCACTTACCAGGTAACAAATGCTTRCAAACAATTAATTTTCATAGCGGAGAATGTTATCCGATATGGTAAATGAAGGTGGTGACTGTTGCCGGTAAGCGTTTACCGGGTAAGCATTTGGTAAATGRCACCTTAGCAAAAAGTGGGTTCTTGTTTGTCAATACCATAATGAAGTTTTAAGCAGCTTCTAAATTTGTTGAGTTCTTGTCTTGATTATTGTGTCAAATGTTATTTATAGGCTTATATATATATATATATATATATATATATA
>NC_037532.1:807194-815796 GCF_001531365.2 Cynara cardunculus var. scolymus | reverse complement strand
TCTTACAAAAACAGGTTGGTCTCACGTGATCGCAAGTCTATATATATGTATATTTGATTTGTTAATATTAGCAAAAAGCGGGTTCTTGTACGTCACTACCACAGTGAAGTTTTATGTCGGTTCTTAATTTGTTGAGTTGGCAACAACATGGCAAGAAGAAAAGCAAAATGAGGTTCTTATAAGTCKCCCCATTGGAGACGGCTTTATCTTACTCATACTACCAAATACGGATTGTTATATGATCTGTGTAATTATTTTCTTACAGGCCAAAGATTTGCCCTTCGGGAAGGAGGCCGAACGGTGGGTGCAGGAGTAGTTTCAAAGGTGATAAGCTGATAATTGAATGATGGAGATGTTGGTTTTATTTAAATTTTTTGGTATTTTGACCACTTGGAAAGAGGAGGTAAGAGACATAAAATTTGCAAACATTTGTTTGTTGTCTGTCTTTATTCAACAGCATCATCAAATCTTACGATCGAACTCAAACAAATACTTGTCTTCTAGTTGTCGAAAAGCAAAACCAACGAGTAAAGTGAATACCCGATGGGTGCGGTAATAAAACCCGAAAATTTAATTGGAATTCACATGTAAATTAAGAGTCTGTCTGGATTCAGYCTCTCTTCTTTGGGGCTTAATGACACTCTGCAGATGATTAGGAATCTCCAGAGTGTTGAAACTTGAAAGGTAGGAGTTTTGTGATGCCACATTTTTTGTTCTATTTTTTGAGACATCTGCAAGAATAACCACCTATTTTATGTATTATTTATCATAAATATCTTGATAAATATTTGTTATTCATTATGAATGTTGTGATGGCTATTCATAATGAATAATTCATGAAARAGGCGTGGTTTTCTTTTGAACCTGTCTCTTTTTCGGGGATGTTTGTTTACAGCTTAATGGTTTGGGTGACTTGTTTGTTTAGCTATATTGGAATGTTTCGTTATGGCTTAATCATCAAGCTACAATGGCTGTATGGAATAATTTAGATCTCTCACTTATTCATATCAAGTGATCTTATACAAATTGTAGAAAATATTAATTAAATATACACTTGACAATCTCGATAATGTTCTAATGATTATAAATTAATATTGAGTTATCTTAGAAAATTAATATTGGTTTGAGTTTTTTGGCTTCAAAAATTAAAAGTGTTTGGAGGTCGCAAGTTTAAATTCAAGGAAGAATAAAAATCTTCTTGTGGTCATGGAGGTTCAAATGCAGTGACCTTCAAGCTATCCGTAAAACAAGTGGTCATTCTAGGGTTAGTCACATAACGGATTGGATATTCAGGTTAATAAGAAAAAATGATATTTCCTCTCTCTCAAGATAATAGAAAGTGGAATTTTCTTTTATAATTAAAAGTAAAATGAAAATGTAACGTCTGTAGACATTGATTTTTAAAATTGAAAACTTATTTTATTACAAACTAAAATAATATAGTAGATAATTATGAACACTTATTTTATTACATACTAAAATGATATAATAGATAATTAATTTAAACGAATTAAGTATTTATTTTTAAATCGGTCAAAAATCAAGAAGTCGATATTCAAAAATTTGAAAGGTGGTTCGAATATTCAAGAAGTTAATATTCAAAATTTTCAAAAGTCAATAACAAAAATATACTTCTAGAAGCATGCCAACGATTTCGATTCAAATATTAAATGAGTACTTGTAAATTTTGAATTTTACAAAAAATTCAAATATTTTTACCTGATTTTTTCAAAAAGATTTCATAATGTAATTAATCAATGTTTGACTTTACCACATATTTCATGTATTATTGTCGTTGCATCTGTATTTTTATCTTTTTAGAATAGACAAATTGCATGAAAAAATAGCGTACTTTAATTTGATTTCTGTTTTTAGTAACGTATTTTCAAAACTTTCGTTTTGGTACCTAAAATATAAAATTTTAAACATTTAAGTATCCGGGTAACCAGTTGAAACATTAATCGGTTACTATGCTGATATGACGAGTGAATTGTGTTGAATAACAAATAATACTGAGTTTGATGTCACATCACTCGCCACATCAACATGGTAACCGATTAATGCTTCAATCGGTTACTTGAGTACTTAAATGTTTAAAATTTCACATCTTATGTGCCAAAAAGAAAAGTTTTGAAAGTATGTTACCCAAAATAGGAAACAAGTTAAATTACGTTACTTTTTCATACAATTTGTCCTTTCGGAATTGTTTATAAACTTGTATAGGCCATCATCATTTTAAAAACCTTAAACATCATTGGAAACCCAAAATTCATTTATTTTATGTAGTATTCATAATGGATAACGTGATAAATATTCATAATGAATAATACTTATTATTATTCAAGGTTAATAATCATGAATGTTACATAAAATAGATAGTATCAGAGTTCCTAAAATATTTAAGGTTTCTAAACGAGACTTTCTACTTATGTCTATGATCATACTTCCAAAACATCGAATTTGTATCAAATACAACATCCCCCCAAAAAAATGTTGTCCAACATCGTCAAATTTAACCCTCGACAACATACCTAACTCGATAGTTTCCCGCAAATTTCGTATTTTAAACGATGACGTAACGAGTGATATCCCGATTACGAGTGTTTATTTTAGGCAAAACTTGATCGAAACAAAGATCAACTCCATATCAAACGACTAAACGATTGTCTAGAATCAAATTCCCTATTTTACCCCCAAGATTTACACCATCATATCACAATCCTCGATACATTTTCACATAAAACCGACCGTCTATTCTTTTTATCTGCTAAAGCTGACGTGACACTTTAAAAAAATCCCATCGCAATTCCAGCGAACGGGATTCAAGCAAGCCTCAACACCACCACTGCCATCAATGCTGCACCTCTAAAGTAGATTTCCTTCACACTTCTATCCAAATTCTTCATCAGTTCTTCATCTTTCAMACCTTTCTTGTTTGAATTCTTGTTAATCACCATGATCGTATCCCTGAGTCTGTTGACCGCCCACGAAAGCCACACGAGGCCAAGGCCGAGACCCGTGTTGAGCAGTTTCAATGCACAAAACGGCACTCGACCACTGGCTAACTTACACATAACCGAGAAAAGAACAGCAATGCCCATTCCGGCAATGCTAGCAGAGAATTGAGTTAGGAGATTGGGTAGCTCAGGACCGGATTTCTTTAGAACGGGAATAGCGGCTTTCCCATTTCGGTTTTTGTCAACTATGATTGATAAGAGGCTTTCACAGGCCTGAATGTAATTACTTCTGTGTTTGATTGCTGTCTTATTGCGGCTGCCCTTCTTTTTCTGTGACGKCTTCACTTTGATCTTCTCCGGGCTGTGTTGGATTAAATCAGCGTGTTAGAGTGTAAAATTGAATCAAACGAACCCAATATATTTCACCGAAAAGTAGGGTGGGATGTATATAGAACTGACCACCCCAAATGGTAAGTGGTGGTTTCATGTTGAATTTTAAAAACCAAATAAAAGAACCCATCATATCCCACTTGAAAAGTAGAGTACAACGAATGGTAGAGCTGTTTTTCCTTCATATTAGAGTGTAAGGGCCTGTTTGCTAGCAGCTTAATGGGACTCATAGCTTATTCGATCAGCTATACATGATTGTTTAGTAGTGGCTTAATAATATAGAAAGTGACTTATTCAGTAAGCTTCTAAAGGAGAACTTTATGTAGAAAGCCAAGTTTTTCCAAACCTGCCCCTCCCAATTAAAGAACCATCCCAAACAAAAACTTCCCAGACAAATTAATCCACAAAGACAGCTTTATCCATACATGACTTGATGGAAAACCAACCAAACAGCCCCTACGAATCAYATCTTAAAAGGGCGACATGCACCAAGGCGCTTTTGTTTTATAAAGGTCGGGAAGGGAGATCTTTTATTGGTTGCAAAGAGACTCTTCGTGATACTTACCAACACAAATTGAGCAAGTGATATCTGGATAAGAGTGCAGTCTGGGTAAGCGCTAACTGAAAATGGTTGTCTACCAAGTATTTTGTAGTAAATTCTTACCGGTATATAAAAAATCGGGTAAACGCTGTCTGACTTGGTAAGTGACATTTTTTTGGTGGCTGACTAGGTCAGCACCTCGGTCAGTCAAAAGTGTAGGTAAACAACATCTCCTCCTAACGGGTAAGAGGCTCTTATCCAGTAAGAGACACTCAACACCAAATATCTAGAATTCGAGGAAAAAAAAATTATCTTGTGGGATCACGTAAGAAAAGGTTACTCGTGTACATAAATCTTGTCAAACATTCAAAATAACCCGTAACAAAATTTGACTTTGAAGAACGACCCATTTGACCACATAAGTCAAAGCATATGGAGGGGAATAAGATGAACCAAATGAAACCAAACAAGCCCGGTATATCCCACATGGAGGTGGGGTATGAGGAGGGTAAGATGCACATAGATTTGACCTCTACAACGAAGAGTGGAGCATTTGTTTCCATGAAAACCCTCGACTTATGAAAAGTGTGTGAAAAAAAGAGATTTTGAAAACCTAGATATAAGTAAGCAATAGCAATACAAATAGATGCAAGAATTACAATATGTAATAAATAAACATACCTCTTCGGAGGAGCGACCATCACATTTTCTAGCTCCAATGCGGAACCATAATAGCTTGTTTCATTGTAATCCAACCTATTCATGACACAAAATTTTCAATCTTCACGAAAATTATACTTGTTTGTGTCAACATTCGCATGTGAATACATACCTATTGAATTGTGGTACCAACGTTGACTGCTTTCTCCAATTACTCGAGTTCTTTAACAAATAAAACTCCGCAAAAATCGAAAGTATGTTCTTCATCTCAGTCTTGGAAACTTCAGAACGCCGAACCAAATCACCAACAAAGTCCATCAAAGGTTTCTGGGAGTCGAATTCGATATTTGGATATATAAGAGGAGAATCTGTAGGACCCACATCAGGAAAATACGGTTTGTAATCGGTTGTCATAGTTTGAAGCCCGTTTAGGTCAGAAAGTGACAACAAATCTAGCCCGTCTCTTTCTAATTCACTTAATCCCGACATCAAAAACTTAAAGATTCTATTGTGCCTTGTGCACTGTTCCGTGATGCCAACGCTGAAAAGCGGCAAAATAGAGCAAGAATCTGTACAAAACAGCCATGAAGTTATAAGATTATTGATACAACCCTGAACCGTGAACCCTGAACCCAAAATGAAACAAAGAAAGAAAATGAAAGGAAAGGAAAGGAAATGGACAGAAAGGTGGGGGAAAACAAAAAAAAAAAAAACGATATGTTTACTTCCGGCACTTCCCTCCCCAATGTGGGAGGAAAAGGATCGAAAGAAACGATAACCCTTAAACAATATAGTAAAATTACAAAACAACCCATCAATTTCACAACCACCAAAACAAATATAAAGGGTATATTTGTAAAAATGACATCTTCCCTTTCCTTCCTCTCCGGTTCAAGAACATGAAATTTTTCCCTCTCCCTTCCCTTTCAATAACACAAACAAAAAACTCTCTTTCTTTTCCCCTCAATTTAAGAACATGGTGTAAATGGAATAAAGAAATAGAACGATGGGCGAACCTTGGATATCAATGAGTGCAGACTTTGTAACAGTCGGTTCAATCATAACAAACTGGTTGTTGTCGATTAACCCACTTATCGGTTTCCATGGCTCCTCACTTTGTTGCGGGCTCATGTTGAGGGGACTTGATCGTATGATATCTTCTCGTAGTTCATAATTAGGCAAGAGACGCTGAGAATCCTGCAATAAGAACATGACGTATGGATTTATATATGATCTAGCGGACAGAAATCACAGAATCACAGGTAAATTAACTCAAAACTACGACAATGAAATAAAAACCCTTCCAAACATCCCAATCCATAGACTTATTAATCCACACAGTCAGCTTTATCCACACAGGACTTAATCGAAAACCAACTATACATCCCCTTAGCCACTTACCCGTTAAGCACTTATCAAACGGCCCCCTAAATTCGTGGAATTGTGGTGTTATTGCTTTGGATTTGTGCTCTAGATTATAGATGATAACTAAATAGTAGCATATYATATATCACCATGAAAGGGAGAAGATAATGAGCCAAAAAAAAACATATAATCCAAAATTCTTCAATTCTGCTTTGTTAATTATGAATCACAATATCATATAACACTGATGTTAGTAATCAAAAATCGAATCTAATCCCATATTAATCCAGACATCCAAAACCGATTTCCAAACGAATCACGATCTAATTAACCCTAATTCATCAAATCCACAACAATTTCACACAAATCGATATGAACATCGACAACTATGAACACCTAGAAGTACACAGTCCCACACTGTTCTGGATTAATCAAGTCAAACCAATCAAATCAACACAACCAACAACGATGATCAAACAAACCTAATTGAAAGGAAAACTTGAAGAAACCCACAATTTCCCAACGATTTCACACAACTTATATGAACAGCTAGATAACAGACAGTCCCTAATTCATCTGGATTGATCGATTCAAATCGGTGCATGATAAAACTATATCCGATCAAATCAACACAACCAACAACGATGATCAAACAAACAAAACTGAAACAAAACCCACAAAATCGGGAAATTAGAAAGGGTGAAATGAAACTGACCTTAGGTACTCTGTTCAAGCCTTGTTCTGGGCGAAATACGAGGGTAGGAAGATACCCATTAGAAGCCATAACATACTGCTTCAACATCAATCGCGAGAAGAAGAAGAAGAAGATAATATCAGTTACGAAATTAAACCCAAATCCTCWCTTCGTCGTGTGTGAGGGTCACAAATCGCACCATTTTTCTACTATATGACAACAAAGATTTTCTCGAAAAATCATGGGTTTTGCTTGGTGAGGAAAAAGAAAAGATATAAAATTATAATTGGGATTTATGTGATCCAATTGATTTTGGATTTTTAATTGTTGGATTTCGATTCTTGTGGTCGTGGCTTTGGAGGATCCACCAGAGGATCCGAGTCCAGCCAGAAATGAAGCAAGTTGTTCTTTGTAGACGACAAATAGGAGTCGGTATTTGAGTATTTCTCAGAGAAAGTTACATAAATGGTCCTCCAACTATATTTCGATTTCCAAATTCAATCCCTACGAAAAATAAATGGCAACAAGATTGTTTTTAATAACTTTCGTCTCACCTTTTCCACACGAGATGACTATCGATGACTAGAAATAGTGCATTTTTTTAATTAACCTGAATATYCAATCCGTTATATGARCCGACTAATCTCATAACAAATATATATTTTCTTAAGGTATGTGTACATCATATCAAGCCTTAYATCTGTACGAGATTTACTAGATTCTTTTGGTTTATTTGCAACATGGTCGTTGACTGGTTAGATGGTAAGCTAACGAAGGGATTAAAGCGGGAATCAAACCCTAAAWTAATAACCAAAAATGTATAATTTTCTCTTAAACGGATGCTTTTCGAACATTAATACTTAGTCGAGGGATGATTCTTGTAATTTTCTCTTTGCACCATAATTGTAGTCCACAAATATATGCTTTTATTTTTCAAAAGTTCCAAAACATAAATGCAATTTACAATTAATAACATGAACATGTTTAAGGATAATGAAGATGGTAGGTTCACAACAAAGACAACTTTGATAGAAATTCATTGGTTGTGTTTTTTTTTTTTAAGTATATAATATTTATATAGGGTAAATGCAACAAATAAATTCATACATTTTTTGTATTTAGTTGGATGTTTGGGTATTAAGAACGTTTGTTTTTTTTTAATATAAATAAGAACTTAAAAGCTCTAAATGTACTCTGAAATTTTAAGTGGTAAATGTATCCTTTAATATATTTTAATCATAATCCGTCCTTTATCAAATGGTTCATATGTTTTGGGGTTGGAAGAGATTTATTAGCACAAAATATTTATTCTTTATATTTTTGTAAAAACTATTTATCTTTTATATTTTTGCACTAGTTTGACCGATTCAAATTTCAGACGTAAAAACAACAGTATTACTGATCCAGATTTCATACTTCAACACCACCTCTTATAAATCAGAAGTAAAATCAGATTCCAGACTTCAGCACCTCTTAAAAAAAAAGCCACCTAAATGTGTAAGAGATAAATAATATTTTTATTAGCCCCTATTTATGGTGTAAAAAGAAGAGAGCTACGTCTGACTTAAACTTATTATTTTATATGCTTTTTTTAAACTGTATTATGATTATAAATTAATAAAATATTATAATAATATAAATAATACTGAAATTTTTAAAATTAGATAATATTTTGAGTTTTTAGAGATTTTGAATTTACCTTTTATGTTTTATATAAATTATAAAGAATATGTTGGAGATGTTATAACATTCTTTTTTTTTTCTCATGAGATTGGATTATGTGAACATTTATGAGTTTTTTTTTTTTTTGAAGTATATAATATTTATATAYGGCAAATGCAACAAATAAACTCACACCCCCCCTCACCTATGGTGAGCTTTGAACCCCTGACCTCCTAGAAGGTCAAGGGTTACAATACCGCTAGGCCAAAGGCCCTTTGATAAAAATAAGTGTAATTCAAAAGAAAACATTTATGAGTTTTCAGATGATTTTTT
>NC_037532.1:750029-806589 GCF_001531365.2 Cynara cardunculus var. scolymus | reverse complement strand
TAACCGGTTGAAGCATTAACCGGTTACCATGCCGATGTGGCAAGTGATGTGATAATATTGAGTTGGATACCACATCAGTATGGTAACCGCTTAATGCTTCAACTGCTTATCCGGATACTTAAATGTTTAAAACTTTACATYTTAGGTACCGAAATGAAAGTTCTGAAAGTACGTTACYCAAAATAGGAATCAARTTAAARTACRTTACTTTTTCATGCAATTTGTTCTTTTATAAAAGGTTTGATAAATTAATCTCATATTTAATACACATCCAATAAAATAGAGAAATTGTATAKATTCATATCAATATCAACAAATTAGTTGGATAATAATAAATTTCTAAGATTTCGGGCTTTGGAAAAAGAATAGATGTCTATGAATTCGAAGTCTATAATTAATTTCAGATTAACAAATCAGATTGTATCAAGTGAAACAAATTTTTTATTCTAATTTTAACGAAGATACATCTTTGAAGCGACTGTTCCCTAGATAAATACGTCATGATATTTTAAAGCTATTAGATCGCAGCTTGATGTACCAAAAATTTCCATTTCGTTGCATCCAAGATTTTTGTTCCGACAATCGTATGAAGAATGGATGCAAGAAAAATACTCTCATTTCCAGTGTCCTGTTTATTTTTATTGAATATTGTATTGAGCATTGAAGTGAAGTAAGAAATCGGAAAACTCTTTTTTTCTAACAGAGAAAAAGATTCGTAATTTAGTATACAGAAAAATTAAAAGAATTTATAAAGAGAGTTCTTTTTCTTAATCTCATGAAACAAGATATAGGAATCGATTCAGTTGATAGAAGAAGACGGAGGCAGGTCTGAGGATGAACTGGTACTGGGCGAGGGGATTGTTTTTTCGTTGAACAGTTCTTTTAGAAAACGAATCGATCTGATTGATGAGTAATAAGAAGACAATTCATGATTCAGATGCTTAATAATAAGAAGGAATAATCTGTATACCCAGACCAAAGAGTTTTACATGTGGTTCATACCTAATAACACAATACAAATAACACAAAGAAGTACGTAAACCACAAGGGGTAGTGGTATTGGGATTAGTCGGCTCGCACAGCAGGTTGGATATCCAAGTTAATAAAAAAAAAAGTACGTAAAAATCAACAAAAAACAGGRAAAAAGTTTTCTCGAAACCAACAAAAAAAAAACCTTGAAAACGATGGAATTCGGGAAAATTATAATTGAAAATCAACCCTGATGAAATGTATCAATTCAATTGGTATGAGAAGCGCAATTCATATAATAAGAGTGATGGGCTGTTTGGCAATTGTTGAATGGTTTGATACAGAATGATTAAGTGGTCAGAATGATTAAGAGACTCTCATAATATAATATAAAATGAAATATAACTGTTTGGTAATTATGTACAATGAAATTAGGGCTCTTAATGGTTAAGAGAGATCTAGGATACAAAACCACTCAGAGGGTTTTAAAACCATTAAGAGGCAGATTTTTTTTTCCAAATAAGATTTATTTTTTAACGATTTAAAGATTACCTCTTAATGAAACTATCAAAAGGTAAACAAATAAACTGAGATAAAAAATTCTTTTTGAACCTAAACCTTGTCATTTGTTGTTCTCTTGAAGAAACCTGACGTCTATTTAAACCTCATAACTTTCGGTCAGATGATTCAGACCCATCAYCATTCAACCATCCCCTTTCTCTATCTCGTCATTTTCCTTTTTCTTCATCTCAAAAAGGGTCGTTGAATATGTTCTCCAAATCAATAACCAAACCCTAGATTTCATCCAAAAACGTTTGATTTTCCCCTCCAAACCCTAAATTAACCTTAATTAATCTCCACACAACTAGATCAGATGAATAATTTAACATTTTYGTTGTATTCGTCGGTCTGATTTTCATAAATTCACTGGTTTTCTTAAACCCTTTCTCGGAAATTCCTGAAATTCGAATCGTTTTGTCAACAATTGGCGGGTGATTGGGGATGGGTAGGGCGTGTATAGAAACATCGAGGCCATCTTCATCGTCGTCGTCGTCATCTCCACCGGCGGTGACGACGTCGACATCGATCACYGAGACCGTTAACGGCGAGCATGATTTTAGGATTTCCGGTTATTCGCTATCGAAGGGTATTGGAATTGGGAAATATGTAGCATCAGATACTTTTATGGTTGGTGGTTATTCATGGGCGATCTATTTTTACCCTGATGGGAAGAGCCTTGAGGATAATGCGAATTATGTTTCGTTATTCATCGCGTTGGCTAGCGATGGATCGGATGTTCGTGCCCTTTTTGAGCTGACTCTTATCGATCAAAGTGGGAAAGAGAGACATAARGTTCATAGCCATTTTGGAAGAGCTTTGGAAAGTGGGCCTTATACTCTTAAATACAGAGGTAGTATGTGGTAAGATAAACATCTTTATGTTCACTATTTGGGTTGATTTGATTAGATAGATGCAATTATGATCGTTTATATGAATTATGTTTTTTCCAATTGTTAGGACTTAGGATTGAACTTGTTCATCTGTGTGAATTTTGTTTTTAAGCTGGTTCTTTGTGCTTCATTGATCATTTGGGCAAAAAGTTGCTTACCTGCAACTAGAGGTGCTAAAAAAACCAACTCGGCCAACCCAACATTTAGAAACCCAAAAAAACTCAACCCGRTGTGACCAGACACATAGCTGATACAAAATTAGACCAAACTGCATCTATTGGGTTGGAATTGGGTTAGGGTAATTTGAACCCAACTCAACCCGATAAACCCGATGCCTTTCTATACTATGGATCAAGGTTTTAAAGAACTGAAACGAGCCTCGAGGCGTTTGTTGGTCTTTTTTGTATGTTCTGATTTTGAGTTTACTTCGTTTAACATGCTTAGCTAGATTGTAAAACGATATACCCAAGTTTCAACCCGACCAACTCAACCCGACCAACTCAACCCAACCTCATGGTTTTGGCCTTTTGGGTTGGGTTGGGTTGGGTTGAGATTTTTAAAACCGGGAACATTGGGTTGGGTTGTTCAAATGCCGCCAATCCAACCCATATGCAGCCCTACCTGCAAACCCAACCCCCACTGGCCCCACAGAACCTGTTTCGAAGACACCAATTTGAGGGGGTATTTTCTGTCTCACTGCCCGAGGCTATGTATTGGGGCAAAGTCGCCGCATCCCCCCAYGCCTTTGCCAACTGAGCTACATGCCAGAGTTCATTGATTATTGTTGTTTTGGTGACGAATAGTTTAGTTCTTTAGTTGCGTAATCAATTTGTTTTTCTARTTTATTGTTATCACCCATGAATGATAATCAATATGCTATACTCCTGTGGGTGTCCGAGCCAGTTTGCACACACTTCGACTAATCCCATGGGACATGAAGATAACAATTGGGAAAATCAGTGGTGGTCCTGAGGAAACTTGAACACCTATGGGAGGATCCCCAAGGTCTGACCTTTATTTGCGAGTGACCTCTTTGATGCATTTGGTGGTATCACATCCAGTTTTCTTAAGGTTAATGATTGAGCAATTCCTATGCTAAATTAAGCYATGGTTGTGATGCTATGTTGCCTTATATGAGTATAATCTTTAACCTACAGCTAGGCTAATAGATTGATTTTTTGTTCACTTTTGCACAAGTTGGGTGTCTTCTCGGAAACAACAACCCTATCCTCTCGGGGTAGAGGTCAGGTCTGGATACATCTCAACCCTTCATAGGCCATGCTTTCAAGCGGGATATACTGGGTTTGGTTTAGAGGATTTTATTCAAGTGGTTCTTCTTTTGGACCGTGGAAAGAAGAAACAACCGCACTACCTTCTGGGGACATCTCACCCCTCCCAGACCTTGCTTTCAAGTGGGAKATATTGGGTTTGGTTTAGAGGATTTTTTTCTAGTGGTTCTTCTTTTTGATTGTGGAAAGAAGAAACAGCCGCCCTACCCTCCGGGGTAGAGGTCAGGTCTGCATACATCTCACCCCTTACAGATCCTGCTCTCAAGCGGGATATACTGGGTTTGGTTTRGAGGATTTCATTCAAGTGGTTCTTCTTTGTGACCGTGGAAAGAAGAAACAAGCGCTCTACCTTATAGGGGTAGAGGTTTGTTTGGTTTGGTGTGGTTTGGCTTAGAGGCTTTTATTTAGTTGGTTCTTTCTGACCGTGGATTTTTGGTTGTGGCATGCTTCAGGGGCTACAAACGGTTTTTCAAAAGATCATCTTTAGAAACATCAGACTACTTGAAAGATGATTGCCTTCAAGTCCATTGTTGTGTTGGTGTTGTCAAGTCCCATACGGAGGGCCCTAAGTCCTACTCTATCTTTGTGCCGCCTTCGGATATTGGGCAGCACTTTGGGCAGCTCTTGGAATGTGGAAAGGGAACCGACGTTTCTTTTGAAGTGAATGGAGAAACCTTTGCTGCCCACAGATTGGTTCTTGCCGCCCGCTCACCGGTTTTCARGGCGCAACTTTTTGGGCCAATGAGAGACCAAAATATCCGGTGTATCAAAGTTGAAGACATAGAATCCCCTGCTTTTAAGGTTCRTTTCAAATATATCCTCTCTTTTGGAAGTTAACTTTGAAAGTGTTCGGTGCAACTATCTTTTCGTGTTCCGTTTGTCACTTATCCTTCTTGTCCGCTGAGGGTGCATTTGGTATAAGGACAGGACAAAACAACTGTTTAGCATTTGGTAAGACATAACTGGACAGGACGGAACAGATAAAATGACCAATTTACCCATAATAAGTGTTTATATATTTTGATTAATTTATGTAATTTATAAATTGTAAAAAAATAAATATTTTTTTAACAAAATATATTATTAGAAAGTTTTCACCAAGATGATTGAAATGATACCAAAATAAAAAGTTTTATGTAGTTTTCAATTTTTATTTTATTTTATACCTTTTCTATATTTTTCTTATTCATTAGTATTAAATAAAGTCCATAAATTTATCAAAATATAGAAACCATATAAAACTAATATCTCGAGGACAGTAAAATGAAAACTTAAAGAGCATAAATAAATAAAATGTAAAGAGGGAGGCGTCTTTTATGCTTTAGAGGAGAATAATGTTTTATTGTGAGGTTATATTGGTAAAAATATAGGCATGTTTCATCTTATTGTGAGGTTATATTGGGGTGGGGGAGTGGAACATGCCTGCTCCACTTTTATTCATGACTTTTATTCATGTCTATTTCACATAAAAGTCTTGCCAAACGTGGAACAATAATCTTTGTTCTATGTTGTTCTGCCATGTACGGCGTACCAACCAAATGCACCACGAGGATCTTTAAGGAAACAATTACTTTACCCTTTGGGGTAGAGGTGAATCCAACATTGATTATAATATTAAAATATTTCATTCATCTATTAAAATATTATTTCTCWCTCTAAATAATTATTTTCAAAGTCCCTGTTTGTAGAAATATATTAAAAAATATTTCTATCACATGGTAATCATTTTTKGGGTAATCTAAAAAACTTCTTTTTCCTACTTTCTCCATTTAGGAGATGGTTTTGGGGAATCTGTTGCAGCTCGAGTTTAGTTCAAAATCTCCATTTTAGAGAATCTGTTGGAGATGCTCTTAATTTTCGTTCGGACTTCATGCCTCCGTATGCAACTTGGTTTACTTCATTTTCTATATATTATTAATTTATTTTTCGTTTTCAGGCGTTGCTTCATTTCATATATTGGGATAATCTCCCCGATATGGAAGAACTTACGGGATTGAATACAAAATGGGCATCAACTTTGATGTTCCAACATCTGCTTGCAGCGGCTGATCGGTATGGTTTAGAGCGGCTTTTGATGCTTTGTGAGTCTAATCTTTGTGAGGATGTTGCCATTAATACCGTCGCAACAACATTAGCTTTGGCTGAACAGCACCATTGTCGGCAGTTAAAATCCGTGTGCCTGAAATTTGTTGCTTTGCCTGAAAATCTSAGAGGTAAAATCCCTCTCTTTTTTCGGTTATAATTTGATGACTGAAGTATCATTTATTGATATTTTCTGTCATTTTTATGATTCGCTATTACAGAATTGACCTTGTAGGACGTCAAATATGTCTTTAAGGGCTGTTTGGTTGGTTTTCCATTAAGTTTTGTAATCCGTATGGATAAGGCTGTCTATATGGATCAGGAAAGTCTTTGTTTGAAAGGGTTTTTTCATAGATGGAAGGAGCTTGTTTTTAATTGCGAGAGACGGGTTTGGAAAAATCTTGCCTTTCTGCATAAAGCTCCCCCCCCCCTATAAGCTTACTAAATAAGCAACTTTTTGTATCATTAAGCCACTACTGTTTGTATGCTTACCAAATAAGCTGTGAGTGCACCCTTATGTTTTACGTCACTCTCGTCCACMCAACCTAGTCCTGCCAGCGTACCAAGCGTAAGCTTGTGTTTTATGTCCAAGAACATTGAACGGATTTTGGTTAAAAGGCTCGATATCTTTCTGTTTTGTACTTGGATGATCGACACATGTAATTTTCATGAAATATTTATGATGATCTTATGGGTGTTTTTTTTAATTGGGGCCTAAAAATAATCTGCTGTTGTTCTTCAATTAGCTGTGATGCAGACCGATGGGTTCGACTACTTGAAAGAAAGTTGTCCGCATGTATTAACCGAGCTTTTGGAGCAYGTGGCTCGAATCAATGAGCATTCTCTCCCCATTTGCACCCACCCGAATGCAATCATACTCGATGGAAGCGATGTTCATGGTAGACGGGTGAAACCCAGATTGTAATTGTAGACAAATGTGTTATATCGACATTTTTGCAGCCGATCTTTCGGGTCCGTTGTCAAAAGTTTTCGACTTTGTGTTTTCGAGCTGCCGAGTTTTACACATATATTGTTCCCTTTCATCTATTTTTCTTGTTAAAGTGTTAGATTTGTTGCTAAAGTTTGGTCGGTCTGATCCTATCAAACTGGTATCGGAGCAGACCGACGTCAAAWTTACCAATTTGTTTGGTGAGGTATTAACCAGTAATTAATGTGATTGAAAATAAATGAAATTGTTTGCTTTTAAATAATGTAATCTGTTCATCCCTTTATAAGTCTAAATTTTCATTTTAGATCTAACCGGGGGAACGGACATTCAATCCTTGTTATTTTCATTTTCATTCCTCTATCTGAACCAAACTGCCTTCCGTTTTAAGTTGATTTGAATATGGAGTTGTAAATTGAGTGAGGCGTGGAGTGAAGGTAAGGTTGAGTCTTAAGTTTTATGAGTCGTGCTTATGGCGGTAAATTTGTACATCATATATTATATTATATATAAGTTTAGGTTCAGATAAAAACAATGGAAAAAGGAAAAACTAAAGAACACTCTGGTAATTGTTCATCTAGACGTTAAGCATATATGCATACAAGTACTTTGTAAGCAATTTGTCCGATATGCACACCTGCATAACAGCCTCACGTGCATAAAAGCTAATAAACGTCTTCAATTACTTGTATACACATGTGCATACTGTTTAGATGGATGATTACCAAAGTGTTCCTTAGTTTTTTATGTTTTTTAAGTTTTCCTCTCTCCCCCTCTCTCTCTCTCTCTCTCTCTCTCTCTCTCTCTCAGCGCTTACCATGTAAAAGTCATCGTCCTCACTTACCGGGTAAGACTTTTGATTCTTGTCTCGTTTTTACCAGATAAGACTCTTGATTTTTGTCTCGTTTTTAGCGGATAAGATTCTTGATTCTTACCATATTTATCCGATAAGGTAATGTGACTTGGTAAACATTTTGTAAACGGCACATAAGACAATAAAAAGGTAAGAAATATCAAATATCGTGTTACAAAAATTACGAATTGGACCATAATATGTCACAGGCTTAACGTGACGTTAAACACAAATCTTTTAAGTCATGACGACCATCGCAAACAAACTTTTTACAACACTGAATATAAGCATATCTTTTTTCTAGCACGTGTTACGGTGTTAGTAGGGACTTAATCACAAATAAAAATCATTTGACCCAAATTCCAACGTTGCATTCCAATAAATTTAAAACAAAGTAAAGAAAATCGTTAGGATTGTGTCGTAGTGGTTGAGATTTTGGAGTATATGATAAAATATCTCATCTATACAAGATTCGATTCCAGACATACACAACAATTGTAACCATTGAATTTATTAGATTTGATTTCTTAGCATCACAATTTATCGGGATTAGTTCGGACACACTTATTTCGAAGCATCTTTCCAAATTAAATAAAATCTGGTGTAATTTTGAGACATTTTATTCATTAATGACCTGCTGATTTGGGTTGACCAAGAAGTCAACCGTCGACATGTTAGGGTTATTTTGGCAAAGGAGGCTAGTTTTGTTCTTCACTCTCGTCTCCCCTCACATTACAACGAAAGAACCCTAGAAAAATGGTGATTATCCTTCTCAACCATATACTTCCTTTTGATCTAATATAAAATTTATGATGAATTTACTTTCGCTTTTGGTTATTGCAGTTGTTCTTCTCGTACTTCAAGGATTTGGTGGGAAGAGAAGTGACCGTGGAACTGAAGAATGATTTGGCTATAAGAGGAACTCTCCATTCAGTCGATCAATATCTCAATATCAAGCTCGAGAACACCAGAGTCGTTGATCAAGAAAAGTTTCCTCACATGGTACGCTCTCAATTATGCTTTCTATACCTTTTGGGGGTTTTAGGTTATTTGAAATTGAATTTGATCTCAATATTCAGAGATTCACATATGATTACGTTATGCCGAATTGGATATCGTTTTCATTTCCTGGAAAATTGCTGAATTGGTTATGCCGAATTGAACTCTTCATGATTTGGCTATAATTAGGGTTTTGTTCTTCACTTTGCTTGCTTCTAAGTAGATCGTATATCGAGCATGATGCTTTCCTAATGCAAAATTGATATGGATTTTAGAATATTTGATTAAGTTTCACTCGATGAACTTTATACCAACTACTTCTAATGGAACTAAATTCTGCAAGATTCCTTATATGCTTGTGTTTAGAAGAAACTGTATTTGAAACTCAAATTCTAAACTGTAGCTCTTTTACAAAAAAGGGGGTAGTATCTTTATCCAATATAAGTGGTTCTTTACTTCTTTTTTCCCATTAAGCCCTATAAGCTGTTTGAAAGACGGGAGACTGATGGATTTGAGGGAGGCAAAAAGAGAGGGTTGGATCGTTTCTCGGTGTTTTTGGTATTAATTAGCTTGAGGTGGCTTAACGAGGAGAATTGATGTAACACCCCAATTTAGCAGCAGAATCGGGATCTCCAACCACAAAAATATAACTCTAATAAATCTTCCATTAAATCCAAAAATGACTTAGGGGCCGTTTACCCAATTGCTTACCCGGTAAGCGCTTACCGATAGAAGTCAACACTATGATTTATTTTGGTGCTTAAGATTTTAGTACATTAAAACATATCGAATGCAACAATTTACTGGGTAAGTGCTTACATGGGTAAGAGTCGTCATCCTCACTTACCGGATAAGACTCTCCATCACTCCAATCGCTCTTATCCGGTAAGATTCTTGGCCTTTCTCATGTTCATCCGATGAGAAAATTTATCCGTAAACACTTACCAAGTAAGTGTTTAGTAAACGGCCCCTTAGTTCCATAAAAAAAGTAATGCCTCAAAAGATAAAAGCAAAACCTTCATAGTACTTCAAATCCACATTAAACTTCAAAATTATCTACAACTTTGAAATGGTTCTCTCTCCATGAAAACCCCTTATTCCCCCCCCCCCCCAAGCTAAATACTTGCCGGGAAAGGAAAAAAACACAACGTGAGACGAAAGCCCGTATCGTATGGATTATGAATACAAATTAAGTAAAGCATAACATACTTGAAAGATCAAATTCAAATGAGGTGGAAATTGAAGCTTCAAAGTTTCTCCAAAATCACCACCAAACTCCGGAATAATCAAGAATTAGAATTCCAGGCTTAAACAACAAGGGGTTGGGTTGCACATACTGAGTTTCCTACATGGAGCAAAAGCGTAATGGTATCCAAACAAATCATAATACGTTGGATTCATGACTCTACGTGTATCCAAAATAAGTATAAATTAGTAACTATAAATTATATTATATTTATTTTTGTTTCTTTTTCATTTTATTGTAAATTTTTATACACATTTTTGTAATTTGTTTTATAAATTCTATTTGAAGTAAACAAATATATTTTTATTTAATTATCTACAAAATAAACAAAGTATGTAATTATCTCGTTGTATTACTATGTTTAGATTATTTTTCAAATATTTTCAGTATATAAATTACAATTAATTCATAAATTGTATTAATAATCATAAAATATCTTTTCTATTTCTAAAAAATATATAAATTCACAAATGAAAATTTATATGAAAAATTGAAAATCAATAAATTTAATAAATTTATATTACTTGTATATATAAATTTATATAATCATATATAAATAAAGTTATATTCTATTAATAAAAGAAATGGAACATGAGGTTCATATAAGAACCTCCATTGTGGAGTTTTATTGGAGTTCTTATTCTGTTGAGGTAACGACAATATGGTAGAAAAAGAAATATGAAGTGAGGTTCTTGTAGGTTTCTCCATTGTGGATGCTTAGAATTAGTGGTGCTCAAAAACCCGACCGAACCGATCAACCCAACATGAAATAACTCAACCCGAAGCAACCCGATGTCTAATCGAGTTGTAAAATTTTCAAGTTGTAGGTATTCTGTTACTATTATTTGAACCCAACCCAACCCAACCTAATGAACCCGATATTCTTTTATTTCTTGGATTTAATATGATTATTGAAATTCTATATGTAAATTGAGAAAATTAACTGAATGTGATATACGTAAGAAGGATGGATAAGTTCTATCAAATGATTGATGATGAAAAAGAAATTATGAGTAGAGAGATAACATATTCAAGGTTAGAAGAATATTTTAATGTACCAAAGTATCAACCCGTCCAACCTATATGGTTAGGGTTGGGTTAAGATTTTTCAAACCGCAAGCATTGGATTGGATTGTTCAAATGTTTTCAACCCGATCAACCAACCCATGAGCGAGCAACCAACAAATAGAGATAACTACTTGATGCAGGTTAGGAATCTATCCAACAAGAGTCCTATGTAAACTCTAATACCTTATATTATATACTAATGCAAGTAATTGCTAAATTTGCTAACTAAATACAATTCTTAACCACCAAGTTTGGTACACACCATAACCTCTTATTAAGTAGGTGTTGTATTTTAGCATCAAATCTGACTAATTGATCCTTATTTAAGGGGTTGGCCAATGATGTTTGATGCTATATTCTTTCCCATGTTCTCTTGTTAAAAACTGTGCTTTTTCTTTTTGTCATAAATAACTTTTTCTGATGATTTACGTGTCGGTTTCTTGTTAAACCTTAAAAAAGGTTCGATAACGTTGCCACAATGAACAGATTTACCGTTAAAATTTTGGGCAAGTTTTTTTGCTTTAATAGATTCTCCAAATTGGAGAAAGTAGGAGAGGAAGTGAAAATCTTCAAATGTGAATGAACTTCGAAAAATGATTACCATGAGAGAGAAATATTTTTTATAATCTTCCACCAATAATAAACATCGAAATTAAATGTTCAAGGAAAGAGAAATAATATTTTATTAAATATATGGAATATTTTAATAATATAATCAATGTTGTTATATCTAAAATGGAGAAGCCGTTGGAGTTGAATGTAATTTTTTTAGGAATTTTTAAATTTTGATGATTAATTTTTTAATGTCTGAGGTCCTGTTTTGTTTATAGGAATGGAATGGATATGGGGGGATTTGGATTTCAAATCTATTCCAATGCCATTTTGGTTTGTTGGATTGTCCGGATTTGAAATCAAACATCGAATTGAACCACCATCTTTTCATAGAGTTTTCTTGCTCCATATTTGCATGAATAACTTCGAAAGAATTGAACGAGGAGCCGTATGAGGTGAAAATCTCATGTACGGTTTGCAAATATAGGATTTTGAAATCCTTAGCGGGTGCTTGAGATTTCGTAGGATTGTATGAAACAAGATTTAAAAAAATGTTAAAAACATTTGTTGTATAATAATTGATTAATGAAAATGTTATTTAATTATTTTATAAATAATGGAATCAAATTTCATTCCAAATTCTGTAAACCAAACACAAACGATGATTTCAAATCCATTTCAATCCAAATCCCTCCATGAAATCCAAATCCTTCAAAAACAATCCTGCATACCAAGTTGGTTTCTAATAGTTGGCATAGAATCATTGGTAGTGATTATGTGTATGACGGTGGTTGTTCTTATCAACTGCGATATACTGAATTCGTTTGGTTTACAATCATTCTTATACGTTAAGAACGATACGAAAATTTAATTAGTTTTTTTAATGATGTGGCAGCTTTCAGTGAGGAACTGCTTCATCCGAGGATCGGTGGTGAGATATGTGCAGTTGCCGCCAGAGGGAGTCGACATCGAACTGCTCCACGATGCCACTCGACGTGAAGCTCGGGGTGGTTAGAAATATGCAAATTTTCACTTTTAGATAATTGTTGCATACTCTTGGATTTTGTTACTTGAATTCTTCATTTTTATGATTACCCTTTTAAAAGATCATCTTCTTCTCCCCTGTTTCACAAATAATTGTTGCATGCTTGCGGGCCGTTTACCCAAACACTTACCCGGTAAACGCGTATCAGTAAGATTCAACACTATGCTTACTTTACCGAGTAAGGTTTTGGTCCATCAAACGCCATCGTATGTAACAGTTTACTCTGTAAGCGCTAACCGGGTAAGAGTCGTCACCCACACTTACCGAGTAAGATTCTCAATACTTGTCATGTTCGTCCGATAAAGTAATGTGACTTGGTAAGTGCTTACTATGTAACTGTTTGGTGAACGGCCCCTTGAACATTTTTGGAGTTTTCAAAAGCTTTCTCCAAAATGAGAAAGTAGAAGAGAGAATGCAATTCTCTACAAATTTGAGATTTTCTCCAAACACTGTCGAGTAAATTATGTTTTCCGTCCCTGTGGCTTGTCAAAATGTGCGGTTTTCGTCTCATTGGTTTATAAATTGTGGTTTTCGTTCGTATAGTTCGTAATTCGTTGTTATTTTTGTTAATTGATTTACAAGTTATTGTTTTTATGGTCCTCGTGGTGTAGAATTATTTACTGTAGTGGTCCGTGGTACTTAAAGGTAGGAATCCATCTAGGGACAAAAATAGCAATAAAATTGAAATCATAGGGACTAAAATTGCAATTTTTAAAAATATTTCAAATATGTTATAAATTTAATGAAATGATGAGGATTTATGAAGTCTGTTTGAATTGATGGTGATCGCAGGAATTAAGGGGGTGTTTGGGATTGCTTATTTAAAACAATTTATGCTTTTTTGTAAAAGTGTTTATTAACTTATGTGGTATCAAACTGGAGTTTTGTAAAAAGTGTTTGGATTAGCTTACAGCGGTACCAAACTGCAATAAGCTGATAAGTTGTTTTTTAGTGTTTGACAAATTTTGCTTATATCTGTAAAATGACCAAAAATGACAGAAAGAAGATTGATGTTGTTATATGGAGAAGGGAGAAGATTGAGATCGATGTTATTTGGAGGAAAAAAGATAGATATAAAGGGTAATAGGGTTAAAATGGTAAACTGGTAATAAGCAGTTTTTCATAAGTCAGGACGGATTAACTTATCAAAAACTGCTTATTACCGGTTTGGCACCGGTATAAGCAGTTTTCTTTTTTCTTATCCAAACACTAGATATTAGCTTATCACCGGTGCCAGACTGAAATAAGTCAATAAGCAGATAAAATAAGCAATCCCAAACACCCCCTAATTTTAGGGTTTGTTGTTTCCCTCTTAATAGTTTTATTAAGAGACAACTTCTGAATTATTAATAGGTGAATCTTGTTTGATAAAATAAAAGTTTGTTTTTTAATGGTTACTAGTTGTGTACTCGCGTAATGCGGCGGCAGGAGCCATGAATTTTAACGATTTTGAAGTTCYACTGGTTTTATAAGATAAGATTTAACGATGATATAGGTTAAACTTGGTCTTTATATATTAATACAATTTGAATAAATAAGAGTTATGGTTCCAATTACAGACTATCGATGAAAAAAATCGTATGACAGTTTAAAATTCAACATATTTAAACAACTCCACATATGTATTCGATTTACACCAAGAGCAAAAAACCAATAAACTTGAGTTTTAAGATAAACACTCAAAACCAATAAAGAAAACTACAAATTTGACAGATCATAAGCCATGAAAAGACAAAAAAATATGGGTTTAAAATGAATTTTCAACTGTTTACCCTCTTTCTTGTCCAGAAACTCAGATTAAGCTTGAATTAGTACATGTATATATATATTTCAAAAAAACCCAATAACATATTAATTTAAAACATATTATACAGTGCAATTTGGACAGACTAACCCCAAAATATATAGTATATATATAAATAAATAACTATAAAAGTATAAATCGTAAATATTAAAAATAATTTTTCACAGTATATATAATATATAATAATATAATTAAGTAAAAAAACTATTCAATATTGAACTCATTTCGAAGGTATTAACGAGACGATTATAATGGTGTAACTTGTTAAAATAAAAATGTATTTTTTAAACATGTTCTAATTGATATACGATTATGTATGTTAATTTGATAAAGGTTTAAAATGAAACATTTAAAAGTAAATAACGTAAAGTAAATTAATTAATTAATTATATGGGTATAAAGTGTAAATTTAAAATTATAATTTAAAAAAAATCGGTTGTGAGGGGGTGAGTGTATGTGAGGAGAGGAGGGGGTGAAAAAAATGAAAAAATGAGTATAAAAGGTATTTTGGTCATTTAGTATTTTAAGACTTTAAGACTTTTATTAAATTTGCTTAATAAGATAGTATAGATAAAATCATATGAATGATTTTGTATCTTAGATTTTTTAAAATATTTAGTACCTTAATTTTATTATAAACAATTATCAAATAATTATATTTTATTTTTCATTATATCATGAAAATCTCTTAACCATTATTATTATTTAATCATTTTTCACTAAAATCACTCGGCAATTAGGCTAGCAATAAATGCAATTGGCAATTGGGCTAGCAATAAATGCGATAAGATTTCTTCTAGAAGCTCTTGAGAGCAAAAAAAATAGATGTCACTTTCTATTACTATTAGTGTATTTTTAACATATTTTTTAAATTAAATAAATTAAAATTAAAATATTTAGAAAATTTTAACTTTATTCTTAATAAATTCTTTATTTAATTATTACATAGTTAATTATATTATCAAAATATTTTATATAACTAATAAAATATTATTTCTTTCTCATAAACATCTAATTTCAAGTAATTTCATCAGTAGAATGAATAAAAAACATTTCTCTCTCATAAGTAATCATTTTCAGATAAATCTTCAAATTCAGATAATTTTATACTCTCTTTCATATTCTCTTCGTTTTAGATAAGGTTTTTGGATGTCTGTTGAAGTAAAAATCCCCAAAATCTTTATTTTCGAGAATGTATTAGAGATGATTTTATCACATTAATGAATTAGACCCGTCTTTTATACGTTTGAACGATATGATCCCTCGTCCTAACATATTTGAATTTGGTGATCGTAGTGTGGACCAGTTTTTGTAAGTACTTGAATGTCTGGTACACTTGAGCTCCAACGATGCATAACTTCTAGAATCAACAAACAATTTATATTCATACGAGAAAACACACCTTCCAACTCGTTGTTTTCATCGTCATACGAGAATGTGATTGCGGCTCAACGTTCTTTTAAATCTAAAATTAATCTTTTTTTTTTATCTAAAATTAGTTTTCAACCGGTTACCTCTGAATACTTAAATATTTAAAACTTTACATTTTATGTACCAAAATGAAAGTTTTAAAAGTTYGTTACCCAAAATATAAATCAAGTTAAAATACGTTATTTTTTCATACAATTTGCCCAATAAAAAATGCATGTCATCGACTCTCACGTTCTTGTCACTTCACATTTTAAAATTGTAAAATGACCAAACTATTCTTATGGACATAGATAGATACTTAATAGTCAAATGATTAGAATCGTTAGAGAGATGGACTAGAACCAAAACAAGCCCCCGTACACCAAATTCCTTTTTTTAATAAACAAAGTCGTTAGACGGATACGTTTATTAAAAAACCCGCCACACGACTTTAATAATCATAACATGTGATGTTCTTATCTAATAAATAACTTATTTTATGTTGTGTTAGACAAGATTATTCTAGTTGTAATTATTTGATTATTTAAGTGTCAAATAATTAGTTTTACACACGTTATATTTGTAATAACTCGTCTGATATAGATAGAAAATGAAATTTGTGAGCTATCAATAACCTCTACACTGATTTTAAGTAGGAATCAGAGTTATTGAGTCAGCCTGTTACTTTGAGGTTTTTGCGGTGTTACAAATGGTATAATAACTCATATTTGTGTTATCAGGATGGTGGGACGAACCTCATCAGGCATGATAAGTCCTCAAGTGGGCGATCATGATTTTAAGTTGTAATTAAAGTTATTGGATCAATTTGTTCTGCTTTGGAATTTGAGGTGTTACAATAGTAAACTATCTACTGTATTTTTTTTTCCTGATTAACCTGGATATCCAACCCGCTATGCGAGCCGATTAATCACAGAACGCCCACCTGCTTTGCAGATAGCCCGAAGTCACTGCATTTGAACCTCCATGACCACAAGAGGATTTTTATTTCTCCTTGGATTTGAACTTGAAACCTCCTGATACTTTTGACATTTGAAGCTAAACTCAAGCTAATCAGGCAACCCTTGTGGTTATTACTGTATTTATTGCTATATTAATAATATTTTTGTATAAAAATTATTTTAATTGATAAAAAACAACTTATTGTATTATATATTTGTACTTTTCATACCTAAACTACATCAATAATCTAATATACACATAGTATGGTAAATAAATTATTTAATAATCCAAAAACCACTAAAAGGTACAAAAAGTAAACAATAGAGTAAATTACACTTTTGGTCCTTGTGGTTTTATATCTTTATTGGAATTCATCCCTAAACTTCATTTATTATAAAAAATAATATCGTGGTATCGATTTTATCATGGATTTGGTCCCTCTCCCTTAACACCATGTAGAAAACCATGTATAACCTTGTGGTATTAATTTTATTGATTCACCATGTAGAAAACCAAATATAGATTCGTTCACAATTGTCGCAAACCAAATTTAAGTCAAAAATCCATCAGTCGACGCTCCTTAAAAGAGAGATTTGAGGAATTTGGATCGGGACCGAAATAAAATGAAGAAGGACGGTTTTGTCTCTACCATTGTACATCATCCTCATTTCGACTTCAACGTATTTGTGTACGCCGCCTCTAGCAGATCTTTTGACTGAAATGATCCCTGTATTTTATGTTTTCCATTTACCATCATTTTTTTGTATGACCAGTAGGAAATTTTATTAAAAGCAAAACACACAAGAGTACAGAAAAAACATGAAAAAAATCTGCAAAGAGGCGGAACAAAACCACCAAAAACGCAAACTAAACACGAAACAGAACGAGGGAAAAAAGCAGAATAGGCCAACACTCAACGGGGAGGCAAAAACCAAACACAAAAGCTAAAAACGAGACACTAAAAACAACGAAGAAACCAAGACCGAAGCTAATTTCAAGTTTTCAACAATCAAAGATTCTTAGAAATTATGAAATGACTAAAATGTCCTTTATTTAACAGAAGTTCTTAACAATGTTAGGGAACGACAACCATCTCCATAGCAAAACTGATACTACAAGTTCTTTTTTGTAATTAAAGAAGTTCAGGGACGAATTATGTAAAATCATAAAACCACAAGGACCAAAACTGTACATTTGTTCGGTCAATAAAAATCTGCCCGGTTGCCCGCCCATTTGTGCTGACTCCAGGTGCTCCTAAATTTCAATAGTCTTCGTTTGCCCCCCAATAACAAAAAAGGAGACGTTGCTCTCTCTCACTCTTTTCTCTTCTCACTGTGTGAAAATCGCCAACAAAAATTCTTTCATGGAGGTTTTGGTTGGTAGAAAACCCTAGCTCTGTTACAGACTACACTATGACGGTGACCTTACCGTCGATTGCCACGCAGCCGCCACCGCCGACCATCGGATTATGGGATGGCGTGGTGGAAATGACGAAGTCTGCTCAAATTAAAGGAACTGATCCGTTGATTTGGGCGGTTCAGCTCTCATCTAGATTATCGTCGGCCGGAATCTCGATGCCGTCGACGGAGGTTGCTGAGTTTCTCGTTTATCATATTTGTTGGTCTAATAATGTTCCAACTGCCTGGAAGTTTCTAGAAAAAGCGATCGCTCTTAGAATCGCTCCGCCAATGCTCGTTCTCGCTCTTTTGTCCAACAGGTTTCATTTCAATTTACGCAATCTGATTAGGTCGACGATGATTACTTTCACTGTATATATGTATGTATGTATGTATGTATAGGTACAATCATTTATTAAAGTTAATAGTACGGCAATTTTGAAATAAATTGTTTTATTTTTGGAAGATAATCAACAGTCGCGCTCTGTCTTTTCATCTTGAATTGCCCAACGGGAACTTCGTTTGACATGGTGTTTGTTTTTGTTTTTCATTTTTTTTTTGTGAGATAATCATGTTTTATATGGTGTCTGTTTAAAAGTTCATACAGTCGTGTCATCTATGAACTTTGATCGTTCCTATTTTTTTTTTCTCCCGAAGTTCATCAGGTGAAACCAAGAAGTTCACATGTGAAACAATGATTTTTCTTTAAAGTTAATAATATAGTATTGGTTGTTCCAATTTCTTTTAACAAAATTCATAGTTGAAACAATGATTTTTTTGTTTAAAGTTTATAATGTAATATATTGGTTGTTCCAATTTTTTTAACCAAAATTCATGCGTGAAACCTGAAATTGAATGAGATAAATTAAGGAAGTTTAAACAAAGTAAATGAGATAATAAATGAATGTGATCATTAAGTAAATGAGATAATTACATCTTTCACAAACTCAACCATTAATACTAACTATATAAGCCAATTAATTGAGATATTTATAGAAATGATGAAAGTTTATTTTTATGATTTTGATATTTATGGAAAATTATCAGAGTTCATTTATTATGATCAATGCTTTATATTAGTAAACAATATATTTAGTAGACTATATAATCAGTTGACATTTGTTTGTATGGTTTGTATTAATGGTTGGGTTTGTGAACGAAACCACCTCTATATATATGCACATATCTCCAAACCTGCCTAAGGAAATTAGGAGTGATGCATCATATGGTATAGTATCTAGGAGAATCAGATCAAATGTACCGAACAGTCCACCAGAACATGAGAATCGCACTGAATGTTCTGAAATCGCGTATTGTAAGCTACAAGTCGCTGTAGAACATTGGCAAAAACCAGTGAAGCTATACTAAATGAAATTGATGCATAAATAAGAGATAGAAAACTTACGAAAAAAATGTTTAGTTGTTCAGAGTTGATGTTGTTGAGTAGGATTTTGGTGTACAGTTTTTTTTTTAAATTATATCTTTGGTCGATGTTCATTCAGTTAATTTTAAATTGTTAAATTGTTGTAGTGTAATCCCGAATCGAAGAAGCCAACCTACTGCCTACAGGCTCTATCTAGAGCTTCTCAAAAGACACATTTTTTCATTAGCTTCCGAAGTTCATGATCCAAAGTACCGCAAGTAAGATTCTTATGCCCTTTCAGGCTTTACTGTAATGTCATGATCATAATCAATGAACCTTATCATCTTCCATAAATATCTCGAGTATAACAAATGAATCATGATTATTAGCCAAATTTATATCTCGATTGTTTCTTAATATAAGTGTTTGTTATGGTTTGTATATGAATCCTCCTATATATATATATGACAAGTTAAATAAAGACCATGCAAACCAATCAATTAAAAATATATATGGAAATGATGAAGGTTCATTTATTATCATTTGAATATTTATAGAAGATGATTAGATTTCATTAATTGTGATCAACGCTTTATATTAGGAAACAATCGTGTATTTATGAAATCGGATATTTTTCAAACTAAATGGGCGGTTGAGATTTGTTTGTATGGTTTGTAACTTTGCATGATTTGTGTTTGATTTGTCCTCTCTCTCTCTCTCTCTMTATATATATATATATAKAKAGAGAGAGAGAGAGAGAGAGAGGACCACCCTTGACAAAATTCTTGGCTCCGCCCTTGGTTACAAACCTATGATCTAAGGGAATCTCACTATGTTGCGGACCTATTGCGTCTCATATAAAAATTACATATGTTTGACACACACGGTAGCTAACATTTTGTATTATTTGAGCTTGTATAGTTTGAGAATTACATTTGGCATCAGTTGGGTTTATTTGGACAATAGCAAAACTTGACATATCTTAACAATGCAATTGCAGAATCATGGAATCTATAGATGATGTTCTTCACCTCTCTGAGAAATTTGGCATTTTTTCTGGTGAACCTGGGCTTCTACTAGTTGAATTTATTTTCGCAATAGTGTGGCAGTTGCTTGATGCATCACTAGATGATGAAGGCTTGTTGGAACTTGTACCTGAGAAGAAGTCTATGTGGCCAATTAAATCACAAGAGATGGAAATTGATGACCATAATATTGGAAAAAAGCAAATTGATCGCCATGACAGATTGTACAAAACAAATACCACATTGGCCATTGAGATCATTGGAGAACTTTACCGACACAAAGTAACTTCCAGGATCCTGTGCTTGGCATATCGAAATATGTGAGTGCCCGAAGATGTTTTTATATATATAGGATCAGGTTCAGGGGAAAACCACAAAAAAAATGAAAAACTAAGGAACATCCTGGTAACTGTTCATCTGGATGGTATGCATATACAAATAATTTGTAAGCAATTTGTCTGGTATGCACATGTGCATAACATGCACACGTGCATAAAACCCGAATAACAACTTTAAATACCCAAATGAACGGTTTACCAGGGTGTTCCTCGATTTTTCATTTTCTGGGGTTTCCCCTGAACGTCCTTATATATACGTAGGGTCAGGTTTAAGGGGAAACCGCAAAAAGGGAAAAACTGAAGAACACYCTGGTAAACATTCTCATTTGGATGGTACGCACATGTGCATACAAGTATGTAAGCAATTTGTCCGGTATGCACATGCGCATAAAAACCAAAAAAAAGCTTCAGTTACTTGTATGCACATGTGCATATCGTCCGGATGAATGGTTAGCAGATGTTTCTCAGTTTTTCATTTTTTTTGGGGGTTCTCCCCTGAACCTCAACCTCCCTCTCTCTCTATATATATCTTATCATGTTCATATCTGTCAGATTTGTTCTCTTTCCTGTACATGATCAACTTTGATCATCTCCGATTTGAAATTTGATTGCTTCATATCTAATTCTGCTTTACTAATTTCTCCTTCTAGGCCCATACATTGGGGATCTTTCATTTATAATTTGAGACTGCTGGCTGCAAACTCAATATCTTTGAGAAATTCCAAAGATATTACCCCTGAGGCTCTTTTGCAGTTAACATCAGATAGCTGTGTGTTACTGTCACAGGAATGCAAATCAATATCATTGCAACAGTTCCATGCATTAATGGCTTCTGGATCACTTGTATCGTCTACAGGTCCAAGTCATGGTGCTAGTCGCTCAGCTATTTGGCTTCCAATTGATCTGTTCCTTGAAGACACCATGGTGGGATCTGTGGTGGCTACCACAAGTGCAGCTGAAACTCTTGCTGGTACAATCAACTTTGATATCATGATACTGTAGGGGTGCTCGTGGTGCGCTTTGGGGCAAAACCGCAAACCTCACTGCATATGTGGGTTGAGCATTTTCGCAAACCGCGCCACATACACCTCAAACCACAAAAAACCGCACCGCATTTTATGCAGTTTGTAACTAACACACATTACGCCTACAATACAATATTATAAAATCAACGACAACGTGACCGTGGTCCATAAAAATATAAAGTTTCAACATGTCCGACTTCCAAATACATATTACATATATTATAAATAGTCTAAGAAGTAAAAAGATTAACTTCGAACTAATTGTTGAGACTTGAAAGTAACTTAAGGCAGAAGGCAGAAGTCGCAGATCAACACAAAATTGAAAAAAATGGTGAAATCGTGTCGTGAATGTTGATTAAAGCCTAAAGAGCGTAATGGATTATTGGACTATAATTTATATACATAGAGAACATGAGTGTGGTCCATTTTGAACCGTGCTTTGATAAGTCAAAACCACAAACCGCACTGCATAGTGCGGTTTGGTAAAAATGCAAACTGCGAACCGCACCGATGAAGTTCTAAACCGCCCTTTGAGATGCGGTGCGGTGTGGGCGATTTGTGCGGTTTAGATGAACACCCCTATGTGATAGTGCAAGTTTAACACATAGACATCATTTGTATCTATCCTCTAAACAGATCAGTTCTTATTATAGGTCTACTGAAAGCCCATCAAGCAATCAGTCAGGCTTCCTGGCAGGATGCATTTCTTGGTTTATGGATTGCAGCTTTACGGCTTGTTGAAAGGGTAAAAAACATGTATACAAATTATCCATATTAATGTTAACATAGGTGAATCGTTTATCTGATTAAAAATAAGGATTGAGTTCCAGTGAGAATGAAAGTTATGGTGAGAAAAGTAAGAAGAGATCTCCACCCTTGGATCAATCCTAATTGAAGAGAAGCACTAGATCAACACTAATGAGATACACTAGATCAATTCCCTTCTAAAGCACAATTCATGGTTGTTTTGGGATTAAAAGTGATCAAGGGTCCAAATCCCATTTTACACTTCTCACCTTAACTAATATTCTCACACGATCCTTCGTCTTGAAAATAAATGGAATCAACATTTTACCCCTAAAAACATCAACGACGCTTTGATTTTCTTAGGAAGGAGATGCCGTTGAGGGCCCAATACCTCGTCTCGATACATGTTTATGCCTGCTATTATGTACAACAACCCTTGCAATTGTCAGTATTATTGATGAAGAGGAGAGTGCTCATTTTGAGGAAGATGAGCACGAGCAGAGTCACATGCATTTCCGGAGCGAAACACGGGTTCTTGGGAACTGTCGTAAGAGCCTAGTTTCCAGCCTACAACAATTGGGTGATTATGAAGGCTTATTGATCCCACCACCATCTGTAACTTCTTTAGCAAATCAAGCAGCTGCCAAAGCGATTATGTTTTTCTCGGGTCTAGGAGTTGGAAGTGGTTACCTTGACAATATAAGCTTGAATGACATGCCCGTCAATTGTTGTGCGTAAATCTCTTTCGTCTTGCATACATTTTCTTTTAGATTTTTGAGGTCGTTATCTTATTACATGTTTCTTTCCCCAAAAAATGGTGCTTGTTGATAATGGGCATGATATCTTCACCCAATTTTATTTACAAATAATGTATAGGATTTTGCATGAAAGATCATCAGTCAAATGTTACAAGTTCTTGATCCTAAAGACTAATCCAATTAAGAGGATACACTAAGGGGTTTGGTTATTTTTCCATTAAGTCTTGTATAGATAAAGTTGTCTGCGTGGATTAGTCTGTTTTGAATAGATTGAAAAAGTTTTTGTTTGGGAGAGTTTTTTCATAGATAGAAAGAGCGTGCTTTTAATTGGGAGGGACAAGTTTGAAAAAAACTTGGCTTTTCATAGATAGAATTACTAAATAAGATACTTTCTATATCATTAAGACACTACCAAACAGTTAAATATAGCCGACCCAATAAGCTGCAAGTCTAATTAACCTCATTAGGCTGCTAACAAACAAGCCTTAAGATTCAAAGAGAAGGGATGTGAAGCAGCGAATAAGACCCAATGATTTCGGGAAAGTTCTACTATAAGATGACTAGGCATCATTTTGGGTAGATTTGCATGATTTTTTAAATGTCTTTCAGAATTTTTCTCAAATTATTCTTTCCTAAAATATATTTTGCCGCGTCTCAGTTTTTTGGGATCATGTGAGACCCGATCGTTTTCATGAGACTTGGGGGACCACATAAATAACACTGAACCTTCTCAGCAAAACACCATGAAGGTAAACTTCACAGTGTTTTTGCTGTGAAGTTTAGGTGTTTTACGTACATTCACAATGTTTTGCTGTGAAGTTTTAGTGTTATTTTGACCTTGTTGACTATGACAACAGTCACGATGGTCTCATGGGTCTCACGAAAATAGGTTGGTTTCACGTGAACCCAACTCTATTGATTGTTTGAACATCGTGTCGACATTGAGCTACTTTTTATTTATTGTTTGCAGCCGGAGACCTGAGACATCTGATTGTGGAGGCTTGTGTTGCAAGACATCTATTAGACACATCGGCATATCTATGGCCCGGCTATGTCAAGGGACACGCCAACCAAATACCTCACACCGTTGCTAGCCAGATGCCTGGCTGGTCATCGTTGATGAACGGGTCCCCTTTAAGTCCTCCAATGGTGCATGCTTTGGTTTCAACTCCAGCTTCAAGGTATGCTTGTAATGGTGATTTCCAAGTCTTGACTCCTTTGCGGGAAAGTAACAGTAATAACCATGGATGGAGTTTTTGAACCGAAAGTCATGGGTTCGAATCATGGCATCAGCCTCAGAGGTGGACCTAGATTTTTTTTTCATAAAATCATCATTGGCCAGTTGGTTAGTTCATTGTTTTTCATATGTGAGGTCTTGTGTTCAAGTCTTTTGTTGCAATTTTTTTCATAAACATAATAAAATTGAAATTAAAAGCTAAAAAAACCAAGAAAATGATCATAATGGGATTCGAACTTGGGTCTGGGTGGGAGAAAAGGTGTGCAAACCAGCTCTACTAAGGAAAACTTGTGTGTCATCATTGTAGTTTTAAAATATATGCGGTGGCACACAACAAATTGATATTGTGGCACCTTTGACGACCCTATAATTTTTTACACTACAACGGAGGAACAAAGTGGTGTCCCGTGCCACCGTATCCAATAGAGTGGGTCCACCCCTGATCAATCCTGAACTATAAAGTCCTCACTGTGTGGGTCTATTTCTGTTAGGGGTTTGATGATAACCTCTTCCTGCCATAAGTTTTCACTTTCATCAGACAGCTGGTGGTTAGGTTAGCTTTTTTAGGAGAACCATCAATGGGAGACTAAGGGCCTGTTTGTTAGCAGCTTAATGAAACTCGCAACTTATTCGATTAGCTATACATGACTATTTGGCAGTCGCGAAAGTGTTCAGTAAGCTTCTAGGGGGGTCTTTATGTAGAAAGCCAAGTTTTTCCCAAACCTCTCATTCCCAATTAAAAAAAACACTCCTTTCATCTAGGAAAAAACCCTCCCAAGTTAATCCATACATACAACTTTATCCATACAACTGAAATTCCTGACGTCCTCCTTTGGCCTGCCCAGAATCTTCCTCTTTGTAATCGACGATGTTAATGTTACAAACACCCCCCTTTGAGGACTCATTATACCCGATGAGGTTTGCCCCATCATCCCGATGGTTCAAGGATTGGCCTGATTCCATATGTAACACCCCAAAGCTACAGGCTGGCCTAAACTTCAAATCCAACTTAAAACCATGATGGAAGCTATTTGTAGCCCCCAACTTGAGGCGTATAAGGAACTCGCAAATCCCATTTTCTATCAATGTGGGACGAGTTATTACACTAGCCAACTGAATTATGTGCATAGATCCAGTGTGCCTGTTACGTAATCCCTTGTTATTAGTGAAGAGCTGTACTACCCTGTGATACCATATTGATCCATTATTGGCCTACAATATGCAGACGGTTGGAAATTATTCTAAATGGTCCATAATTAGTACACATCACTACCATCCAAATGCGTTAGAATCTGTATGGCTGAATATTATTTGGTTAGGCATCTAAATAATTAAAAGTGATAGTGTTGAAGTTCCTGTCCCATGACTGTTCTTGAGTTGTGCGTCCTGTATGGATAAAGCCGTCTGTACGGATTTTGAAGGTTTTTGTTTGGGAGGGTATTTTTTCATAGATGTATAGAACGTGCTCTTTACTCTTTAGATGGGAGGGGGAGGTTTGGAACTTTTTGGCTTTCTGCATAAAGCTCCCTCTATAAGCTTGTTGAATAAGCAAGCCACTTTCTATATCATTAAGCCACTACCAAACAGTCATATATAGCTGACCAAATAAGTTGAGTCTCATTAAACTCATTAAGCTGCTAACAAACAGGCCCTTTACTTGAAGTCAGGTGTATCAGATGCTTTATCATCGTTATTATTTTCTCAAATTTATCAGTATGATTATGGCAACTGAATTTAAGCTCTTGGATTTGATGGAAGCTTAGCTGAAATTGAAAAAATATTTGGAATTGCAACCGATGGCTCAAACGCTGAGAAGATCTTTGCTGCTACTATTCTGTGTGGAGCGTCATTAACTCGTGGTTGGAATATTCAGGTGAAATGTTGCTTCTTAATATGAATTTCCGTATTCAAATGCTCATCATCTGCAAATCTGAACCCTTTGTGGGCTGTGTTTGCAGGAACATACTGGATTTTTCATCATTAAGCTGCTTTCACCTCCGGTTCCCCGAGATTATAGTGGGAGTGAGAGTCATTTGATAGCTTCTGCTCCCCTTCTAAATGTCCTTCTTGTTGGGATAACATCTATCGATTGCGTTCAGATTTTTTCTTTACATGGCTTGGTAAGTAGACTTCAGTTTGTGCTCTCTGTTTATGATTTTTATGCAAATTATTTGGATAAGGTCAACAGATTTACAAGAAAACATGTTAAGCATGTGTCAAGATAATGTCTTAGGGCCTATTTGTTAGTGGCTTAATGAGCTTAATGGGCCTCACAGCTTATTTGGTCAGCTATACATGACTGTTTGGTAGTGGCTTAATGATATAGAAAGTGGCTTATTCAGTAAGCTTCTAGGGGGGGGCTTTATGCAGAAAGCCAAGTTTTTGCCAAACCTGCCCCTCTCAATTAAAAAACACGCTTCTATCTATGAAAAAACCCTCCCAAACAAAAACCTTTCCAATCTATACAGACAAATTAATCCACACAGACAAACCTTTACCATACAGGGTTAATGGAAAACCAACCAAACACCCCCTAAGAATCACATCAAAAATGGGAGACATGCACCAAGGACCATTGCCCTGATAGTATCCGGGTTACTGGTAGAGCCTGGCCTCCGTGGACATTGTTCAAACCTCACCAAAGATCTGGAGTGTGCTTGAGTATTTGCCCTATATATATAACGTATATAGTGATTTACGATTTCTGTCCCTGTGATTTAGAAATTGAGATTTTCGTTCTTATGGTTTGCAGTTATTGCTATTTTCGTCCCTGGACTAATTCCTACCTTTAAGTACAAGGGACCAAAACAGTAAAGAATTATAAATCACAAGAACCGAAACAACGATAAATTGTTAATTAGAAGGACTAAAATATCAATGAATTACAAACCATAGGGATGAAAATCGCAATATCTGAACCATAAAGGATGAAAATCGCAATTTTTAACAAACCTCAGGGATGAAAAACGTAATTTACTCTACTATATATTTAAAAAAAGAGAGATGTAGATTCTCCTTGTAATATGGTGAGTCTAAAACTACCAGTATGTATGGTGCTAATATATATACACGTATATATATATATATATATATATATATATATATTATTTCCAGGTTCCACAGCTTGCTGGTGTCTTGATGCCCATATGTGAGGCCTTCGGATCATGCTCACCCACGGTTTCTTGGCCTCTTCCAACCGGGGAACATTTATGCCCTCTTGCTGTCTTCTCAAATGCCTTTACTCTTCTGTTGAAATTATGGAGGTTTGATCAACCACCTCATGAGCATGCGATGAAAGACGTAACTCCTGTCGGGTCTCAACTAACACCCGAATTCCTCTTGCTGGCACKCAATTCCCAATTAACATCATGCGGAAATTTGCTTAAATCCCAAAAGAAACGTAAGAGGTTTCTAAGGCATTGTGATCCGTCATCCGTACGTCCCGTTTTCTTGGATTCTTTTCCGAAACTGAAACTTTGGTACCAACAGCATCAAGCGTGCATTGCTTCGACTCTCTCTGATCTTAAACATGGAACACCGGTGTACGAGATCTGTGATGCCCTTTTGAATATGATGTTTAGAAGAACGAATATTGGTTGCCAATCCTTGAATCCTTCAACATCTGGAAGTAGCGATTCATCCGGATCTGAGGACTACACTCTTCGTCTTAAACTTCCTGCTTGGGATATTCTTGAAGCTGTTCCATTTGCGCTCGATGCTGCATTAACAGCATGTGCCCATGGAAGATTGTCTCCCCGTGAACTCACTACTGGTTACTTTCCAATGCTTAATTCATCGACGTTTAATTCTTTGGGGCAGTTTGGTTGGTTCTCCGTTAAAGTTGTCTGTGTGAATTAATTTGTCTGTATGGATTGAGAAGATTTTTGTTTAGGAGGGTTTTTTTTATAGATGGAAGGAGCGTGTTTTTTTAATTAGGAGGGACAAGTTTGGAAATAACTTGGCTTTCTGCATAAAGCTCCCCCCCCTTCTAGAAGCTTACTGAATAGGTCACATTCTATATCATTAAGCCACTACTAAACAACCATGTATAGCTGACTGAATAAGCTATAATTCCCATTAAGCTCATTAAGCTTCTAACAGACCCTACTAGAAAGCGGTCTACAATTGCCAATGCTATATCTTTTTTATATCATTCAAGTGTTCACTGTCACCCCTTACCGTCTCCCCCCTCCCACCATTGATGATGATCCTCTCCCTGCCCTGTTTTTACTTCTTCCGTCCCAAAATAAATGTCCATATTTCTATTTTAATTTGTCTCAAAATAAGTGTCCACTTTTCAAAGTAAGGGACTTTTTGTTAGCAGCTTAATGGACTTACAGGTTATTCGGTCAGCTATACATGACTATCTGGTAGCGGCTTAATGATATAGAAAATGGCTTATTCAGTAAGCTTCTAGGGGGAGCTTTATGCAGAAAACCAAGTTTTTACCTCACGAACCCTCCCAGTAAAAAGAACATGCTCCTTTGATCTATGAAAAGGCACTCCCAAACAAAAACCTTCCCAATTCATACAGGTTTTAATGAAAAACAAACCAAATAGTCCCTAAGTTCCGAATTTCCAAATACCCATATAATTATGAGATAGAGAAATTTATTACTCCATCTTTTATTAAGGGTAAAATTGTCATTTAGTTAATTAAAAAGTGGTATAATTACACTTTATAAAGCTGTGTACGGAGATTTATTTGTGGACGGTGGGAGTATATTCTAATACTGATATCATGTTGAATTTAATTTTTCGTGAATTTACCGCAGGACTCAAAGATCTTGCGGACTTTCTTCCTGCTTCTATGGCAACTATCGTAAGCTACCTTTCGGCTGAAACGACAAGAGGTCTCTGGAAGCCTGCTTCGATGAAYGGAACCGATTGGCCAAGTCCGGCCACGAACTTGTCCATGGTCGAGAAAACTATAAATAAAATATTGGCTGCAACTGGAGTCGACGTTCCCAGTCTTTCTGCAGGTTTGATTTGTTGGAAATTACTTGTCTAGTGTTTATATTTATCTCTTGTTCGAGTTTAAACTACGTTTTTCCGTCCCTGTGCTTTTGAAATTACGATTTTGTCCCTGTGGTTTACGATTCATTGTGTTTTTATGTCCATGTTGTTTACAATTCATTGTTGTTTTCGTTCCCCATGCTTAACGGTAAACCACTTACAGTCAATAGAGATGCACAAAAAAGCTCGAGCCTGGACCGAGCCCAAAATGAAAGAGTCCTGGCCTATTGAGCCTGGCCAGGCCTGAAATCCTGATCAGGACGAAATTTTAGGGGCAGGCCTGGGCCTAGTCCCGGTCCAAAAAGCCCGACCTGAAAGCCCGGAAAACCCTGGTTAAGCCCAGCCTGAAAAATCCCGACCGGGATCTTTTTCAACTCCAAAGCCCAGCCCAGGCCCAAACTGAAAGAGTCCTGGTCCAGTCCAGGCCTGAAAGCCTGATCAGGACGAAGTTTTAGGGGCAATCCTGGGCCTAGGCTTGGTTCGAAAACCCCGACCTGAAAAAGCCCGGAAACCCTGGTTAAGCCCAGCCTGAAGAGCCCGTTCTGGACCTTTTTCGACCCCAAAGCCTGCCAATGCGGGCCAGATGAAGAAGACTGGCACCTACTAAAATAAAGGGGAGTGGCCCCTTCCATGCACAGACGGACAGACCTCACAACCCTTTGTGGGTTGGTAATACTGGGCCATTTTTGCTCACTGAACGGGCTGAAAGGCCCGGCCCTTGTTCATCTCAAACGCTCAGGGACGAGAACACCACCGAGTTGCAAACCATGGGACGAAATTGTCATTTAGTTAATTAGAAAGTGTAATAATTACATATTTCTAAAACTGCATGCCTTTTTAATTGTGTAACAAAGATTATTTTTTAGCCTGTTAACTGATGTGAAAAAGAACTTGCAGGCGGGACCTCTCCAGCTACTCTTCCTTTGCCTCTTGCGGCCCTAGTAAGTCTCACGATAACCTACAAAGTCGATCGAGTCTCCGAAGCGGTACTGAACCTCGCGGGCCCAGCGTTAAGCACCCTCGGTACAGGTTGTCCATGGCCATGCATGGCCATCATAGCCGCTCTATGGGCTCAAAAGGCCAAACGATGGACCGACTATCTTGTTTTCTCCGCATCCCGAACCGTGTTCCACCACAACAACGATGCCATAGTCCAACTTCTCCGAGCCTGCTTCCAATCAACTCTTGGTCTAAACTCTTCTCCCATCGTTTCAAATATCGGTGGAGTCGGTAATCTTCTCGGTCACGGTTTTGGGTCCCACTGTTCCGGCGGGATCGCGCCGGTGGCTCCGGGACTCCTCTACTTGCGAGTCCATCATAGCGTCAGAGACGTCATGTTCATGACCGAAGAAATCGTCTCGTTATTGATGCATTCCGTCAAAGATATCGTATCTACCAGTGTACCGATCGAAAAACTGAAAAACCCGAGAACCGGGATGATCATGAGATATGGTGAGGTTTCTCTTTCTGTAGCCATGACTCGGATCAAGCTAGCCGCCACCCTGGGTGCATCGTTGGTTTGGATCACCGGTGGGTTAAACCTAATCCAAACCCTGATCAAGGAAACATTACCCTCATGGTTCATATCGGTCCACCAGTCGGACCCAACCAAAGGCAGTTCAGGTGGGATGATTGGGATGCTCAAAGGCTACGCTCTCGCATACTTCACCATTCTTTCCGGCGCGTTCGCTTGGGGTGTCGACTCCGCTTTGTCAGCATCCACCAAGCGTCCGCTCATCCTCGGGGCCCACCTCGAGTTCATGGCTCGGGCGCTCGACGGCAAGATTACACTCGGTTGTAAGAAAGCAACATGGAGGGCTTACGTTTGTGGGTTCATTAGCTTGATGGTTTCGTGTATGCCGATGTGGGCCCGTGAGGTCAATGTGGATGTGTTGCGGAGTGTGAGTAAAGGGTTACAAAAGTGGGATGAGGAGGAATTAGCGATGGCGCTGCTCGGAATTTCCGGGGTCGGTGCAATGGGTGCAGCTGCTGAATTTATCGTAGAATCTTCGATGTGATTCTATTTACCATTTAGGCGTTTTGTACATAACTCATTTTGTCTCTTCAAAATCTTGACAAGCAACCTCAAAAGGTTAGTCTGATGCACCCTAAAAAATAAACCTCAAAAGCGGAAAATGGAATTCATTACAGCAATTGGTTATTATGATGCATCTATGAGTAAATTACGTTTTTAGTCCTTATGATTTGTTAAAAAAAATACGATTTTTATCCTTGTGCTTTTGAAAATATGTGTTTTTTGTCTTTATGGTTTACAATTTATTGTTTTTTCGTTCTTGAGACTAAATTCGTTAGTGGGTTCTCATTATTTACGAGGGACGAAAATAACGAATTGTAAAAGATAAGACGAAAACAACATGAATTGTCAACGATAGGATGAAAACAACATTAGTTGTAAATGATAGGGATGAAAACCGTAACTTTAAAGGCACGTGGATGAAGATGATCTTCCGATTCCAAGAAGAATTCGTAAAACTCCATTTTCATCAAGAATTGATATATTAACCGGCATGTAAGTTAGTACAGTTCTCCTACTTGTGGAGATAACAATTTTTAACAAACCACAAGATGAAAAACRTTGTTTACTTTTTATCTATAACATGTTTCGGTTTCGGCATTTGCTCGTATAATCTCACTAAGGAATGTGCCATTTTCATTGTTATTGTTCCGACTGTTAAAATAAGGGTCCGGTTTTCTAGAACTCGATCTTGGTACTAGTACCCCAAACAAACTAATTACAAATATCATCACCGTGGTTTCATTTTTGTTTTGGATTGAATCCCTTATTCTAACGTAATTAACTTTTATAAAAACAATCATTATATTTTATAATTAATTTAATTTTAGTAAAATAAACAGTTTTAAAATTAAATTATAACTATTTATCTATAAAAATAAATAATTATTTTACAACAAACTTAAATAAATAATTTAAAAGAATTAAATATTGGAAGAGAGGAACTACATAAATTATAAATTCGCAATCAAGCATTTGATAGCTTGTAGTTGTACCCCTGAAAAAATGCAGGCACAAGTGTTTGGGTTTGGACTGCTGCCGGTTCTTCCTTCCATCACCACCCTCTCAACCTTCTCAACTTCATCAAATCTTTGTATTCCCAAATACCCATGTAACCATCCATCACTTCTCTATATATTTTCAGTGATTTTCAATACGATTTTTTGAATATAATCGTCCTTTGCTTGAATGTATATGTATATATATGTATGTATGTATATATATATATATATAGGTTTGCTTCCAGTTGTGTGTAGGAGCAAGAAGACAGAAGATGAACTCTTATCCGAGCTTCCTATCGAGTATCATGATGATGTAAGATCAAATTCGCCATAATTTTAGCTTATTTTTATGGGTTTTTTGGTGTTTTTATAAGTGTATTGCTTGTTTCTCTCATCTGAGAAGGTTTCATGTCTGCTGATTTCTTCAAATTCGCCACAATTTTAGCTTATTTTTATGGGTTTTTTGGTGTTCCGAAAAGGGATTATTGTTTCTCTCATTTGGGGTTATGGCGAGAAGGTTTCATGTATGCTGATTTCTTCAAATTCGCCACAATTTTAGCTTATTTTGATGGGTTTTTTTGGTATATTTAGAAGTGCTGTTGCTCTCTCATCTCATTTGAAGGTTTCATGTCTGCTGATTTCTTGAAATTCGCTACATTTTTAGCTTATCTTGATGGGGTTTTTTTTTGGTATTTTTAGCTTATCTTCATGTCTGCTGATTTCTTGAAATTTGCCACAATTTTAGCATATTTTGATGGGGGTTTTTGGTATTTAGGAAAGTGTATTTCTTGTCTCTAATTTTCTATCATCTGAGGTTAAGCTAGAAGAATTCATGTCTGCTGATTTCTTGAAATTTGCCACATTTTTTATGGGGTTCTTTTTGGTATTTTAAAAGCTGTATTTCTTGTTTCTCTCATCTGGGGTTATAGCAAGAAGGTTTTATGTATGCTGATTTCTTCAAATTCATCAAGATTTCAGCTTATCTTTAATGGGTTCTGTTCTGCAGTTCATCATTTGGCAGAAAATTTGGTGGATTTGAGATCCACACATGGTCAGGACCAAGGATTAGGAAGTCCAAATACGAAAGAAAACCCTAACATGTTCGAGTGTTTTCCATCACATTATGAAATCAATTACCCAACACCAGAAACTGAATTCGGAAGCACGAATGAATCGTGAAATCAACAAGTAGAAACAAAGTAATCACCAGATTTCAGTCGGGGTTCAGGGGTGCTGCTAGCATTGTTCCAAATGGTCTTTTTGGGAGGTTTGATCTTTTTGATGTGTTGTTTCAGGAATGGCAAGCGCGTCAACGAGAAAAGACAAAAGAGCTGGAGCGATTACGACAAGAAGAAGACGAGGAAGAAGATAGAAAAGTTGATGAGTATCGTGAAATTGCTATGCTGTTGAAGGGTTATCCTCAAGAAGAGGTTTTTAAAGCAAAAAAATTGGTGTCCAGTTTTATCAAATCTGCCGAAGAAATTGAAGAGGTAAATTGGTTGCTTCCTCTTTTGTTCATGTAAGAAATATATTTGATCTGAAGTTAGTAGAACGAAAACGATCCCATATTTAGGGCCTGTTTGTTAGCAGGTTAAAGAGCTTAATAAGTTTCACAGCTTATTCGATCATATATATATATATAATATCACTGTTTGGTAGTGGCTTAATGATATAGAAAGTGGCTTATTCAGTAAGCTTCTAGGGGGGAGTTTTATGCAGAAAGCCAAGTTTTTTTCAAACCTATCCATCCCAATTAAAAAACTAGGGCCTTCCATCTATGAAAAAATCTTCCCAGACAAAAACCTACCCAATCTATTCAGACAGATTAATCCAGAGAGACCGCTTTAGAGATATTTAGGTATAGAACTTTAAATGAGATTTTAATTAAATCCATGATCTTCTGATTGTGTTGGAGTCCCACATCAGCTAGATTTGGACCATTTATCCCCAATATACATTGGAGAACCTCTTTTATCTCTTAAGGGCTCTTTTAGAGAGTAATCTGCTTAGGTTCCACGTATCCTCACAAGTCACAACGTATGGAGCTAACGTTGTCCTAAAATTACCGGTCGACTTAAAAACTATCCTAAAAGATATCACTTTTTAACCACGTTCGAGTTCATAACGAGGTGCAGGTTCAAACGAGAACGGTATCATTTTACAAAAACACAAGAACACTTGAAATAGACAACCATCACATGTGATACTGAACGGGGATGAAATGGTGTGCTAGCGACTTGGTCCGCGACTAAGACTCCATCGTCTTTGTAGCACCATGTGAGGGTTGCCTGTTTCAGGTGTTCTCGCGTTTTCGTGAAAATGGTACCATTTAAACCTGTAAAAAAGACATATGCCTCTTTTTATGTGTTTTCCATATTCCCGAGTTGCGATTTCGAGTAAAAAATTAGTTCGATATAAAGCTTTCACGTTTTCTTGTTTACAGAAAATCGAGGAAGCTGCCGAGAAAGGTGAATTGAATGAACTTGTTCTCATGGTCATTTGGACTCGTCTTGACCTTGCTCGCCGTGATGTATGCTACCGTATCAATATCTTCCGTTTTACTCCCTCCGTCCCAAAATAACTGTACACGTTTCTATTTTAGTTTGTACGAGTATAAGTCTTGAGTTTCAGAAGCAAGATTATGCTTTCCAATTCTACTCTTAATTACGAGATGGATAAGATCATTTCTCCATCTATTATTAAGGGTAAAATTGTCATTTAGTTAATTAAAAAGTGAATAAGATCATTCTTGCAAACGACTTACGATCGAATTAGTAATTAGAGCTCTAATTTATACCATTTTCCTCGATTTTGCAGGAAGAAAAAGATGCAATTCGAAGTTTAGATCTTATATACAGGCGAGTCGAGGTATATTAAGTTCCTCATGTTGTTAACTCGTGTAGATTTTATGTCGGATGTGGCAATTATTCGTTACTGCATTTGGTATGCGGATAGGACTGGACTGGACAAATGAGAGTGAAGCAGACGGGTGAAAGAATGAATTGTAGAAGGTTTTAGGGTTTTAATTTGACAGGGGTAATTTAGTAATTTATCAAGCTTGACCATCCCACTTATTTTGATGGGATTGGGAAAAAAATGCATTTTTGTCCCACTATGTCTTGTCCGGTCTTAGTCTAATTGTCGCACCAAATGTGGGACAACAGGTTATTGTCTTGGCCTCCTATACGATCCTGTCTTGTATCGTCTTGTCTTGTCTTGTCCTGTTCTGTATTTTACTGTTCTGCATACCAAACGCATCCTATTCAACGGTCTCCTTTATTTCAGACGGAGATCTTGAAGAAGCAAGCTAGTCCGGCGATGAGACTACTCAACGAGCTTTTAATCATGCACGACGGATTTGATGATGAAGGGTGGCTCAAGGCTTGTAAAAAATGCATGATCAAAACCTTCCCACGAGAAGATCCGTTTAGTCTCTTGGTGCCCGCAGGGTTCGATCTTGATAAGGTACATCCAAAATTTCACATAGAAATATCGGCATCAGTTCACATTCACAAGCTCGGGTCTTATCGGAAACAACTGCTTTACTCTTCGAGATAGAGGTCACCTCTGCATACATCCCACCTCCAGATGGGATATACGGGGCTCGTTTGGTGTGGTTTTTAAATAAATGCATCAACCATTTTTTTTTGCTGTGATTTCAGCACCATGGGCCGCTAGTTAGACCGGCAATGGAAGCAGATGATCTTCTTTTAAGGATCGATTTCATAAGAGAGGTCGATGAGTTGCTTAAAGAAGTTCGACCTGCAGAAACCGAAGGATCGATGGTCGAAGCTTTCGATCCAGAATCGGTTGCAAATAGGTTAAAACAACAGGAGAAGAAGAAGGTGGTTCGCCAAGTTGAAGCTCTTTTAGATCTTGCCATTAAACTGAGATGGTAGCTTCATATGTGCACTAATAGTGTTTTTTTTATTTATTAATTTTAGGGGATAATCATCTGAGTACCCATAAAATTACGAGAGTATTTGTGCATCATGTGTTATTTTATATGATAATTTTTTTATCTGAGGTTAGGATTTGGGTATTAATTAACATATATTTGTGTCACAATATGTTGTTTTATATGTATTTGTTTCACAACAATGAAACCTTTTTTTTTTTTTTTTTATTGTGTTTGTAAAACATACAAACAAAAAGTACGTCTTCAGATGGTTGTAAATCTTAACTTGCCATTTTTTTTTTTTGGTGATGGCTAAACTTAGAGGTTGTTTGTTTACCTCTTAATAGTTTTATTAAAAGGCGGTATCTGAATCATTAAGAGGTGAATCTTGTTTGACAAAAAAAAAATCTGCCAATTAATGGTTCTAAAACCATGTAAATGATTTTGTATCAGTGGTCTCCCTTAATCATTCAGCGCCCTAATTTCATTGTAAACAATTACCAAAYAATTATATTTTATTTTGCATTATATCATGAGAGCTTTTTAATCATTCCGACCACTTAATCATCCTGCACTAAACCATTCAACAACTGCCAAACAGCCTCTTAGGCAAAATATTACTCCCTCAAAAGTGTCTAAATTTATATTTTAGTTTGTCTTATAGACTTAGATCATGTGAAAACAGCATGTTTTCGTGAGACTTATAAGACCGTTTTTTACACTTGAAACTTCACAGTAAAGCACTGTGAAAGTAACCTTCACAGTGTTTTTGCTATGAAATTGGTTTTCTTTGAACTTCATAGCATTTTGCTGTGAAGTTTCAAGTGTAAAAAAAAATTGTCTCACGAGTCTCACGAAAACAGGCTGGTCTCATGTGAATCCAACCCTTGTCTTATATATATAAATATGAAGTTTAATATATTTTATATACAGTGGGTTAATCATTTGAGAAYCCCGTGTATTATGATAACTATTATCGTAAGGTGTTGTTTTACATGGTTTTTTCCATTTAAGTCTGGAATTTAATATATATTTGTTTTTCACCATGTATTTATTCCGTATGTATTCGCTTCTCAATGTGGAAAGTTTTTAGTTGCATATTTTGTTTCACAAACAAATATTTATATTGTGAAATAAATATATGTTAATCAATACATTAAATCCAAACTTTGATAAATAAAAAAAAAACCATGTGAAAAAGCATAATGATTTTCAAGATTATCACAATTTTATAAGCTTTTAAAATGAAAACCATCGTGTATCAGTATAATAAACTTTTTTATATAATATATAATAAGACAAATTGCATGAAAAAGTTTTAAACACTTAAGTATCCAAGTAACCGGTTGAAGCATTAACCGGTTAGACTAAGATATTCATGTCAGCAAATAATACTGAGTTGGATACCACATTATTCGCCACATCAGCATGATAACCGGTTACCTGGGTTAAATGTTTAAAATTTTACATCTTAGGTWTTATAATGGATGTTTTGAAAGTACGCTACCCAAAATAAGAATCAAGTTAAAGCACGTTATTTGTACATACAATTTTTCCATATATAATATACAAACTTCTCTTTATATCATTTAAAACATTGGTTAGGAATCACAATCTCACACATAACTTAACAAACTTCTGTTTTCCAACTAACAAATCATAATTTGAAATAAATGTTCACACTTTTTAAAGTCAAACTCTTTATATGTATGGTTACAAAATGTGGGCTCTTATCATTTTATTTAATTATTATATTTTTTAATTAATAAATAAATCTAATTTATGCAAGTAATTATTTTAATATCTATATTTTGACTAATTAATTATACATGAAAAGAAATGTTTTATAACAACAATATTTTTTATTATAAAAATAATAAATTATTTAATTTTTTATTAAATTATAAAGTAGATATTAATGGGCCAGTAGACCAGTTTTACAAAAAGGTTAAATGTATGTAATAATGACTTACTTTCATAAATTTTATTATTATAGTATTATATATTTGTTTTTTCTTATCATAGCATGTACTTTCAAACTATTTTCTATTGGAACATTGTACTTTGAAAAATCTACCCATTATAGCAACAGCTAAATATTACCTTTTAAACTCTTTGGTATAAAAGATAACTTCAAAGCTGATATGATACATTTAAAAGATAAWTGGAATTGTATTGGTGCAACTGATGATATAAAATAGGAAAATTAATAGAAATAGTCATTTTCAGGCTTTGGATTCATCTCTTAGTCATATCTCTCTCCAAAATTTCAAAAATATTACTAGGTCCTTAGATGACACCTCCAAAATTTACGGAGGGGTCAAAATGTAAAAAAAAAACTTTGAACCAGGTCCGTAGTGCAGTAGTCAAATCTGTAAATTAGATAAAGGTCCGCAAGTGGCGGAAGTGCTCAGACTAATTTACAGAGTTTGTTCATGCACTTGTGGACCTAGTTCAGAAACTTCTTCTTTTTTATACTTTGACCCCTCTGCAAGAGGAGTTGCTACTTGCAAAGGTAGTGACATTGTTGAGATGTTGAGAAAAATGGTTAAGAGATGGATTGAAAGTTTAAAAAATGTTATTTTAACTAATTTTTCTATGAAATATATCTTTTTAATAATATCAACAAAAAAAAACTTGTGAATTCAAGTTCACGAAATGATTATTAATTGGTTTATGTTCGACAAACTAACTGATAAGTTAGCTGGTAGCTGATAAACTAGTTGATTAACAAATCATGTCTGGCACAACTAGCTGATATGAATGTAAAATGATAAAAAAAAATGACATATTTTGAAAAATTAATCAATTATAATATTTTAAAATATGATTGAAACAAATATTTAATAATATAATATATTAACTAATACAAACAAAATGATAAAAAAAAAATTAAAATATTGATTAAAAGAATTTCGAATTGATTATTATACATATTATGATATTTGGATTTGTTAAAACAAATTTAAAAAAAAAAATCTATTATTATGATTTTAAATAACCATTATATATAATATGAGTAAAAATAAAAATAGTCTACCTCACATATTATAATTAATTAATGAATTTTCAAAAAATATATTTAATAATTAATTCAAATATTTTATTTAAATTATCTAACTCATTTTTATTATCTATAAAACAAAATAAATATAACTTTAATAGTATATTACATAAATAGTGTTAAAATTGTTATATTTAAATATATTGAATAATAATTAAAAATTAATAATATAAAAATAATTAATATGGTTAATAAATATTGTAAAATAATATTAAAAGATAATGTATAATTAGAATTAATTTCAAATTTATTATAATTAACATATATTAATGGTTAATATTAATAATATTTTATTTTTATTTTTATTAATAAGAGTTATAATTAAAAATAATAATAATAAATTATCAAAACATTACTTTAAATAACGTTTCAATAAGCTGCTTGTCTAAAACCAACGATTTCTAGATATTTTAAATTTTAAAATATAAATTGGATGGTATTTGTTTAAGCATAAAACGATGTAGTTTTGTTGACGGAGTAATTGATTGCCATAAACAACGAACAAGTCCAAAAAGTAGGAGAAAAGTCAATTGATTGCAATCAATGTCCAGATGATATTTGCTGGAATTTCAACAACTTCCCCCCAATTCCATGCTGTCTAAATTAATCTCTATTTTTTTCCTTCCCCCATAATTCACGGCGGCGGTGGTGGTGGTGTAGGTGAGACGGTCACGGTCACGGTCACGGTGGTGCTCCGCTACTCATATCTTTCCTAAATCCACAGCTTAATTTCAATCAAACAACCCACTTCACCAGATTGTAGATTGAAAAACTATAATGGGTGGTGCTTCATCTGTTCCAGAACATTCGATTCATGAATTTACTGTCAAGGTTTTCTTCAATTCTTCGTACCCAAAACACACACGAACTTAAATGGGAATTATGTTATTGGATGTGGGGTTTTGTTTGTATTTAATATTCGAGAAAACGGTGCAGGATAGCAAAGGGAAGGATGTGGATCTTAGCATCTACAAGGGAAAAGTTGTTCTTGTTGTTAATGTTGCTTCCAAATGGTTGAATTACATCCCTGTATCTCTAACTTCCTTCGAGATTTCTTCAACTTTTTGGTTTGCCTTCTAACTGTTTGTTTTTTTTTTGTCTGAACCAGTGGATTTACAAGCTCAAACTATGCGAAATTGACTAAGCTTTATGAAAAGTACAGAAACAAAGGTATGGTTTTACTTTTTTACCCACCAATCCTTCACAATTGTGGTTAGTATTTGGGTAAAAAGTTGATTACTCACAGACCAACCGGCCTCTCACTAAACCCGCCTCCAAAGACATTTGAGGCTAGTGGGCGCTGAGTTCACTCTGTCTTGTATTTGGGCAAAATCACTCCACTTCTTTGTCAATAATTGTGGTTGAGAAAATAGAAGAAAGGGAAATGAAGACTAGCCAAAAGACCTAAAATCTAAAAGATCTAATTACTATATGGAAGTAGTAAAGCATAGTTCTAGTCCTAGGATTACATATCGCTCATTGGCCCAGAACTCACAACTATTATATTTGTGTAAGTGGTTGTTTGGTTGGTTTTCCATCAAGTCTTGTACGGATAAAGTTGTCGGTATGGATTAACCTGTCTATATAAGATTGAGAAGGTTTTTGTTTGGGAATGTTTTTTTTCATATATGGAAGGAGAGTGCTTTTTAATTGGGAGAGATAGGTTTAGAGAAAAATTGGCTTTCTGCACAAAGCTTTCCCTAGAAGCTTACTGAATAAGCCACTATCTATATCATTAAGCTATTACCAAACAGTCATGAATAGTTGACCGAATAAGCTGCGAGTCTCATTAAACTGCTAGCAGAAAGACCCTAATTTGTGGTTTATGGAGTGTTTATAGACTCTAAATGCATATTAATCATAAATCCCAATTGTTGATAAACAAGCTTATGATGTGTTAGGAATCAAGATGGCTCAAAAATTAGTCATTAAAATCGTTTGTAACCCGCAAACCCGAGTCGGCCACATCAGCCCGCCCCAAGAGCATCATGTGAGACGCAGATCAGGTCCCTATACAACGAGACCAGAAGGAGCACAACCCTGAAAGGAGTTGTAGCTCCCACACTATGGCTGACTCGAACCATCGCCTGTTTGTACAAATATACAAAAGAAGAATCTCATCTTACCCCTTCTTTGTCAATACGTCATCTTTTTCTATCCCCCACTACCGTTTAATTTATATATGTAACCCCTCTACATTTACATAACTACCCCTTCACACGTATTGGCCTCATACCTTTACACATGTCAAAATTTAATTAGAGGAACAGGGAAAGGATAACAGGTCATTATTTTTCCTAAATATACAATTCCGGAACCATCTGTGCTACATCCTAGAGGCTAGGATCGTTATCTTACCAAACAACCATATTAAAACAACAACAGTTACCAAACAACCATTTTCATTCCGCCCTCTTAATCATTCTGACCACTTAACCATTCTGTTTCAAATCATTCGTCAACTGTCAAACAGCTCCTTATATTACTGTTTATGGTTTAGCAACAAAATCTGAAATCTGATTTACATAAAAATCAGGTCTTGAGATATTGGCATTTCCATGCAATCAATTCTTGAAGCAAGAACCTGAATCAAGTGAGAAAGTGGAGGAATTTGCATGCTCAAGGTTTAATGCTCAATATCCCATCTTTCAAAAGGTAAGTTATCTATGTGATCATTCCAACATATATATATTTACTGAATTTTCATATCTTTTTATGCCAAATACTTGATTTATCCATTCTCATGTCTAAAACCAAATGAACCCAATAAATCTCGCACAGATTAGGGTTCAAGAAGGGTAAAATGTAAGCAGACTTTTCCTCTATTTGGTAGAGGATATTTCCATGAATTAAAACAAGAAATGAAGTTTAGAGGAGTTGATGAAAATCAAGTAGTAAACAACAAGAAAAAAATAAATTACACTTGTAAGGGCATTAAAAAGCGTACGCAGAAGAACAATATAGCTACTCAGTGTAACACTAAAGATAACCAAAATACCTCATTCTTTGGCTAAACTCGCACAAAAAAGCAACTCGAGGGTGCCCCTAAAGAGTCGCCGTCACCTATCTATTAGAGATGCACAAAAAAGCTCAAGCCTGAATCAGGTAAACCTGAGCCTAGGCCAAAGCCCAGAAAAAGCTCAAACCCGGGCTTAGTCATCCCGAGCCTAGGCCCAAGCACAGCCTTAAAGCTCGATTGGGCCAACTTTTTTTGTGCCCGGATAGAGTATAGTCTGAAAAAGTCCGATTTTGCCCTGTTTCAACCCCAAAGCCCGTCCGGGCCCAAAAAAGTAGCCTTTTTTTTGGTTAATTAAAAACGGGCTTGGAAGGCCTTGCCTTTTTGCATCTCTAGCCACAATATGTTTGAACCACGAGTTTTTTTGAAGGGCCAAATTGTATCTAATGAGCTGCTTCTTTCATAAAGATTCGTGTCAACGGGCCGAAAGCAGCACCTGTCTACAAGTTTCTTAAAGCTAAGAAAAAGGGGTTTCTTGGGTCTAGCATCAAGTGGAACTTCACCAAGTTTCTTGTGGATAAAGAAGGTCGAGTCATTGGCCGTTACGGGCCAACTACTTCACCGTTATCGATCGAGGTAATCCGTCATTCGTGCACCCTCTCTATATGTTCCTTGTTTCTTCTCAATCACGAAGCAAGCAACAAAATATCTTGGATACTTGATTCACAGAGATAATCCTTCAACACATTCTCCAAAATGGAGAAAATGGAAATTTTGGAGTGTTTATTCTAATTTTTTCTCCGACAAGTTCTCCAAAATAGAGAAAGTAAATGAGAGATGATAAAAAGGGAAATTAACCAAAATAGCCATTATACTCAACACAATTCATTCTAGCCAGTATTTCATCAAAGTTTCCAAAATATCATCAATTCTGCAATTGATAAAGCCGTAACTTGCGGGATGTACGTTTTCTTATTAAAAATAATTAAAAAATCAAAAAGAGGTCATTCTGCAATTGGTTTGTTCGGCTCCGCAAGTGGCTCGTTTGTTTCCTCAAGTTTGACCCAATTTTTAATTCTTGGGGAATGTCGCTCCTCACTTGCAGAAGTAATGATATTTTGGAAACTTTGATAAAAAAAATGGCTAGAAAATGAATTTTGTTGAGTGACAGGGTTATTTTGGTCAATTTCTCTGATAAAAATCGGTCAAAATTAAATGTTGAAAGAGAGAAATGTTTTGTATTGTCTTACACCGATTAGGTTGAATGTATGATCATTTTACATGAAGTTTATTTGAAATTTTATTGGGACACTAAAAATATTAAATATATTTCATAATATAATTAGTGTTGAAATCTCTAAAATAGAGAAACTGTTGGAGTTGAATATAGTTTTTTTAGAGATTTTAACTTTTGTTTCTTTATTTTGGAGAAATTACGTTCTTTCCCTCCGGGGTGCAGCACAATTGGTTCTGCGATGGTATATTTACACAAACAACAAAATTAACATGCCTACGTTTCTCATTGCAGGGAGATATTCAAAAAGCGTTGAACGCTTAGTGAGGTGTTCAGTTTTGTCCTAAAGGAGTATAAATATGTTGCTTTTTGTATGTTCTTGTTGCTCAAGTAGATGTATCGATCAAATCCGCTTAATGTAAAATACGCAAAACCTTGCGGAAATCATGGAGATCGAAAGGGGGTTTTCTAGGGACGAAAAGCGTAGGAATCACCTTTCGGTTGCTAGAATTTATGGTTGTTGGTTTGACGTGTATGGTTTGTGGTTATAAGATGTCGAGTTTTTCGCACTTAAAACGGGTTGCTTTAAAGATGTGTTTTGTGTATATCACTTCTTTCACCAACAAAATATCACAAGGCCCACACAACAAATTTAATGATCAAAATTGAATCTAGAGTTGTAAACGAACATAAATGGATCGAATGTAAACAATAAATTTGTGGTTATAAGAGTTGTTTTTTATGAATATCCCAGTCCCTCGGTTAAATGTAACGACATTTTAATCACGGAATGAATATAAGTTGAATGGTAAATTTGATGCATTTAGCTTGAAGGTGTACTGCAGGTATCAGTGATGTATGTACCTACGAAATACAGCAACATATAAGATTTTACTATAATATTTATGCTTAATTTCATTTTTACTAATACTTTTATATCAACACATGGACCTCAAAGAACTCCACTCTATAAAGTTAGTGTTACTACAAAGAGACTAATATCTCTAAGTCACTTCGAACCCATTCCAGTCTTCCCTTGCTTCAGTAAGCTAAAGATCTGGGGTTTTTTTGTCCCAGGTCGGGTCAGGAAAAGGGCTCAATCGTGGTCGGGACTAATATCTCAAGTCACTTCGAACTCATGTTACTTCACTAAGCTAAAAAAAATCCAAATCCGGGTTTTTTTTTATCCCAAGTCGGGTCAAACTTGGGGTGGAAAAAAGGCACAATCGTGGTCTTTAAGACCCACCCTTTCGGGCTTTTTCGTGCTAAATCAAAAAAATAAGCTTTTTCAAATGTGGTTTTTTAAGTGGGGCCTACTTCAAAATTTTCACCATGAATATAAAATTCGAGCTCACTACGGCCAACGTTTTTCAGACCGGGCTGAACTGCTCAATTAAGATATAAGTCGGGTCTGGACTTCTTTATGCATTTTGTTGCTTCACCTCAAGTAAGAATCAGACCATTTCAACCAAAAATTCTCAATTGTAGCCTTTAATGCATATTAGTAAATCTTACTAATTTGAATTGTAGATTAGTTTATAATTTATTATTATTTTCATGCTTGGATTAATTCTTATCTTTTAAAGTACATGGACCAAAACAGTAAAAAGATGTAAACCACCAAAACAAGGACAAATTATAAACCATAAGGATAAAAAATGAAAAAATTACAACCATATATCAACAAAAAAGAACATAAAAAGATGATCAAAAGTAACAGAATAAACCAAATTTCATAGCAACTTATAGACAAAAATTCACATTTCATAGTAACTTCTATAGAAAAAAAARGACACCTAAAGAACCGTATAACGTCACATTGCGCAACAATCATTTAAACGCGAAACGAATCCTACCCGCTATCTGCATACTACCATAAAACGGCCGGTTTTGATAGTAAAGCCTCGATAAATAATCTAAAGACCAAAACGAACGATAAAAAACGATAAAAAAAACCACCCCTCTCATGATCAAGAACCGATATACCTAAAATACCAAGTCCTCCCCATTGTCGAATAACTCCCACCCATCATCAAGAAGCATTTTTCGATCATCATCATGGTGTTTTTCTTCTCCAGATGGAAAACAATCGTTAATGGTATGTACGGTTTCAGTTGGAGATTTGGGTGATCGAGCTAAACCTGACCTTGATGTTGAACTTTTGTCGAGAAATCCGTAAGAATCTCCCAATTCTGCATTCGTCTTTGGGGTTCCGTAAGTCTCGAGTTCTGGTTCAGAGGGTGTTCCGGTAGTTCTGAAAGATGAACTTGAAGAAGCTAAAATTGATGATGTCTGACTAGAAGATAGTGTAATACGCTTGTCGAACTTCTCTTTCAGCAGTTTCACATCCTGGCATTTGACGTATATCTCTCCTCTGCAAAATTATGTGTAAAGCGGGAAGTCACAAAACCAGTAGATCTCACGCAGAAGTAGGGTGGGGGGTAGAATATAGGCAGACCTTGTCTCTACCAAGTATATAGGTGGTTGTTCCAGTAGGGTGCATTCGGGATGCAGATCGGACAGAACAGTACGAGAAAGGGCGATCAAGAGTGAGGTAGGCAGGTGAAAGAATCGCATAAGGTTATTATTTTTAATTTGACACAGGTATTTTAGTAATTTACCAATCATGTCCATCTCCTATATTTTCGGTCCACATATTTGGTGGGACAAAAAAATTCTCTGAATATGTCCACTCCCAGTCTAATGTTGCGTCAAACGTGCGACAGCAAGTTTTTGTACCGTCATGTCCCGTACAACATACCAAACAAGACCCTTTTGTTCTGTTTGTTTTTATTTGGGGAAGCTTTCCCCAAAATAAAAACAACAGTAAGTTAAATTTTCATCCCTGTGGTTTGTCAAAAATTGAGATTTTTGTCTCTGTGGTTTAAAGATTGCAGTTTTCGTCCATATGGTTCGTAATTCATTGCTATTTTCTTCCTTATGATTTACAATTCTCTACTGTTTTGGTTCCTTGTACTTGGAATTAGTCCAGGGACGAAAATAGCAATAAATTACAAACCATTGGGACTAAAATCGCAATTTCTAAATCACAGGGACAAAAATCAAAACTATTAACCACCCACAACAACGAAAGTTGTAATTTAAAAACAAACAGAACGAACCGAGTCTTGTTTGGTACTTTACACAGAACATGACATTACAAAAACTTCTTGTGTCAACGCCTTTAGAGCGGGACAGGACAGGTCAAGAGTGGTACAAAACTGCTTTTTTTCCGTACTGAAGACATGTCTCGATCTAACGTCACACCAAACGTAGGACAGCAAATTTTTGTACTATCATGTCCCATACAATGTGTTAAAGAAACAATTATTCATCTCATATCATATATCTAGTAGCAATGCTCATAAGAAAACCGAACTCACTGTAAAATATCGATAGCACGGCCACGATCCATGAGGAATTCTTGCAACTAAAAAGCCAAAAAAGGAAATGTTATGATCACTCTTTATGATGGTATTTTGCATAACAAATAACAAACAGTTTTATGTTTACGTACCTTGGAATTTTCCTCTGCTTCCATCTTGAGTTTCTTGGATTCTTCGACCACCATTTCCATTTGGCTTTCTTGGTAAGCAAGTGCTTCTTTGGCAGATCGTTCTTTTTCTAGCTTTTCTTCCTCTGCTGCCTCGATTTCTTTTAAAGCTGTAGTCAATCTAATCTCTAGAGCCACACGCATCTAAACAATAAAATGCTCGTTCAATTAAGCATCATATGAAAAGAAAATCGACTAAGAGGCTGTTTGGTTGGTTGTCCATTAAGGTTTGCATGAATAATATCTATCAAAATAGATTGTGAAGGTTTTTGTTCGGGAGGGTTTTTCCATAGGTGGAAGTAGTGTTCTTTATAATTGGGAAGGGCATGTTTGGAAGGAAAGAAAACTTGGCTTTTTGCATAAAGCTTCCCCTTAAAAGCCACTTTCTATATTATTAAGACACTACCAAACAGTCATGTATAGCTGACCAAAATAAGTTGTGAGTTCCATTAAGCTCATTAAGCCGCTAACAAACAGGTCCTAAGAAATACATGGAAAGAAGAAAAGGAAACTAAATACAAATTCATAGGCAACTAAAATACATAACTCCATGAGAAATCAAACTCAAACCAATAAACAACTATAGCACAACTATTAAAATGGCCTCTACAGCTCTTGCAAAAAGGAAAGTAAAATGGGCTGGACTCTTCTGTTATTTCTTGAGCCCATAAAGGCAACCATCTTATAGACCGTAAAAGTGGCAAAGCCACCATAAAGCTTGATTAACAAAAATCAAACACCAAACTCTCCAAAAATGAATACCCATATATTAAAATCAAGGAAAGACGTGCATGAAGAAGAATGAAGTTCTTAGGACGAAAATAGGACAACCAGAACTGTAAAAACCCTATGAACAAACACCAAAGCAAGTACTACCTCAGTCTCAAAATATATGTTTACAATGAAAAAGGCACACAGTTTCAGAAATCTGTGATTATTACACTTTTTAATCAAATCAACAACAATCTTACATTAACAATAGAGGAAGTAACGAATTCCATCTCATAATTAAGAGTAGAATTGGAAAGTAGGCATTTATGTTTGAAAGTTAAGACATTTATTTTCAGACAAACTTATATAGAAATGCTGACAGTTATTTTGGGACGGAGAGATACCAGCCAAAAGTTTATYAAAATCCATTTGATACAGACACAAAAGTTTGTGAAGTGGCTGAAAACAATTGGTGGGCTAGAAGACATTGCCCATTGGGCCAATAAGGCTCTATGCAGTAGTGATATTGAAAATGAATGAAAAATAATACCTCCTCAAGAATTTCAAGCGATCTGCTTCTCTCATCTGACAAATTCAGCAAACGAAGCTGAAGCTCCTTCAACTCAGTAGCCAAGATAGCCTTCTCTGCATATACTTCTCCAGCATGCTGCAAAAAAACAGACTTATAAGTATACAAATAACTAACTAGAGCATCTCCAACAGGTTCTCTATAATTTTTCTAGAACAAAGAACCTAAAGTTAAAATCTTTAAAAAGAATTACATTCAACTCCAACAGCTTCTCTATTTTAGAGATTTTAACATAAATGATATTATTATAATATTCTCTAATTTAACATCCCAATACACTTTAAAAAACTTTATAAAATAATAATAATTTAATCTCATTGGTCGAATTGAATAGAATAATCATCTCTCCCCCAAAATCAAGTTTTAGAGAGATCTCTAAACTTCTTTTTTCATGTTTTCTCTATTTTAGAGAACATTATAGAGAATATGTGGAGCAATATAGATAACAAAACCTTCATTTTCTCTATTTTAGAGAATCTGTGGAGATGCTCTTATGAGATCAATTACAGAAAACAGATGAACAACCATGTCGTTTGCTTCTTTTGCACGCCAAAGTGCTTGTTTAAGTTCATCCACCTTCGCAAGAATGTCTGAGCAACCACAGGCAGCTCTCTCTTTTGCCTGTTCTGCAGCTCTCTCTTTAAATTCAACCTCTTTCATTAGGTTGACAACTGAATCCATAGCCAACGCAAGAGTTTTCTGCACCACAAACAGTCTTAAAACAAGCTAATAAACGTCTCAAAGACCAAAGCTATAGCATCACTAGAACCAAAAAAACCAATGACGCCCAAAAACAATTCACTTGTGAGCATATTGGTTATTATTCACAGATGCTAAAAGAAAATTATAAGATTGGTTTTCATGGAAAACATCGCTCTACCATTTGAGGTATATTGGGTTTGTTTGGTCTGGTTTTAGCTTCAAGAAAGAATATTAGCTCTAATATATATCTTTACCATGAAAAATACAAAAGTGATCATTGATTACAAGAAAGAATATTGATTTTACTGGTTTATAACACAAAAACAATGGCAAACTGCAGCAGAAGTACCAATCTTATTGAAAACTCTTGTAACTTAGAACACAAACCTAAAAAAAAGAAGCTACACATAATTGTGTGAATTTCTCACTTCATGCACAAATATACTTCATCATGCAAAATCATAATTCTCAATTTATGCAAAGTCTGCCATCAAAACTGTTATGTGCCCTTTAGTGCAATTGCTGGTAAGTAACCATGAAAACATAATAATAAAAAATAAAAAACTCAGGAAGGTGGCAAGATGATTACATAGATGAATACAAAGTTACCTTGTCATTCCTAGCATCTTCAATAATATCTTGGAGAAGTTCAGTGCTACAAGTTTGGTCTGATCTGGTAAGCACAGAGGTCATGATGAGCTCATCCTCTGGATCAACTATTGTGATTGCCAAAGAATTTTTTTCAGACGTAGTTTTTGAAGAACTACTGGAATTCAATTCCTGAGTAACAGTTAAATCTTTTTCACATGTGCCTAGTAATTGGCTGCTTGATGGAGCAATCATTTCAGTATCCACATCAAGAAGTGTAATTTTGTCATTGATCGCAGCTTCCTCTTGAATAGACCCAGAAACTCCAGCACCACTTGCTAGAGAGTTGCTCATTTTTGCAGCATTTTGATCTCCAGTTTTCACAAACCCATGATCATGATCATCATAAACACCATTTTCATGCGTGAATTTGTCATTGATGGCAGCTTCCTCTTGAATAGACCCAGAAACTCCAACACTGCTTGCTATAGAGTTGCTCACTTTTGCAGCATTTTGATCTCCAGTTTTCACACACCCATAATCATGATTATCATACACACCATTTTCAGAAATTGAAGCGGGTGTAACACATTCATGATTAATATTATTGTTAACAAGATTCTCCAAAGGTATTGGTATGCCATAACACACGGTGTCAATTTCACCATTTGCATCATAAAAACAAGATGTGCAAAGTGGTTCCGAGGTTACTGGCTCAACAACTTTAGGGCTATTAGGTTGACCAGACAAATCAGCATCTAGATCAATAAATTCAATATGTCAGGTCAAACTTACAAATGATACAAACCAAATACAACAAAGGTGTTGCTAAATGAACCGCCTTTTTGGTCAATTTGTGGTCAAAGCATTAATTTCAAATGTAAAAAAGGGTTGATGTTGATATGTATGAGTGTGAAAATGGTAGGGGGTTTATGTAGCAATAAGGGGTTCATTTAGAATAACTCACACATTAATCAGAGAGTTAATGTTTTAAGAAAAGGTTAAACAACACAGGCATATAAACAAGTCCAATCAAAAAACAAAAGTCAATTTGAAAATACTACCTTCAATTGCCACGGGCAAACTTCCACCAATGTTGGAAGGACCAGCTTCAGTATATTGCTCAGAAAGACATGGAAGAACATCTCCAGAATCCATAGTAGCCTCAAACTGACCAGTTCTGGCACCATCTACAACTATCAAATCAGAAATACAAACCAAATACATCAATTACACCAATCTTAGAGCTACAAAGACAAAAAACCTGAGCAAATGTCTACACGTGGATCTGTTCATGAAAGCCTGTTACCTTCAGAGAGACTGAGTGAACTCTTGCCTTTGTTGGTACGCGATTGTTCAGACAGACGAGGGATGACCTCAGCAAGAACAACTTCGACAGCTACATCGGCATCCTTAGGGTGCTCAATAGCCACAGCTCTCAGTATGCGAGAATCAACCTGCAGGCAAATAGTATATAGCAATTTATCAATCTCATAAAGCTGCTCAAAAAGTTTAAACACATCCTCAATGTATTTTGTACACGGTACAAAGCATGACAGCACAAAAACTTCTTGTCCCATGTTTGATGTGACATTAAACCAAAACAAGACATGACTTGAATATCACACAAAAATAGGTGGAAACGAAATAAGGGAGATTGGACAAGATTGGTAAATTACTAAACTATTTGGTGTCAGATTGAAACCCTAAAATCTTCTTCTTGCACCCGCCTACCTCACTCTCACCCGTCCAGTCACGAAATACAACTAAGTGATATGACAAAATTTATACTATGTGTCTACAAGGTAATTAAGAACTTTTAAAATTAATGTTAATTTGTGGCCTAAGACCCCAAGCAGACAATGAACCCTCAGTATTTCACAAGATATCCCCATATCCCAATTAACACAAAACACAACAATTACTTAAAAGCATGAAGAAAATACAGACAAGGGCTGCCAAATACAGTGCAATTAGAATAGAGATTATAATTAATCCATAACAAAGTTACTAATTAAAAAAGACATACCTGTTGAAAAATATCCTGTAACACCCTATAAACTGAATTGAATCCCATCTTTGAATACCAACTAAAACCTGAAAGATAAAAGTTACACAATGATGACTTAATGAATACCAATCCATTAAAAAGGTAAATAATGATCAATATTTAACCAAATCAATAAATTCGGCTTACCTAACAACAACAAACTTCACCTTAACACCGACATAGAAATAAAAGTTCAACTAAACACTTGATCATACGCAAAAAACGACATAGAAAGACATTGATCGCTCTTCTCAATTTTATAAAGACACTGTAGTAGACGATAAACACATTCTCAAGTAAATCTGTGAAGAAAACTCATAACTAAAACCCCATAAAATCACTTTCCGATTCTTTGACGAGTGTTTTTGGAGAAAAATTGCAAACCCTAGTGAAAGATGATCAAAATAAGTGGAATAAAACATAAACACATAACCATAAACGTGAACATGAAGGTTTTTAGAGTATGAATCGTTACCTGCGGTATCTCAATTCAGATTCAAACCCTAAGAGAAGGGTTTGATCGGGTTTGATCGATAAGAGAAGAAAACGAAACGTATTTAAGTGTTGGGGTCTGGGAACTTGGAACCGGTCATTTAGTATAGGATAACCCTCAGTACCAAGAAATCGCGCGGGTGACCATAATCATAGTAAATTACATTCTTGTCCTTGTGTTATGTCGATAACAATTACTATACTTCATTTAATACAATACTACTAACATTTATATTAAAAAGTAGAAGGTTACTCGTACAATGTAATGGGATATATTTAGATTTTATTATAAGGGTATTTGTGTAATATAGCAAGATATATCTTGATTTTAATATTTTATTTTATTTTTTATCTCAGTCGATGTTATAGTATGGTATTATGTGATTTTAAAAAAACGATAATATTTTTATTTTTGAATAAAATATAAATTTGAAGATATCATAAAATTTTGACAAAAAAATATCGATATTAGAATCAAATTAACTATTTAAAATTCTTATTTTTTGTGTAATTTTTTAATTCAAATTTTTTTATTATAATTTAATTTAGGTTCAATAACAAAATAATTTATATTTTGTTTAATAATATAATTTTATGATAAAGATAATAATTAATTATTTTGTTAGAATTCGATAATTATCCTAATTATATATTAGATTTTTTATATTTTAAAATAAGATGTTTATCATTTATTTAGTTATGTCTATCCGCAGTTAGTTACACGAACTCAAATATGAAGCTTTAATGAGTTGTACTTTTGCATAATTTACTTGTAAATTTGAATTTTAAGTAATATGTAACAATGTACAATACTTTATGCATAAAAATTGGTTTTTAAAATTTTTTGTCAAATGTTTTATACTATAGTATAGATAATATTTCATTTTATTCATTTTCTCTGTCGATATAATACAGTTTTACGTGATTTTAGAAAACGATAATAATTTTATTTTTGAACGAAATATAAATTTGAAAAAAAATGTATATTAAATTAACTACTTCAAAGTTCTCATTTTTTCTGTAATTTTTTTAATTTAATTTTTTATTATAATTTAATTTATATATGATAATAAAGTAATTTATTTTTTGTTTAATAATATAATTATTATAAAGATGATAATTAAATATTCATTTAAAACTTAATGATTATCCTGTTTATATTTTAGTTTTTTATATTTAAAATAATATGTTTATCCTATATTTGATTATGTTTATATGCAGTTAGTTATACGAATTCAAAAATAAAGTTTTAATAAGTTTTACTTACAAACAATCTACATGTAATATTAAATTTTAAGTAATATGGATCAATTAATAATACTTCATGCATAAAAAAAATTAATTTTTTTTCCATTTTTATCTTTCTTTTTACTACTTTTAAATTAAATGCGTGATTTTAAATAGGATCATCAAAATTTTGGAACCAATAATAAGGGTCATTTATCAAACGCTTATTTGACTAAGCATTTACCAAGCCACGTTACCTTACTAGATGAATATGACAATGACCAAAAATTATACCTGGTAAAAGCGAATGCAAGAACCGAGAGTCATACCTGTTGAGTGATGACGAAAACTCTTACCACAGTTATCGCTTACCGGGTGATTGCTACATACGACGTTGTTTTGGCAGGATAAAATCTTACCCACTAAGTAAGCGATAGCGTTTAATTTTACTGTTAAACACTTACCGGGTAAGTGTTTAGGTTATCTCATAATGAACATAACACTAGCGAGCACTGTAGTGTCTCTCAAAATTGTATATTTTGTATATATATATATATATATATATATATATATATATATATATATATCTTTATTATCTCATTTTGGAGTTTAATCAAAAGATTCAGGTGTAACATGGTCTCTACAAATATTGGAGCGTCCCTGAAACTTAGCATAACTGATGGAGCAAATTTTTATTAAATATCTAAAATTTCTAAAATAGCCTAATTAGTGAATATGATTTAAGAGATGGTTTTATCCAAATATCTACAATCAGTGGCGGATCCAGGAAATTAATGGGGTGGGGACACGTTGGATGGGACTTGGGGAGGCAAGCATATGACCATATGAGACTGGGGGAAAACCATGTAAGATGAGAATAAAAACAGAAAATTTAAGCTAGTCAACAAACGTTTTTTGTCTTTGACTGAGACTTTTCCCCCCGGTCCTTAAGGGCTAGATCTGCCCCTGTCTACAATATAATATTATAATGGTATTCGCGCAATACAATGAGATACATTTCGATTTTAATGTTTTGTTTTATTCTGTCTCCGTCGATGTTATAATACGATTTTATGTGATACTGAAAAAACGATAATGTTTTTATTTTTTCAGTAAAATATAAATTTGAAGGTATAATAAATTGTTGGAAAAAAAAATTCAATTTTAGTATCAAATTAAATATATAATAGTTTTTGTATTTTTTTTGTAACTAGAAGGTTACTCGCACAATGCAGCGAGATAAATCTTCATTTTAATGTTTAGTTTTTATTCTTTGTCTCTATCGATATAATACTATTTTGTATGGTCTTGAGAAAACGATAATGTTTTTATTTTTGAATGAATATAAATTTGAAAAAAATAAAATCGATATCAATATCAAATTAACTATTTAATAGTTCTTTTGTTTGTGTAACTTTTTTAATTCAAATTTTTATTATAATTTAATTTAGGTTTAATAACAAAGTAATTTATATAAATATAATAATTAAACATTCTATTAAAACTCAATGATTATCTTAATTATATTTTAGATTTTCTATATTTAAAATAGATGTTTATCCTATATTTGATTATGTTTATCAGCAGTTAGTTACACAAATTTAAAGATGAAGCTTTAATAAGTTGTACTTATGCAAAATTACTTGTAATCTTGAATTTTAAATAATATGCATCAATAAACAGTATTTCATGCATAAAAATGATTTTTAAGAGTTTTTGTCAAATATTTTATAATATAGTATAGATCTATTTAATTCAATTTTTTATTATGATTTAATTTAGAATTAATAACGAAGTCATTTATTTTTGGTTTAATAATTTTTTTTTATAAAGATGATAATTAGTATTTTGTTAGAATTCAATAATTATCCTAAATATATTCTATATTTTTTTATTTAAATGAGATACCGATCTAGTATTTGATTATGCTTATCTGCAGTTAGTTACACGAATTCAAACATAAAAGCTTTAATAAGTTGTACATACGCACRATTTACTTATATATTGAATTTTAAGCAATATGCATCAATAAACAGTACTTAAAGCATGAAATTGTTTCTAAGAATTTTTGTCAAGTGTTTTATAATGTAGTATAGATATGTTAAAATTGAGAAGAGGAAGAAAAATGAAAGAAATCTTTAAATTTGGATAAATCTCTAAAACTCAGTATTTAATAAATAGAAAATTATTTTTCATCGACTAAGGGATTGTTTTTTACCTCTTAATAGTTCCATTAAGAGGTGAATMTTGTTTGACAAAATAAAAGTCTGTCGCTTAACGGTTTTAAAACCCCCTAATTGATTTTGTATCATATATCTCTTTTAATCAGTCAACACTTTAATTTCATTGTAAACAATTATATTTTATTTTGCACTGTATCATTAGAGTCTTTTAATCATTMTAACCACTTAACCATTCTGTACCAAACCATTCAACAACTATCAAACAGCCCATAAATATCTTAAAATTAAAAATATATACCTAATTTATTTAAGTTTTAACGATATTATGTTATTATTTATTTTTTACATATAAGGATAATGATTAAATATTTGAATGCTTGATGATTATCTTGGATATGTTTATCGGTTGATTATCAATAAGTTTTATAAAATTTAAAAACAATTTATGAACACGATAATTATGGTAAACTTAAAATGTAATAAATTATGCATTATTAAACAATACATTATGCTTATCTAAATCTTTTTTAAAACTTTTATCTAAATCTATTTTATCTATACTATATTATAAAACATTTGACAAAAACTTTTAAAAACCATTTTTTATGTGTAAAGTATTGTTTATTAATGCATATTACTTAAAATTCAAGTTTGCAAGTAGATTGTGCATAAGTACAACTTATTAAAGTTCCATATC
>NC_037532.1:744949-748229 GCF_001531365.2 Cynara cardunculus var. scolymus | reverse complement strand
GGTTTTTAAGAGTTTTTATCAAATGTTTTATAATATAGTATAGATTATAATTTAGATTTTTTATATTTTAAATATAATGTTTATCAGCAGCTAGTTACACGAATTCAAACATGAAACTTTAATAAGTTGTACTTACGCACAGTTTATTTGTAATATTGAATTTCAAGTAATATGCATTAATAAACAATACTTCACGTATAAACAATGTTTTTTAATGGTTTTTGTTAAATGATCTATAATATAATATAGATAAAACATTTAAACAAAATTTTAAAAACAACTTACAAAACAACAGGTACAACTTAGTAATGTATAATGTCTAAGATTTCGAGTTTACGGATAATTCATATATTCATATATATAATGCAGCGAGTAGGTGCTCCACTGATTCGGTATGATCTTTAAAAGCCAGGTAAATAATTGAATACAGACCAATACCGTTGTTATTAAGCACCCGAAGCATTGGAATTTGGTTTTGAAGCTCCCTCCAAATAAAGATGTTTTTTTTCCTCGGAGCCAACTTGTTCGAGATTGCTGGAGTGTCCGAGTTAGAGGATTGAATTAGTCTGCTATCTACCCAATATTTAAGAAGAGAAAACTTGAAAACTACATCATCGTTCAAGAACCAATGAACCGAGTGCGTACCAAATAAATTAGGAGAAATATTTTACAGCCACAAATTAACAGTATCAACGTCATTCGATACTTCCCATCTGACTTCCAGACCAACCCCATTTCCACTCTCTCTCTTTCCCTCGGTCCAAACCGATATATACGTGAAAAGGACGAAGAAATCCATCACAAGATATGAAATTTCGACCCATTCATCCAACAAAAAACGAGTCCTTCCCATCCCTAAAAATGATCGCGTATAAATTACAATAGGGCAGGTTCCATAAGAAACCTAAAACCGATTAAGAACTAAGAAACCACTCAAACTGCGACACGAGACATATTCATCAAGAATATGAACGTATTATTCATCATGAATATATAATCCACGATCAAYAATAACTCCATATTCATCATGAATATATTATTCACAACGAATATTCACCATAAAGATAAATACCTGACACGTTATACAATGTACACAGTTTTTAAATCTTTAATGATTTTTGGGTACCTAACGGAACTTTTCGAAAATTACAACAACATTATATTTAAATAATGATTTTTAATTAAAATAAATAAWTAATTTAATATAAATAATCATTTCATAAAACCGTGTGAAGACTGAAGACCACTCTACTTGATACATAATTAAATACCACTTTGCCTTTGACACTATTTGTCCGTACAGAAAACATAGATTCATTGCATTGTATACAATCCATTTTACAGATCATACATACACTGTCATATACAATTGTTTAAAGCCAATTATTATTATTCCTATACCCTTTTATACAGGAGGGCATTTTAGTCATTTCAGACCCCTCCAAAACACATGCATAACCATATTGTACGGTACAACATGTATCAACCATAGATTTGGCCAAAAAAAACCAAACCTCTCAAAAAAAATAATTTAATTTTGTGCAAATTGGTTATGGAATAATTTTTTCTCTATCGGCTCAGCGAGCCGCGGCTGCCATCGCTGTTCTCCTTTCAACTTCTCTGACTGTCCTGCTGCCGCCGTCAGACGGGCCGGTGGTGGTGGTGTTGGTGGTGGTGGTGAAAATTCTGGAATGGTCTAAGTTGTGGATGAATTGAGAGACGATGGCTGATCCAGGTCCGGCTACCAGCTCCGACCAAGCTTCATCGGCTTCTTTGCCGTTTTGTTGGAAGACTTTGGTGGCGTCAAGCCGATGGATTTTCCAGCCTTTAGTGTTTCTTAGCCGATGGATTTTTCTTAATTGTTGGCATGCGAGTTTGCATGTGTTGATCTTTGTTTCATTAATGGCGGATTCTAATAATTTGGCGCGAGTTTTTTCGTCGGCGTTAGAAGCCGAGTATTCCCACCGGAAAAACGAGTCAAATTCCGGCACGCCGATGGCTCGTCGAATTCCTTTTGAGTAATCGGAATTTGGGTTATATTTCTTTCTAACTTCATTCACCATTCCGGCGGCCACCATCCGGTTGACCCGATCGGAAACGAACCGGTGGAGCACCGGCATTGCGACGTCAACCCACAAGAAACAAACGTCGTATCTCGACCGGAACTCATAATTCCGATCATCAACCAATGCTTCAATGAACGAATTCGATCCTCCGGCGATAATCGGGAGTTTCCCTTTTCCGACGATGGATTTCACGGCGAGTGATGAGGTGCTGGCGAAGTCTGAGGATGTGAAATCGGCGTCGGGATCCACGATTCCGATGAGGTGGTGAGGGACGCCATCGCATTCTTCTTCGGTTATTTTGTTGGTGACGATATCTAGACCTTCGTAGACTTGCATTTTATCTGAGTTTATAATCTCGGCGGGATGGTGGGTGGCGAGGTCGATAGAGAGCCGTGATTTTCCGGTGCCGGTGGCGCCCATGACGACGACGACTTTTTCTTTCAGTGGGCGGCGGCGGAGCAAGGATAAGTGGATGGGTATTTGCAATGAAGATGGCTGATGTTGTTTGCAGATCATCATCGTCATATATATACAGAAATCAGCCGGAGAAGAATATGTATATATATGTATGTATATGTATATATGAGAGCATAGAGTGAAGTATGGTTTATTTATAGTGGGGAGACGTGAGATGGGAACTTAAAAAGTTGCAAGTGAAGGTTCCTTGATGTGCATGTGTTATTTATTTAATCAAATTGATTTTTGTTTTAGGTTGTTTTAAAATTTTAGATGTATATAGACTGGGTTTCTTATGAAAACGGTACTTATTTAAGATAATGGTTGAATAATATATGGTTTCACACTAACATCACGTATAAAATAATATTTTGATTATTAATGTATGTCACATGTGATTTTGTACATGATTTAGTCGTTTTCGTGTTTTATTAAATGGTTGGCATTCTCGTTTAATCTTCCCTACACACACACACACATATATATAGGGACCTAATCAAATGAGAAACTCTTAGTCTCACATGATCTCAATTATATATATATATACTAGAAGCGTACTCGCACAATGCAGCGAGATGCATCATGATTTTAATATTTCATTTTCTTCTTTATTTCAGCCGATATTATAATATGGCTTTATGTGATTTTGAGAAAGTGATAATGTTTTTATTTTTGAATAAAATATATGTTTGAAGATATCATAAAAATTTGACAAAAATATATCGATATTAGTATCAAATTAACTATTTGAAATTCCT
>NC_037532.1:741741-742879 GCF_001531365.2 Cynara cardunculus var. scolymus | reverse complement strand
TTTAAGAGTTTTAGTCAAATGCTTTATAATATAGTATAGATATGGGCCTAATCAAATGAGAACTAATTAATGTGAGGTCCAATATGAACCAATCATTTTATTATATTAATTGTATTTTCTTAATTAAGAAAAAGGGTGTATTAGTAATTTTGTTAAAAAATTTCTTAATGGTTATCAATCAAAGAGATTGATACTGTTTTCTTATTAATCAAACAAATTATGAAAGTTTCTTTATATGAAGTTAATATYGAGAAAATAAATATATAATTCTTTATTGTTAAAACTTATTGGGTATCGYAGTGGTAACATAGTGGTATCACAGCTATATTCATCAATCATATTTGGTATCATAATGTGTATTACAATGTATTTTTGTCGTTATACGAAGTGTATCACAATATATTTTTGGTGTTTTACGAAGTATAACACAATATATCATGTAATGTTTTCATTACCAGGTGTATCACACTGTGTTTTTTCGTTATTTTATGAAGCGTATCACAGTGTGCATCATGTGTTGATATGGTGTTCGTTGGAAAAAGGAGGTGTTTGACAGAGAGAGTTGAGAGGATGGATGAGAAAGGAAAAATCTAGAATGATTAAAATGCCCTTAATTAATATTTTAATTTAAAATTACTAAAATTATTAATTTTCTAATTTAATCATTGATTTGTGACTGATATTGAATCTCACGGTTACCACAAACTAATCAGTTCTTACTCGAATGAACCCCTATATACATATATGTATATATATTTGTYATTGTTAATGTTATAACTGTTAGATTAAACTTGATTGATGGTCGATGAAGGGTTCTCCCGTTCTTAGAGTATCTCCAATGGAATTACTATTAAGAATCTCGTTTTACACAACCTTTGTCATGCTATTGCAACTCAATACGCCAAGAATATCMATAAAAATGCAATATGGCAATCACTTACTACGATCTTCATTTGTGAGTCTCGTGTATTATTTTAATGTAAAAATAGTAAAATATATAACTGATAAAATAACATTAGACTTAATTCTCACTAAATTGGTTCATATATATTAGAAGAGTACTCACGTAATATAGTGAGATATATCTCGATTTTAGTATCTGGTTTTATTCTTTGTTTCTGTTGATATAATACATTTT
>NC_037532.1:734100-739786 GCF_001531365.2 Cynara cardunculus var. scolymus | reverse complement strand
AAATTGTCCAAGAAGTTATTTAACATGTTTTGGAATGTCCAATGACTTATTTGTTTTAAAAAATTGTCCAATGAGTTATTTAACATGTTTTGGAATGTCCAATGACTTATTTATTCCAAAAATTTGTCCAATAACTTAATCATTCCAAACACTAAAATCCATTGGGTTTTTTTTAAACTTTTTCCTATAAAAAAAATTGAACTTTATGTTTAAATAAATTAAAAATGATGGTAAAAATCTATTTTGCAGGCAACTCATAACACCTAAAATTATATGCATATTGTTGTCAATTAGATATCATAAAGCTGTCATTTTGGCATAATTTTTTTAATTTAAAATTTTATTATAGTTTAAAAAAAACATATAATTTGTTTACATTAATTGATAAAGTATTATTTGTGTATGAAGGCAATGATAGATCATTTAGCTATATTAAGGTGATGTTTGTTTTTTAAGAGGTGTTGAAATCTGAAATATGATTGTATTTTTTATTTATAAGATGCGGTTTTGAAGTTTGAAATCTGAATCAGTAAGATTGTTTGTTTTTACATCTAAGTCTGAAATCTGAATCGGTCAAATTAATGCAAAGTTATAAAAGATAAATAGTTTTTATTAGCAAATCTCTTCCAACCCCYAAAATATGAACCATTTGATATAGAACGGATTATGATTAAGATGTATTAAGTGATAYATTTACCACTTAATTTCAAAGAACATTTAGGGGTTGTTTAACAAACGTTTTGCTCGGGTAAGTGAACACCAAGTCACATTACCTTACCAGATGAATATGGTAAGAACCAATAATCTTACTTGCTAAGTAAGGGCGACGACTTTTACCACGGTAAGCACTTACCGGGTAAAATGTTGCATACGATACCGTTTTGGTGAACTACAATTTTACCCGGTAAGTAAAATGATAATGTTAAATTTTACCGGTAAGCATTTACCGGGTAAGTGTTTGATAAATGACTCCTTGAGGTTCTTATAAGAACCCTTATTTTTGTTTTGTTTTTTCTTGCCACATCATTTTCAACTCAGCAAATTAAGAACTTAAATGAAAAACCCAAAGTGGTAGTACAAGCCTACTTTATGGGTTTAATATATTTTTKCAACATCAATAAATAATTATAAAGTCAATAAAATATATTAAAAAAACTAATAAAACATCGTTTTTCACCAAGTTCAAGGTAATAACCMAAGTTATTGTACAAAAAGTTCAAATGATATGAGATTTTTATAAGAACTCTCTCCGGTAATAGTTTCTTATAGGGCAAATTGCATAAAAAAGTAACATACTTTAACTTGATTCTTATTTTTTGTAACATACTTTCAGAACTTTCATTTTGGTACTTAAGATGTAAAGTTTTAGACTTTTAATTATCCGGATAACCGATAACCAGTTACCATGCTGATGTGGTATCAAACTTAGTTTTATAGCTGAATCATTAACTGGATGACACATCACCTGTCACATCAGCATGGTAACTGATTAATGCTTCAATCGGTTACTTGAGTACTTAAATATTTAAAATTTTACATATTATGTATCAAAATGAAAGTTTTGAAATTACATTAACCAAAATAAATCAAGTTAAAGTACGTTATTTTTTCATGCATATTGGAAACTCTGATTGAATGCTCTAAAACCCTCCATTGGAGATGACAAAAGCACATATATTTTCAATCTTTATAATTACATTAACTATTTATGATGAATAAATTTTTGATATATATATATATATATTCATTTTGTTTGATTCCATAAGTATCAAATATGTATAAAAGGGATTAAGAATCGGGATGAATTATATGAAGGGTGAAAACTGTAGTTTTATAAGAACGAAAACAACAATAAATTATAAATAATACAATTAAAAGTTATAATTTTGAAAATAGCAAATTCTAATACATGGGCTTTTGGCATAGCGGTATCACAATCTTGGCCTTTTAGGAGGTCAGGGGTTCATATCTCACCAAATGTGTGAAGACTATACCGTATATGAGTTTATTTGTTGCATTTACCGTATATAAATATTATATATTTAAAAAAAACAAAGTAAATTAGATAAAAAGGTAATTTATTCTTTTAAATATTTATAAGAAACAATGGCCARAGGATCATAGAGGACTTAAATAGCATGGTCAACTCTCAAGTGGACTAATGAATTTGATACATGAGTCTCCCCTTTGCTACTTTTGTTAATGGAGGGTTTTTTATCACATTCTCTAGAGTGGACTACATAATTTGGTTCTTCTGGTTTGTCGAAAATAACAGTTTTCGTCTTTATAATTTTGAAATTACAAGATGTTTATCATGGTATGCAAAAACGTCTGAATTTGATGGTTTCTCTAATGACTGTTAAATGAAAGTCATTTTTTGTTCTTTTATCGAATTTTTGTCTTTTACATGATAAAACTTGATCTATGGGTTGTTTTGGCAATTGCTGAATTGTTTGGTGCAGAATAATTAACTGGTCACAATGATTAAGATGCTCTCATGATATAGTGCAAAATGAAATATAATTGTTTGGTACTTGTATACAATGAAATTAAAGCGCTGAATGGTTAAGAGAGACCCATGATACAAAATCATTCAGATGGTTTTAGAATCATTAAGAGACAGACTTTTTTTATCAAACAAGATTACCTCGTAAGGATTCAGATGTTCCATCTTAATGAAACTATCAAGAGGTAAACAAACAACCCTTTAATGGTTATGATCCTTATAATTTTGATTGGATAAAAGCCAAAAAATCGATAAAAAATTACTTTATGATTTAATACTATTTTTTCTTTAAAAAGTTAGCCATAATTAATTGCACTTAATTTGTAACCATTCCACTTATGAATCAAGAATATGATTTGGGTCCTAAAGTTTTTAAAAGGATTTATATTTAATTATTTTTATTTAAAAAAACATTGGCAGGCAAGAAGCATATACTTTCTATCAACTCATAAACACATATATATATATATATATATATATATATATATACGTGTACATAACTACGACTTATTAAATATTTTGCATCTATAAAAAACGGTAAAGAATATATATATTTTTAGACAGATTTGTAAAATTATGCGTTGACAATAAGGGTCATTTCATTAATTAGGCTCTGTTTGGTTTGCAGGAATGTAATGAATTTTAGGGGGTTTGGATTTCAAATCCATTCCAATCACATGTTTGGTTTGTTGAATTTTTCGGATTTGAAATCTTTATGATTTAACTGAAATCCTACAAACATAAGATTTTGATTAAGGTCATGTTTGGTTTGCAGGAATATARTGAATTTTGAGGGATTTGGATCTCAAATCCATTTCAATCTCATGTTTGGTTTGTTGGATTGTACAGATTTTAAATTCTACTATTTAATTGAAATCCCTCAAACATAAGATTTTAAAATCCGTAGAGAGTGTTTGGGATTTCACAGGATACCGAATAATTGTATGTAATAAGATTCTAAAAAATGTTCAAAGCATTTGTTTTGTAATAATCGATTAATAAAAATGTAATTTAATTATTTTTATAAAGTATTTATACAAAATGGAATCCAATTCCATTCAAAATCCTACAAACCAAACACACCAATGATTTCAAACTCATTCCAATCCAAATCCAAAATTCTCCATGAAATCCAAATTCCTCAAAAAAGCAATCTTACAAACCAAACAGACCCATAATTCTTCAATAGATTCTTTATGTATATAAAAAATTTCAATTCGTTCGGCAAAAATTATATAAATTTAAACACGACATTTATGTATTGTTTGATAATTTCGTAAATGCATCGTCAATTGGCAAGCAAATGGAGGTTTATTAAGAAATCTTAAATATTTTGAGAATCCAATAACTATTTTTTATGAGTATTTATGATGAATAATACGATAAAATATTATGATGAATACTCACAAAATAGATGGTTACTGGGTTTTTAAATGAAACTAGAAGGGTACTYGCACAATGCAGCGAGATACATYTTGATTTTAATGTTTCRTTTTATTMTTTGTYTCTATCTATGTTATAATACAATGTTATGTGGTTTAAGAAAGTGACATTGTTTTTATTTTTTAATAAAATATAATTTGAATATATCATAAAGTTTTAAAAATTATATATCGATATTAGTGCCAAATTAATTATTTAAAAGTTATCGTTTTTTCTGTAATTTCTTTAATTCAATTTTTTTATTATAGTTTAATTTAAGTTTAATAACGAAGACTTTTATTTTGGTTAATAATCTAATTAATTTTTATAAAAATAATAATTAAGTATTATGTCATAACTTCATGTTAAACCTAGTTATATTTTGATATTTTATATTTAAAATGAGATATTTATTCTATATTTAATTATGGTTATCTACAATTGGTTGCACAAATTCAAACATAAAGTTTTAATAAGTTGTATTTATGCACAATATACTTGTAATATTGAATAATAAATAGCATGCATCAATAAACAATATTTTATGCATAAAAGATGGTTTTTAAAAGATTTTGTCAAATGCTTTATAATATAGTATAGATAAATAGTCCAGAGTTTATGGAGTATTAAGATTAGTAAAATTATATAACATCTCAAAATTTCAAAATAACTCGAATTATATTACTGTATGAAATAATTAAAACGAAAACCGTTGCAAYTGAAGAAACAAAAGTCCATAAAGGAATATATCATGATCACCAATTGGATCGTATCAAATTAACATCTGATTCCATTTCAAGATAGACGGTGATGGAGATAGAAGTCACTTTTTATATAGAAGTCACTTTCTATTTTTGGGAATTTCTTCGTTGAATCCGTACACTCGTGGATGATACTGTGATTCTGATAACTTTGTTTATCATTATTGGCAGAAGTGTTGTCATGTATGTAGCGTAATATATTTGTATTTCATCTCTTTTTATTTCACTTTTTATGAATTCGTGTCTATTTGAAGGAACAAGAGGACATTAAATTGGTTAGGGCAAATTGCATAAAAATGTAACGTACTTTAACTTGGTTTCTATTTTGGGTATCGTACTTTCGAAACTTCAATTTTGTATCTAAGATGTAAAGTTTTAAACATTTAAGTACTCGAGTAATCAATTGGAGTATTAATCGGTTACTATGTTGATGTGGCTAGTGATGGAATGAAATTGGGTTGAATAGCAAATAATACTGAGTCAGGTACCACATCACTCGTCATATCAGCATGGTAACCGGTTAATGCATCAACCGGTTAACCGGTTACCCAGATACTTAAATGTTTAAAACTTTACATCTTATGTACCAAAACGGAAGTTTTGGAAGTAAGTTATCTAAAATAGGAATCAAGTTAAAGTACGTTACTTTTTTCATGCAATTTGCCCAATTGGTTATCAACTTTATAGAGCATTTTAGCARTATTGGTGGGGAAAACTTATCATGTATTTGAACATGTACATCAGTTGAAAATAAGTTACTTTTATAAAGTTTAAACGTATTAATAAGTTGTATTTATTTATGTATTAATAAATTATAAATCTATACTATCTATACTATATTATAAAGCATTTGACTAAAACTTTTAAAAACTCTTAAACTCTTAAAACTCTTAAACTCTTAAAAACTCTTAAACCCGTTCATCTCTATCCGATTTCATCCCATATCTGAATTCGTGTAACTAACTGCAAATAAACACAATCAAATACAGGATAAACA
>NC_037532.1:707041-732565 GCF_001531365.2 Cynara cardunculus var. scolymus | reverse complement strand
AAATATTAAAATCATGATGTATCTCGCTGCATTGCGCGAGTACGCTTCTAGTCTTATTAAGCAAATTTAGCAAAAGTCTTAAAGTCTTAAAATTATAAATGACCAAAATACCCTTTATACTCACTTTTTCACTTTTCACCCCCTCTCTCCTCACATACACTCACACCTCACATACACTCACCCTCTCACAACCCATTTTTTTAAATTATAATTTTAAATTTACACTTTATACCCCTATAATTAATTAATTAATTTATTTTACATCCTTTACTTTTAAATGTTTCATTTTAAACCTTTATCAAATTAACATACATAATCGTATATAAATTAAAACATGTTTAAAAAAATACATTTTCATTTTAACAAGTTACATAATTATAATCGTCTCGTTAATATCTTCGAAATGAGTTTAATATTGAATAGTTTTTGACTTAATTATATTATTATATATTATATATATTGTGAAAAAATATTTTTAATATTTACGATTTATACTTTTATAGTTTTTTATTTATATATATATATTTTGGGGTTAGGCTATCCAAATTGCACTGTATAATATGTTTTGTATTAATATGTTCTTGGGTTTTTTTTGAAATATATATATATATACATGTATTAATTCAACCTTAATATGAGTTTCTGGACAGGAAAAAAGGGTAAACAGTTGAAATTTCATTATAAAACCCATATTTTTTTGTCTTTTCATAGCTTATGATCTGTCAAATTTGTAGTTTTCTTTATTGGTTTTGAGTGTTTATCTTAAAACTCAAGTTTCTTGGTTTTTTGTTCTTGGTGTAAATCGAATACATTTGTGGAATCGTTTAAATATGTTGGATTTTAAATATATTGGATTTTAAACTGTCATGCAATTTTTTTCATCGATAGTCTGTAATTGGAACCATAACTCTTATTTATTCAAATTGTATTAATATGCAAAGACCAAGTGTAACCTATATCATCGTTAAATCTTATCTTATAAAACCAGTGGAACTTCAAAATCGTTAAAATTCATGGATCCCGCTGCATTGCGCAGGTACACAACTAGTATTGTATAATACAGTAAAAATAATGTGCGAACATTATCGCATTTAAATACAGTCGTGATTAAACATTTTGAAAAGTGGATTTTAAAAATATGTATTTAGAGAGAAACGGTTACATGTGTTACTTGAAGTATATCTGTTATTTAACAAATAAGCAAATACACGTTTACACGAGACCAGCGTCAACAAGCTGCGAAAGTATTTATTTATGTCAGTTAAAGGGTTTATGAAATGTTACAAAATCACCGTTCTCCTGCATCAACGCTCTATGGTGCCACCCTGGTAGGTACCACAATGTTATGATTAGTTACGTATGATTAAACGGCATGAAAAGAAGGATGTAGAAGAATACACAACTGGAGAGGATGACGAGCACCTAAAGCTATTAATAAAGTTCTGAAACAGACAGAAGAAGTGAAGAGTATGGGATAAGATTGGCAACATAGATACTTTACAAAKACAACACATGACGATCTTTAATGTTTTTTGTAACTCAATGAGCTGGTTTTGCCACTAACCGAGAAAATAGCTGCATTTGACGTAAGAATAGGGTTGGGTGGGACATTTAGGTTTTGTGGGACAATATCATAYACTGGAAAGATTATAAGACATGATTCATATGAACATCAGTGAGGGTCCGTAGTCTTATGCTCGTCCCCACATATAAAACAAACATATACACGGTACACAAACACACAAACAATGTTGTTTTTTTTTTTGTAAGGGTGTCCGGGCCAAAGCCCGACTAATTCCCGACAAATTTGGAGGCTAAACATGGCCCCACTTAAATGTCGCCAACACTCCCCTCCCAGGGCTCGAACTTAGGTTCATGACTATGCTATGCCCAAGTTTTTACCACTAGGCTGGAAGGTCTTTGACCACAAATAATGTTGTTACTGGTCATGTCGTAAACAAAATAACATGTTTGATACTTACTCCGTTCTGTAACAAGTGTCCACGTTTCTTATTTTAGTTTGTTACAAAATAAATGTCTATTTTAACAGTACTCATCTACTTTTTCATGTATGGCTTTAATTACGAGATGCAAAAAGTTTATCTTCTTATTATCGAGGGTAAATATGTCATTTAGTTGATTAAAATAATTACACATACCAAAACTGTATTGCTTTTATCGTGAACATTTTATTTTGAAACATATAAAGTATTTTTTTGGTTTTTTTTATCGAATACTAATAATTTGTTATATTCATATACAAAACTGAAAATGAATTAAGACCAAAGTAAATAAAAATACAATGGAATTTGATTTGATTCATATGTGAATAACACACATTCAAACAAGTTGAAAAAGGTTATAGAAATCCACTARCAATARTTGAAATTTTGATAAATATTGAGTAAATCGAAGGACAGTTTGGAATTTTGGATTTGATTTTTGACAGACTTATGATTTTTGCCAATTTAGACGACGCGGTCAATTGAGAAATGGAAACAAAAAACATAATGGTTTGGGCGACCTTTTCTTAATTGTGCCATAAAGTTGAATATATTACATGCAAACTAAACATAAGTAATATATGTGCATTTTTGGTGGTCGGTTCAATATAGAACGCTTGGAAAAACGTTCAAACCGYAGGCCAGACTGYAGTTTGACTATTTTTCAAATTGGACCGGACCATCAGACCATTCAAACCGYMAAAAACCGTYCGGTTTAACTTGGTTTGACCGGTTCAACGGTTTTTTTAAACACCAACCATTTTATAATTTTGGAACCGTAGAAATGAAAAATGTTAWTTTTGAAAAACCACAAGGACCAAATTTGTAATTTAATTCCTTTGAAATATCCATCTTATAAGCCCATTTATTARGCCCATTCAGGCCCACGATGACGTGGCAATATAAACTTTCCTAATCGGTGCCTTTGGTGAACTGACTACGCGTAGCTGAGATTTTAGGTCGGTGGGATCCACCGGAAAGCAAGTGTACAATTGTTTGGCACAGAAGTCTAGATTTGAGAGAAATCTGAATCCTGATCACCGGGCGCCGGAGTTCGTTCATCTTGAATTTAGGTTTCTTACCGATATCTCTGTCATTCGATTTCATTTCGGCAAAAAAAATTGGATGATTTTCCGTTACCGTCACTGGAAATCTCGAAATTGAGCCAAGGTATGTACAATTAGTTTCATTCTGAATTCAATAAATCTGGCGAACGTAGTGGGATTGAGAGCAAGGTCGTCGTTAAAGCCAGACCTCACAAACGAAGACGACGAGGATTTCCGGCCTTGGCGTCGCCGGCTATTATCGTCTGTGAAGATGAACGTTTCGTTTTCGTTCACGTGGTCCTCCGCCGTCCGTGCCTCTATCTTCCTTTTGCTTCTCGGTGTTTTTGCTTTTGCTTGTTTCTCTCTCCCTGTAGAAAAGGTTATGCCCCATTCTTAATTTTTGTTACCTGCTTGTACTGTTTTTGTACATTGTTTCGGGTTGAATTTAGAGAGATAGAAACCTTTTTCTCGCGAGGTTTTTGCTTGTTAAGAGAGGGTTTGGAGAATGAATTCGGTGAAATAGACATCAAATTATGTATGAGAGCTCAAATTCCACTTGAATTCCTAGAATATATGAAACTTTTACCTGTTCCTTTTTCTTCTCTATAAATTTTTTGGAAGAACAGTAATGAGAAGCAAATACCATGTATGTGTGTGCTGGCTTGCTGGGGGTGGGGGACAACTTTTGTCTGAGCACTGATCACTTTATCTTCATTCCATGTTTATTTGGGTTTGCCAAAAGTTTTTATTGAGTTTATGCTCTGTATTTGTCATCATTGCAGCTTATATCTTCACCTTATTTTGATGTTGGTATTGGTTTTATTCGATGTGTTTCTGCAGATTTTGAAGGACTTTTTGCTGTGGATTAAGACAGAGTTGGGTCCTTTGGGTCCACTTGTTCTGTAAGGCATTTTTTGTTTCCAATGTATCTTACTATTTAGACATTCTTTCGCAGTGAGTTCCATTCTATGAATTTATCARTTATCTTTCATATTAATTGTTCTAGTACGCTACCAATCAAATATTCTGTCTTATGTTCTCTTTCCCTTCTAATTTGTAGTGCTATTGCTTATATCCCTCTAACGGTATTTGCGGTTCCTGCCTCTGTGCTTACGGTGAGACTGAACTTATTTCTGCTCTTGATTCCTTTTGTAGATACATGAGTTAATCTCTCTATCTCTTTATAAATAACTAAAGAGTTTATCATATGTCCATGTTTTAAGGAAAATACAATGCTTGAGAGAACCAGTGAAGACAATGAGTGGATGTCCCTAGTGATGTACCAAAATATTTAATACATTTTGTATTTTTCTTAACATCTTCTAAATAAGGCAAGTTGTTGTCTAGATGTTAAATAATTAAAGGAAAGCTAATTCTAACCTTACACACAAACTCAATATTGTATCCATGATCAATACTTAGGGGAATGTCATACATGTCAATATCATGAACGAATGCGCCATCAAGCTTGCTAAAGTGTTGGTACTTCATTTAGATAGCCTTGAGATCCTGTTTCAAATCCAACAGAGATGCATCAATTGGCGGGTGTGGTTTCACGGGTCTTTCCAAACAATATATTAAGGGAATGAACATGGAAGACCATCTTTTTCCCTCGTGATGAAGATCTATTGGTTGATCTATGGAGTAAGCATGCCAGAGGGTGCAAATGCTTGGTCTATAAGTAGTATGTAAGAGTGTTAGTGTTGGCCAGCTAGTAAAAATTTATCTGTCAAATTATTGGAATGAACTTCAAAGCGGTTAGTATAGCAAACGTCTTTTGTAATGATTAGTGTGTCCATGATAAGAGTTATGATGTTACTCTGCAAGGTTGAGTTAGGAAACACTGCAATGATAAAAGAGACTATCACTACTGATAGCTATGGCTAGAACATCAATTTTGACTGCTGTAAGTAAATTAATGCAGGATGAGCTTGTTTAGCGACCATGTTGAGTTTCTAATGGAGTCCGTCCGTACGAGAAGGGTCAGCGTACTGTGACTCAAACCATTCAGGATTGACCATGTTTTAGGAGAATGAAAATTTCTGATTGTTGCGACTTTTGACAACTACTCCTTATATGTGAGTGTCTCAATGATGACTAGTAACAAACTATAGAGTGATGAGCACCTTCCTAGCAGTATAGGGATTGACTATTTGAGTGCATCAGTTAACTGTATTTTGCAATGTTCATATTTGTCATTCTGCATTTGGAAATGGTACTCCAGACCACACATGAATTATAAGTCATAGCTGATGTTTAGGTTCTAGTTCTTATCCTATTCRCTCTATGCACTTTCACCGTAACCTGTATATGTGTCCTTGTGTGTTTGTTTCTAACATATGCTTCAGCTTGGAGGGGGGTATCTCTTTGGATTGCCAGTGGGATTTGTTGCTGATTCAATTGGTGCGACTCTTGGTGCAACAGCTGCTTTYCTTGTTGGCAAAACGGTATTTTCCTTGAATGGTTGAACCCAACATTTGATAAGGATGCATATCTGCTTCATTKTAAGACGGACTCCCAATTTCTTATTTTTAAGCACTTCTGGAGGTGTGGAATGATATAATTTGCATTGCCATCCAAGCACTCTGCAAATTGGGTGTCCTTAAGAAAATCATAATCTTTTTTAAGCATATATTCCTTGGACAACTATATCTTATATCATTTTGTCATTTGCTCTTCTATATGCAGATAGGACGGTCTTATGTCATTTCTAAGTTAAGGAAATATCCCAAGTTCCAGGCCATTGCTATTGCAATACAAAGATCCGGCTTCAAGGTCTGATACATCTGCATGTTAAGCTAGCAAATTAATACAAACTACTTTTTCCCTCTGAAGTGCATACCACAGGTTTGGGATATCCTAAATGCGGAACCATATTTGACACCTGAGACATTATTTCTTTCATTCCTCTTTTATTACTTGAAGTGGATGCTTTGTTTATTATTTTTATTTCTTTTGTAGCATATGCCAAAGAAATTTTCATTTTTTTATTGTACTATTCATCAGAATTTCTTACATGAGCCATTTAATATAGTTATTTACTTCCAATTAGATGTCTAATGGTTCTTTCACCTTTTTTCCACAGATTGTTTTGTTGCTTCGCTTTGTTCCCTTGCTTCCATTTAACGTCTTGAATTACCTGTTGTCTGTTACCCCTGTTCGCTTGTGGGAGTATATGTTGGCCACTTGGCTAGGGATGATGGTATGCTMTCTCAAATTTTCAATTAATTTATTTCACGTATAATGTTCTCTTGTCAGCAACCACAATTCAATAGTCAATTCTGTGAGCAAAATTGAGTGAAAGCAAACCAAGCCAAACAAACCTAGTATATCCCACTTCCATCCCACCTGGAAGGTGGGGTTTGTGGAGGATAAGATATATTGACCTCTACTTCAAAGAGTAGAGTGGATGTTTCTGCGAATACCCCTGGCTTGTGAAAAGAGTGACAAATAGGGGCTGTTTGGTTGGTTTTCTATTAAGTCCCGTGTGGATTAATCTATTTCTAAAGATTGGAAAGGTGTTTGTTTGGGAGGCTTTTACATAGATGATGGAGCATGTCTTTTAATTGGGAAGGGCAGGTTTGGAAAAAAAAACTTGGCTTTCTGCATAAAGCTCCCCCCAGAAGCTTACTAGCAAGCTACTTTCTATATCATTAAGCCACTACCAAACAGTCATATATAGCTGACCGAATAAGCGCCGAGTCCCATTAAGATCATTAAACTGCYAACAAACATGCCCTTATGATAAGGTTTTGAAAAAACAGGTTAAGAGTAAGCAATAACATATAGCAAAATTGAGTGAACAAATTGTAATTATCATGTAATTAGCTCTTTTAATCTATATCTTTGTATGCTTGGGGGCTGTTTGGTTGATTTTTCATTAAGTTCTATATGGACAAAGTTGTCTATGTGGATTAATTTGTTTGTATAGATTGGGACAATTTTTGTTTGGGAGGGTTTTTCATGGATGCGAGGAGTATGTTTCTTAATTGGGAGCGGCAGGTTTGGAAAAAACGTGGCTTTCTGCATAAAGCTCCTCCAAAAGAAGCTTACTAAATAAGCCACTTTCTATATCATTAAGCCACTACCAAACAATCATTTRTAGCCTATGTWRTTAATTGCGGTGCTATTGCAGCGATATCTCGGATTGCGGGCCTTTGCAAAATATCGGTCGTCAAATTGCGGTAGCRCAATTAGCGGCGCAATTTACTGCAATTTTTGACTGATATTTAGTGTAAATTTTGTTCGATATTAACGCAATTTTTGRTGGGTTTGATTCTTATTTTCAGTCTTGGGCTTTCRATATTAATTAGCTTCTGTTAAGTTAGTCRAGGGCTTTTTTGGGCTTTTAAGAACTAGGYTTCTGTTAAGAGAGTGCTATAGGGATGATGATGATCACGTTGGAGATGAAGGGGGAGAATGGGAAGAGTGGGAAGCTAGCCTAAACGAAGCAGTGAACGTCTTMGATGATGTTGACTTAGATGTTGAACCTATTGCCTGTGATTAGCTTGTTTATGAACACTTTTCCTATTTTGCAAATGATATGTTTATGTAGGCATATTATATATATAATTATAYATAATTCTAAGAAATATTATATGAACCGCTATTTTTGGACCGCTGTACCACCGCTATTGCACCGCTATAACCRCTATTTCAAATACCGGTCCTGACCGCAATTTTGTATTTTCACYGCTATAACAACATAGTTTATAGTTGACATAATAAGCTGCGAGTCTCATTAAGCTCATTAAGGCGAAGTGAATGCTTTTATAAAATTGTGTGCATGTAATTGTAGATGGACTTTGTTGTGTTTTCTTGGTTTTCCGGTTGATGACTTTTTCTTTTTGCTGCTTACAGCCAATCACATTTGTGTTTGTGTATATTGGGACAACTCTCAAGGACCTTTCTGACGTTACACATGGATGGCACGAGATATCGAGAACTCGTTGGGTAAGACTAATAAGTCTATTGCTTTTGTGCAATATGTTAAACGGTTATATTGTGCGTAGGTGACATTTGATTTTTTTAAAAGTATATACYATTTATTTACAGCAAAACTCACACAGTCGCACACACACTCCTCACCTTYGATCTCCAATGAGGTTGGGATTTGCGGAGGGATGGCAAAAAGCCTTGCACCCTACATGAACCTGATACCTGACCCCGGTTCGACCGGGAATCCCCGAGTTGACYGGGATGGAGATGGGGAATTCCYGGGGGAATCCCCRAATTTATAAACCAGGGATATGGTCGGGGATGGGGATACCCTTCATCCTCGAGGACCTCGACCCCGACCTCGAGCCCAAGTATTACTTACACATTTCTATGTATATATCTATATTTATATACTAAGTATGATAATATAGTGAGAAACCCAATGAGTATATATAAATGTATAAATATAATCAATCTTTTATGATGAAAACTTGTAAAAAGTTTACATTATTAATTTGGTTGTTCATGGGAAACTTTTATTGATATAAAGACTTGATTTTATAGAACTTCAACTAGTAAATATTATAATTGATATATTTGTGTTTGACTTGATTTTATAGAACTTCAACTAGTAAATATTATAATTGATATATTTGTGTTTGACTTGATTTTATAGAACTTCAACTAGTAAATATTATAATTGATATATTTGTGTTTGACTTGATTTTATAGAACTTCAACTAGTAAATATTATAATTGATATATTTGTGTTTGAACTACGTTTTTTTTATGTATTCCTTATAGAAATGCAACAATTAAAATTTGGGTAATTAATATTTTTAGCATTATATGTTGTTTAAACATAAAATTCGTATTKATATACATAATATATATAAAAATATTACATAAAAAATTAAATTGTATAGACGGGGATAATCCCCGATTCCTATAATGTGTACAAACTAAATAAATTCAAGTTCAAGTAGCCAGGACCGGGTCGACATTTTATTATGAGTTACACACTTACATTCCATGATAAATCTATGTCACTCCTTGTTCATTTTATTATTAATAAGCCTATCCTGTAGTTATGCAATTACGGGTGCGTTTGGTACGCGTGACAAGACAGAACAAAAACTTGTTGTCATACGTATGGTATGACATTTAAACTGGGACACGAAAAGACCGAGGGACGTAAATTCATTTTTTTGGGTCMTAGGTGGAATAAARATTAGGTAGAGAAAGTCAAGCTCGGTAAATTACTAAACTACCCGTGTCAAAGGTGGAATAAAAATTAGGGAGAGGAGACTAGATCGGTAAATTACTAAACTAACCTTGTCAAATTAAAACAACCTTGGACAATTCTTTCACTTGCCTGTCTCGTTCTTTCCCATCCGCTTCAAGGATCGTGTTATAAATATACTTTTAGCTAGATGCTGARATATAACTCCAACTTAAATCTGTGATTAGAGTCATATCTGGTCTTACTTTTGTTATAAAGATGAAAAAGAAGTGAAAAGTTCATATAAAATCTGTTTCYCATATTTCTCTCTGATCAATTATTCTGTAAATGCAGATATTTATAGCTGTTGGGCTCATGGTATCAGGTAAATTTATATATTTTCCTCCATTCTTAGAGCATTTTCAACAGATTCTCTATAATTCCTCCAAAATGGAGAACTGAAGTTAAAATCTCAAAAAAGAAAAAGGTTGAATTCAACTCTAACAGTTCCTCCATTTTGAAGATTTCAACATTAATTATATGATTAAAGTATTCAATAGATTTAATATCCTAATGAACTTTGAAATAAACTTTATATAAAATGATAATATGTTCAACCAAATTGATTAGTTTTGGAGATTTTTATCTTGCTTCTTACTTTCTTTCTCCATTTTGAAGAAAGTTTTGGAGGATCTGGAGCAAAATAAATAAATTAAAAACTCTAAAATCTCCATTTTGGAGAATCTGTTGAATATGTTCTTAGAGCATCTCCAAAATTTGTCCAAAATGAAGAATAAAAATTCAAAMTCACCCAAAAGTTTTTGCGATCAACTCCGACAGCTAGTAATTAGATTACTAAAATATTCCATAAATTTATTAAAATATTATTTCTCTCTTTTAGACATTTAAATTCGAAGCTTTTTATTAGTGGGAATATGATAAAAAAGTCTCTCTCCCATAGTAATCATTTTAGAGAGTTTTCCAAATTTGGAGATTTCATATTTTCTCCGKTTTAAAGAATTTGTTGGAGCAAAAAAATCTGTTCAAGAATCTCGATTTTCTTCATTTTAGAGAATCTGTTGGATACACTCTTAGTTAGGATCCACATAAGAGCATCTCTAACAGATTTTTTCCAAAATCTCTAAAACAAAAATAAATTCAACTCCAACATATTCTCCATTTTGAAGATCACAACATTGATTATATTATTAAAATATTCCTTTCATCTAATAAAGTATTTTGTCTCTCTCTAAATATTTATTTTCAAAGTTCCCTRTTGGTGGAAATATATTAAATAATATATTTCTCTCATCGTAATCATTTTTAGGGTGTTTTCCATATTTAAAGTTTTTTACGTCCTCTCTCCCACTTTCTCCATTTTGGAGAATCTACTGGAGCAAAAAAATGCCCAAAATCTCTTTCTCTATTTTGGCAAATCTGTTGGAGATGCTTTAACATGTTCATGTCTGCTTCATTTAATGGAACCTCATGTTTCTCRAATACGACTGATCACATCCTCTGGTTAACATGATAATAGTGTTGATGATCGTTTACATCATTAGAGTTGCGAAAGCTTCTCTAGAAAAAGCATTGGCCGAGAACGGCGCGATAGACGGCATAGATTTAGATTCCCCCGGGCTACCAATTTTAGCCGATTCAGCACTCGGTCTCCATCAACCTCTGATATCCACAACTGCAGATGATCTTGTTTGATTTCACTCCACTTTCGTATAAACTCTTCCCCATCTAGAATAAGGTAAGCTAGGAAAAATCTGCCAAAAATATAGAAAAAAGAAAAGAAAAGAAAAGAAATACCCATCCTACCTACCTTGTTATTATAAACAAGAAATCGATGGAGGGATATCTTGTTGAATGTTGATCGTATCTGAAAATGCTCCATTTTCTCTAAGATTCATAGCTGACCTATCTTTTTCTTTGGATCGGCAATCGGGAAACGGGTATTTTAGATACCGTTGAAGGCTAATTACAATTTACACGCGATGATGGTATAGTATGCWGGCATGGTACATTTGGTTTGTAATTTATGAACATAATTCATGTTTATGTAATTTATTTATATTTCAACAGGCTGCATTTCAGTTCTGCGCAACAAGTGTTGGTCTTGTTAGGTAATCAATTCTTTGGGTTTTCGGTTTCTGTGACTAGGGATGGAGAAGGGGCGGGTAATGGGTGGGGAATACACTACTCATYGCTGCCCCTGTGCGATATTAATCCCTGATGGGTTTAGGAATCTCCACCGGGTACAAACAATGGTGACCGGGCCATGGGTTTTTGGTTGGGACGGGGACCAATTTGGACTTGGTCCGGGGCGATTTTTGGCAACTGGAAGGCATGGTAACYTGTTGGGTAAAGATGTATAAAAAGCCCGAATTGAAAGTCCRGTTCGAGCTAGACCTTAAAGCCYGTTTAGGCCGAACTTTTGGGGTGGCAACTGAGGCATGAAAACATGTTGGGTAAAGATGATTGAAAAAAGTCCAGTTCGAGCTASACCTTAAAGCTTGTTTAAGTCGAACTTTTGGCTAGGTTAGGTCTAGGCCTAATCCAAACTTTTGGGTCTAGGTCCAGTCGAAAATAGCCTGAAAAGGCTCCTTTTCAACCCTAAAACCCAACCTAGGTTRAGAAAAGCCTGAATTGTGTGTTTGACTTGGTTGTTTTGGAATTAACGATAACGATGAAATTACTAATTTTTTATTTTCTTTATTCAATTTACAAATGCATTTTTAGAAATGAAATAAAAGATAATCCAAAATATTAGTTTTTACTACATATTTTATAACCAAAATATATGGGAYGAAAGATTGTGTGAAAATAGGAGTTATGAGAAGCATAAAAAAAATATGAACTCCTGATCACTATTAATCTTACTCTACCTTATGAACTGTGCATTTGTGCTTATCACATGAATTGATTTGGTGCATCGAATTATTGCTGATTTTCAATTATGAATGATTTAAGAGTGAAGATCTCTTCTTAACATTGTCACTAGAAACCAACATAACATATGGTCCACATAAATAGTTCCATATCAACCTAGCACGTAATTTTAAATTGCAGTAACTCTGACATAATCTATTCGAGATGATTAGCGGGAGATCGACATGCGATTGGCAAAAAATCGGCCACATGATTAAAGAAAATGACACTTTTTTTTTCTTCTTCACACTTGTTTAAAAAGTATGTTTTTAAGTATATAATAATTATATATGATAAATGATTCACACACCCTCACAAGTTTGAACCCTTGATCTTTTAGAAAGCCAAATAACTTGTAGCAGGTATGCATATTTTAGGGGAAATTTAATTGTGCATCCATGTAGAGATGGCTAAAAATCAGTCTTGAGTAGGCCGGTCCCGGTTTTGATAAAAAGTTCTAGGACCCCGATCTAGGTCCGGTTGCCAGTCTCGTCTCCATCAAGCCGGTCTCAAATCTGGTATCGGGCCTAACTTGGTTTTCTTAAGAATACAATTCGTAAAATATTTTTATAAAAAAATGTTTATACCCATGTTTTACGATTAGGATATTTGAAATTCCGTATTGAAAATATGAGATTGAAAAACTTAAATAACCTTGAATTTTTTAAAGAACTTTTAAATGAATTTTTTTTTGTCTGAAAACCTTGTTAAAATCTTAAAAACTTGTATTATAATTCATAAAACGTAACTTTAAAAAAAATTGTGCCAAAACATAACCAGTCCCATAACGAGCATTGAAATCCCATAAAAAATATAACCAGTTTCGAACCGTTAGACCATAACTCGGCGGCCCAGTCGATACCGGATTGAATCTAATTTGACCCACTTTACATCCATGAAAATGTAGGGTTACGAGTGCACTAATAAACAAAGAGTTGTTTTTTCCCCAATAATTTAGGGGCAACTTTGTGGACGTTTTATCAAACTTTTTTATACAATTTGGGAGGTTTTTGGAAAGATTAATATTATGGGGGTGTTTTGTGAAAATATGTATACTTAGAGGACCCAAATCTCCTAAATCCCCAATATATCCACACAAGGAACATCCCGCATACGACTGCATCGGCATCACACCATATTCCCCCATTTCWGCTGATTTATTTCTGGGGATCTGATTTTGATCACCTTCTTTCTTTTACCTTCAATAAGTTTTCAGCTTCCATCATCACTCAATCTCCAACCGATCGAAACTATTCAATCATGGCCACTCCAGATGTCTTTTTGCAGGGCGAACATGATGTTTTCTCATCCGTTTCTCCGTTTGATTATGCCAAAGGTACCAAAACCCTAAGTTTGTCGTCGTTTCTTGATTGAGAGTCGAATAACTTTAATTATGTGTTTATTTTGATTTGAAGCTTCTTTTTTGCTGGTTTTTGGATTGAAAATTTGTGTATGTTTGCAGGCGATGCGAAATCCCGAGGATTTGCGATTGAGARAAAAATCGAATATCTTGAGAGCTTGAACGACAGAGTAATTTAAATTTATCTATTCCTTCTTYAACTTTTTTAGGAGTCGAAATTTGTACTTCTTATTGATTGTATAAAAAATACCGTACTTATTTATGATTGAATTGATATAGTGACTGACAAACCCTTATATACTGACAAATTGGGTTTGAATAGTTCTGGTTTTAGATTTATTGCGATCTTGCTGACTAGTTATTGAGGTTCGGTATGCTGAGTTACTTATTTATCCTATTTTGGAAGTTATATGATTGGATCTTGTTTGTGGYATTAAAGTTTGATGTTGTTGTGAAATAGTAAATTGCAGGCAAGTGACCTGAGCTTTARTCAGCCATTTCTTGTCATATGTATTGTAACTTACATTATGTGGGGGTTTCATGAATCCTGAACTATATTTGTGGGTGGGGGGTCATCGCTATAACTATTTCCAAAGTCCTTCTGTAAGTTTATGAGTAAAAGGGATCATCATCCTATACTTAATTTTCTTATATACATATGTATATTTTGTGTCTATCAACTCGTATGCAGCATATGAAGTTTGGGGACTGGAATAATCCTTTCTAACTTTTAGTAATTTTTATCTTTGTGTTTAGGATCACATGTAATGTAATTTTTGATTACTATATGATCACTCTGGTTGGTAGGAACATTTCTCCATTATGGTTTTTGAAATATTATGTGGTAACACACATCCATTTCTTCYCAGGTTAGCAACAGACGAGCACGTAGATGGATAAATGATCGTATACTCTTGGAGCTTGTACCTCGTTTGAGCGGAGATGAGATTAGAGGCTTGTTTGCTCCACCACCTTGGGGTAAGGCACACATACATACATATATATGCATGCATACATACACATATACATATACATACACATATATTTGAGTAATAGTGGCTTGTGTAGTTGTGTTTTCTTTTTTTATATGTACTAGAATAAAAGGCACATCCGTTGCACATGATAATGTATGAATGTTGTCATTTAAATAAATTAAAGTCGTTATTTTAATTGAGGTAGGTAAAAGTTAGTTTTTAGTGAAATGTATTAGTAGATAAATGGATGAATGCAATTCTATAAAGATGAGTCTATGCAAAATAGGACTTTCAAAATTTGCATAAATAGCAACAGAACACAATGAATTGAAGAGTTGTAACTTCAATTCTGTTACAGAGCTAACCAAAAGGACGTGAAAATTATCGGCKCAAATGTTTTTGTACTAAAATATTGATAGGATGAGGTTTGTTGTTATGGAAAGATATTCACCAAAACACTTCRTATGTACGATATCTATTTTTCTTTCTTTGGTTGGCGAAGTAAGATTTACCTCCATGTCATGCTCYTTATTTGCTATATCTGGATACATGATATGTTGTTAATTTGAGGCTCATTTTACAGGTGATGATGTACGACCGTCGCCATTTTGCATGACAAATTTGGGGGAGTGGGACAAATTTAGGAATATAGACATGGATAAAGAGGTTTTCCACTTCTCTTGTTTTGCCGGTCCTTCCGCTGATTATACTATAGTGAAGAAAATGATTTCCTATTCTCATGTTTTTACTGACACTATGCCAATATCCTGTTCATATATGAATTTAGGAGTTGTTTGGTTGGTTTTCCATCAAGTCCTGTATGGATAAAGTTGTCTGTGTGGATTAATCTGTCTATATAGTTTTGAGATTTTTTTTAATGTATGGAAGGAGGTTGTTTTTTAAGTGGGAGGGGCGGTATTGGAAAAAAACTTGGCTTTCTGCATAAAGCTCCCCCTAGAAAGCTTACGGAATAAGTCACTTTCTATATCATTAAGCCACTACCGAACAGTCATGTATAATTGACCGAATAAGCTGCATGTATAATTGACCGAATAAGCTGCGAGTCTCATTAAGCTGCTAACAAACAAACCCTTACTTTGCCTCCCGTTTTCCCTATGGCCTTTGATTTGGTAGGTTGGCTTGAAGGAAGTTCATATTATTGCAAAACGAGAATAATATCTTATTATCTTTATTTTTGCTCTTATTTAGTTTCTTTCTTTCTAATATGGACCTTGCCTTCTTCATGATGTAAATATGCTTCAGCCTTCAAAGTTTTTGTTCTCTTTGGTAGGCTGGTGCAATTGAGGCCCTTAAAGGTTCTTCATCCCAGAAGAAAAGTTGTGGGGATGTCGATAAGATTGCCGCCTTGACTGCATGGCACAGGGTGGATTGCAGAACTAGAGATGCATTCCGCCGAAGCTTCCTTCCTGAACTTGTTCATGGTTATGAGGTATTTTACACCTTTACCATGTTATACAAAAAAGTTGACTTTTCAATGAACTTTTCCGCTTGTAAAATGGTTATGCTTATTTTTTCGTGGATATTATCGTATTTTCACACACTTGTCACAAGCCGAGCGTCGTTGTGGAAACTACCGCTCTACCCTTTAAGGTAGAGCTACATCTTCCTTTCGAGGCCAGGTCTGCCTACCCCCCCCAAAACAACAAAAAAAGGACCACCTCTGGATGAGTATCCGATTATTTTCGAATGTAATGTCTTAAATGCCTTCTAATCATGACAAATTAAGGTACYGTTTGGTTTGTAGGGTTGAATAGGATTTGGAATTCAATTCCATTTCTAAATRCCATGTTTGGTTTGAAGGATTTCTTGCATTTGAAATCCCACAAACTTGGTATTTAGAAATCCCATGAGAGGTTGTTGGTATTTCGCCGGATTTCGTAGGATTTGTGTGTAATAGTGTTTTAAAATATGTTGAAAAACATTTGTCWTCTAATAATCAATTAATAAAAGGGTAATTTAATTAATTYTATAATCATTTATATTYTATTTTTATAAAAAATGGAATTTAGTTCYATTCCAAATCCTACAAACCAAAYAGACCAATGATTCCAAATCCAAATCCTCAAAACCATTCCATCAAACCAAACCCCCCGTAGGAGAATCATGGAGACCCATTGATGTTTTTTTCTTTATGTAATGACGACAATGGCTAGTATATAATTTTAAGTGCAAAAACTTCCAAGAACGAAAATGTCGTGAGTTCATGTTACACATCCCATGGGATGAGGTGAGGTCTTTACGAAAACAACCACTTTACTCTAGGTAGAGGTCAAGATTGCATGCACCCCACTCCTGGACCCCACCTCTGGGTAGGACATACCGGGCTTGTTTGGTTTATAATATATTATATACATGGGATGGAAGGAGTAGGATCTTACCAAAAAGAACACATTTTTGACGAGTTTTTCTTGACRTTTATCTTTTTTCTTGTTCTCCACTTAACCTAGCAATTATGTATTGGTTTCAGGAGAGCATTCGGGCCTTTGTCTCAGAGGCAGCAGGCAAGGAGGTTCTTGTGTTGTATGTCCAAGACTCTTTCCATAGGTTGTTACTTCATGGTGTTTGCGAGGTAATATTTAAATCTATTTCAKATTTGTTTCATTAAGAATATGGTTTCGGTATCAATCTTGATTTTGGATGTTTTTTAAGGGTATGTTTGGTAGGCAAGGCTGGACATAATAGAATAAAAACTTGTTGTCTCTAACATGACAATTAGACTGGGACAACAAAGTGACAAAAATGCTGGTTTTTGTCCTACCCAAAAATAGGAAGATAGACAAGATAGTTRAATTACTAAACTACCCATGTCAAAATAAAATTTTAAAAAACCTACTGCTTTCACCTGCCTACCTAGGGTGTAAACGAGCCGAACCGAACCAATTAGCAGGTTATTCGAGCTCGGCATGAAAAATTAATATGAGAGCTCGATTAACTTTTTCAAAGTCGGGCTCGAGTTCGAGCKCAAGTGTTTTTCCAATCTTTGAGCTCGAGCTTGATATCTTTTAACTYGTTTTTTGCTCGAGTTCGATGATTTTTATATTTTAATTATATAATTTGTAAACATGTAAATATGTTTGACTMAAAAAATGTAGTCGAATAACTCGGCTCGGCTCGTAAAGTTTAATCGAGCTTTTGAATGAGTTGAGTCAAACATTGGTGTTAGGGARCTCGACTCGTTAAGTTAAGCGAGCTTTATTTTTGTTAGAAATCAACTCGAGCTCGCAAGTTACTCGAGTAGCTTGTTAAAGCTCAACTCGTTTACACCCCTAYGCCWACCTCCCTCTCATCAGTTCCTTCTCGTCCTGTCTAGTCTTGTCCGTGTAMCAAACGCACCCTAAACGTTGACATGAAAAATGAAGTATTGTGATCTAGTTTTWGAACGATAAAACAATAAATCCGTTAACGTTGACAGTTCTACAACTTGGTCTCAATAACGGAGTCAGAAACRAAAGGGACAAAGGTTTCGAAAATGACAAAGATCAAGAAGAAGAAAAYGGGCAATAACGAGCTCCCAACCATCACACTTTGCCAGTTTCTGAGAATGGCGAAAGACGGGTTCTGGTAGACGCATTGGACCATCCGATCGTTTATCCATGTAAATAGCACAAGTTTGTTGTACCGTCTAATTGTTATCCAGATGTAACTTATTTATGTTCCGAACTAAACGAACCCAGTATATCASACACACAGATTTCGGGTTTGTTTTTTGAATAAATTGTGTGTAGCTGGTAATATGGAGGAAGTGCCAAAGGTCTTTGGTGGTTAAGCTTCACTTCAAATGGTGAAGTCCCCTTTGGGGACTTCAGGTCTTTGGATCAAATTATGTTCCATTTGTTTACTTAGTTTATTTATCAAAGTCCAAAGATATGTAATTTTTTTTAATTGTTATAATTATAGAAACATTTGATTTCATATATTTTGTTTTTTTTTTATATACGACAAATACAACAAATAAATTCACACCCCCTCCTCATCTTTGATGGAGTTTGAACCCCTAATCTCTTAGAAAGTCAAAGACTACAATACTGTTAGGCCAAAGACTCTTTGGTTATATTTTGCATTTGTTAGATGTGTATTTTAGATGTTTGAAATGTACTAAATATTTTACTCCAATTGTGTACAAGTCAAAAGGGTGTAATATTTAAATCAAAATGCATAACACAAGTTTGTTCTGGTTTTTAGGGTTGGGTTTACGTGAGATCARTCTGTTTTCGTGAGATCYATRAGACYACYTTTTTTAYATTTGAAACTTCACARCAAAATAYTGTGAAGGTAAAAAAAARRMSRAMCYTYMMMRSWAAAAMMMYWWKRARGKTWMCYTTMMMAYGTTTTGCTGTGAAACTTCAAGTGTAAAAAATTGGYCTCACGAAAAYGGGTTGGTCYCGCATGATYCTAAGTCTTGGCTTCTATTTGCAATAATATTATAATTTATTCTACAATTAAGGGTTRGGTTAYGRTGAAAAGAGAAGTTATGATGAAAATCATAAAAATAGATCATCATCTTGGTTCAATCTAATSTGATGTCAACACCAATGAGACGTGATTCTTTTCTAATTTCTAAACACAAGAATGGACCAAATTGTTATAAATTTTTGTTTGACCTGCTGAAGTTAAACAAATCAGAAGTAAAAGGCCCTTTATGTAATTTACTGATTCTTTTCTACATTCAGTACAAATTGCCAGAAGGGAAGAAACTACACGGAAACTAAAACGCTGACTGGCCTGAGAGTGGTTGTCTTCCCGCAAACCCTGAGGAGCTCTGTGAGAAAATGGCGAAGAAGCTCGTCAAATACTCCGTTGTAAGTTCCTTATCTCATCTCTCCCGCCATTTTCACGCACCTGCCWAGCACACACAAGGATTCGTATAGTATATGAGCTGTAAATTGCTTTTATCAACCGAATAGCTATAGATATAGTAAATCCGGTGCGTTTTTCTTTGGTAAACAGGTGGATGCATTTACCGACACGGCGTTTAAAGGAAATCCGGCAGCCGTGTGTTGGTTAGGGGACATAGAGAGAGATGATAAGTGGTTGCAGTTAGTTGCGACTGAGTTCAATATTTCAGAGACTTGTTACTTGACTCCGGTCGTTGATCACGGTTTAGAGAACCCTAGATTTCATCTCAGATGGTTCACCCCCGTCGCTGAGGTTATTACTTTACAGTTTCGATTTCTATATTTATGATATAATCTTCCTTTATATGTTCATTTAGGTTATCATTTGCTCATTTCTATATATGATACGGTCTTCCTTTATATGTTCATTTAGGTTATCATTTGCTCATTTCTATATACGATCTTCCTTTATGTGTTCACAAAATTTATGTGTTTGATTAAATCGTGTTGTTTTGCCTAAATGAGTCTCATTATAATGGAAATTATTTCAAAAAATGGACTCTAATAGTGAACAAGAGATTCTGGCACCTTCGAAAACTAGAATGCACTTGTTTGAATATTGAGATAAAGGAAATATATGAGAGTTACCAACTAATTATCCATGAATTGGCATGCTTGATGCTACATTTTGTTGGGTATGGCATATCTTCGTTTCATCTGTTGGAGTCTGGCATTGCTAGACTTGGACATTTTCTTTTCAATATATGTTGGAACTTGGAATCCCATTTTCTCCTCAAAGGCTCTTTTGGAGAGTAATCTATTGGGTTGCACGTATTCTCACATGGTATCAAAGCCAAGGTCTACCATTTTAGGGACTTGACACTCTGGCGAAATCTGTCCTTGAGTACCCTCTTCTTGACACTAATATGTGCCCGTCTAGCCAACACGAGACTCCTTCATTGGAGGGGGCGTGTTAGAGTCTCACATTCGCTAGACGTGGACTAGTTCTTTATATATGTTGGAATCTCCATTCTCTACTGTCTCCTCAAAGGCTCTTTTGCATAATTTTTTGATGGGATTCCATGTTGGCTAGACATCGACAGTTTCTCTTCAACATATGTTGGAATCCTTTCTCTCCTCAAGGCCTCTTTTCAAGAGTAATCTAATGGGGTTCTGCATGTTCTCCCAGACCATCAAAAGACGATGGCAGATTATTAAATAAATGGTTTCTTGGAGATTGTATTCATTTGATACAGACATATTTATATTAATCTTAATTTGTTCTATTCTGCTGATAGGTTGAACTTTGTGGTCATGCAACATTAGCAGCCTCCCACTTCCTTTTCCAATCCGGCTTGGTGAACTCTAACGCAATTGAATTTTCAACTCTTTCTGGAATTTTGACAGCCCAAAAAGTTCCTGATAGCAGGATTAAGGATTCATCACCATCTGGCAGTGAAAATGGTGAAGCTCAAGACAGCTTCTACATAGAATTGAATTTCCCTGTTGTGCCCGTTTCAGATTTCAATGATCTCAAATTTTCAGCAGTTTCTGAAATACTAAACGGTGTTTCTATTGTTGATGTAAAGAAGATGGCATCTGATGACATCCTTGTATGCTTTGAAATTGCCCTTAGATTCACATATTTGTATAAAGGATTGTGATCAAAGTTGGTGAAAGTTGATTTTGTTTTTCTTGATTTCCTGCAGGTGGTACTTCCATCAGGAAAGGAAGTTGCAGAATTCAAGCCACAGATAGATAAGATCAAAAAATCCCCGGGAAGAGGGATAGTAATTACAGGACTTGTGCAAAATGGGTCAGGGTTTGACTTTTATAGTCGATTCTTCTGTCCAAAATATGGAATTGATGAGGTGATTATATTGAAATAGCATTTTTTCCTCTGCCACTTTTGCTAATCTGGGATTCATTCTTAGAATGTGGTTAGTAGGATAATTGTGACCTTCACCATATTTTTTCTTTTTCTTTTAGGATCCTGTTTGCGGGAGCGCACATTGCGCCTTAGCAGCCTATTGGCACGAGAAGTTGGGGAAATGTGATTTTGTTGCATATCAAGTATCCTCTCTCTCTCTCTGTGCATATATATCCTTCTGTGACCCTCGCACACACACACGACCACGATGCATTCTATTCACAGTACCTATTGCTCGTTGGCACACACTGTAACATGTAGGTTGCTCGCTTGTTTCTTTTTAGTTTTGTTTTGCAAGTCGGGGCTTTTCAACAGAGGCGGATATAGGACACAAAATAATTAACATAATATAAAATAAAACAGAAAATATTTAGAAAAGTACAGTTTAATATAAAAAATGACATACAAATGGTTTTATTTTTGCAGCACCCAATTGGTTTTATCCTTCTTTTTTTCCTTCATTTCTGCTGTTGTTACCAAAAAATTAACAAAAAGAGTCGAGGGAATTCAAACTTCCAACCTTTTTTTGCCACATGCAATGACATTACCGGGTAAACTGCCACCACTTTTTGTTAGGGGAGCACACATCAAGCACCCCCTAGGCTATTACTGTATTCGCCTCTGGTTTTAACAACCTCTCTATCCCAAGACCCTACCTCTATATGGGATTTATTAGGGCGTGTTTGTTAGTAGCTTAATAGGCTTAATGGGACTTGGCTTATTTGGTCAACTATACATGACTCTTTGGTAGTGTCTTAATGATATAGAAAGTGGCTTATTCAGTAAGCTTCTGGGGGGAGCTTTATGTAGAAAGCCAAAATAATTCCAAACCTACCATTCCCAATTAAAAAACAGGCTCCTTCCATCTATGAGAAAACCTTCCCAAATACAGACTTTCCCAATCTATACAGACAATCAATCCACACAAACAACCTTATCCATACAAGACTTAATGGAAAACCAACCAAACAATCCCTACTGTGTCTATTTGGTTCAGTTTGGTATGCTATTCTCTTATGCTTGTTTATGTGTTTTTTCTCTACTCAGGCATCACCTAGAAGTGGCACCTTACATCTCCATCTGGATACGAAGAACCAAAGAGTGCTTCTTCGAGGTAAGGCCACCACAGTCATGGAAGGGTCTATTTTGGTCTAAGATTCATGATATAATCATATTGCATATTGGATCCAATTGAAACTATCTTCTAATTTGCAATAAATATCCCTTCGAAAATTGAAATTTCAAGATGCATGAAATTTCATGATCTTATGAATTTGTTGTTGTATTATGAAACTGAACATTTGCTAGTTAAACCCAATTCATGAACCTTTTGCCTTTTCTTTTCTATAAATCTTAAAATGGTTAGGATTGACCTAAAACCTAGGAGTTTGAATTGCCGGAATCAACTAGTTGGCAACCCCCAGCCGGCCTGTACCAATAGCATAATCAGGTACACGCCGGTCCTTTAGGTGGCTGACTTAAGAGCCCTTAGAGTCTACACGGAGCCCAATCCCCAAAAGAGTTGGGACTCCCACACTGTAGCGATTAGATTCGAACCCTTGTTCGTCTGTGCTAGTATACCACCCAGAGACCATCTATGCTACGCTCTGATGTGTAATTGATATGCTTAAGCCTTGTTTACTTAGAGATCTCCAACAGATTCTCATTTTAGAGATTATAACATCAATTATATTTTTAAATATATTCATCACATCTAATTAAGTATTGTTTCTCTCTTCTAGACATTTAACTTCAAACACTTTTATTGGGGGGAACAATAAAATTAAATTTCTCACTCTTAAGTAATCATATTTAGGGAATTCTTCATATTTGGAGAAAATTTTCTTCTCTCCTACTTTTCCATTTTGGAGAAGGTTATGGAGAACCTGTTGCAGCAAAAAAAATCTAAAATCTCCATTTTCTCCATTTGGGGAAGCCATTGGAGATGCTCTTACTAACTACTAACTTGGTCAACACTGCTGACTCGGTCAACACTGCTGACTCGGTCAACAGTCACAAATCTATTTGAAGATGCATATGTGAATCGACTTTATAGATTATTCATATCATTTTACATGTTGATCTTCAAATAGAATTTTTTTCAATGATTCACGTATGGACCTTCTCTTTTCACCTTCAGCCACATATATCATTCATTGAATCCAAAGAGAGTGAGACCTTAACATTCAGAAATTGCGAACGAAATTACCAGTTACAACAAAGAGGAATTTAATCCATAAAACATGACAACAAAAAAGTAGTTAGTCGATGCTAGTCAATTAATCCTCAAATGGGTATTGCTCATACCTAATAGCACAATCATGAAGCATGGCTCTGGCACCGATCCTATTAATGCAAGCATCTAACATGTCAACTTCGGCTGCTTCCAAACACGTTTTGCAATCCGTACCCGTAAGACTTTGATTACAGAAAGCATGACCGTAGGCAAAAGCATTAGGGTACGGAGAGATATTGTGGTAGTCGTGATGACCTTGTTCAGAAGGGGTAACCCTTTTTAGTTCATCAAGAACGTATGCTAGACTTATGGTAAACGGATCACCTCTTGTGTAAATTCCTGAATTGCAAAGGACGCTGATGACGTTGGTGTCCGGAGCAGTTTGTACGACTTTGAATATAACGAATAACCCGATTAGCGATTGAGCGATGATCGATGKCTTCATCATGAGAAAACCTGTAGTTTATTTGCTGGTTTATCTTCCAGTTGGTTTCAAATGGATATGTTATCTATTGGTTTCTCCAAATTTGACAATGTCACCTTGCCTCCTTTTTGTCCCTTTTGGTTGTCTTATGTGTACAGCTGACTGTACCTTTTGTTCTGATTATTAACATCTTGTGGTTGTGGGACAACATGACTTATTGTCATTTTCCTAAGAAACCCTTTGTAACAATAACTTCCACGATAGTCTTAAGTTGGATCTGAAGTTATTGGGTCAGCCCGTTGCTTTGGCTTTTACTGAATACCTCATCTATCAGACGCTTAGTGTGGACAAAACGGACAATATTTAGTATGGTTAGTCTGAGAGATGTTGAAACTGGTTTGTTGTGAAATTAAGAACTGATTGAGGTATAGAAAGATGTGGTACAATATCTTATCTGTCTCGGGTTTGACTCCAGACAGACACACCATTTAGAAGGTGGGGAAAGACCCATACTGAGAACCGAAATCTCAAGAAAAAAAAATAGAAATTTTCTCTTTATTTACCTTAGGTACCATCTTTTTGGCCTTTTACTCCCAATTGCTGCCGTCTTCGAGAGTTACTRATGATAAATATACTCGTATACAAGTAAAATAAATACCAAGAATAGTATAATGTGCTATTCGATCAACTAAAATAGTAAAAACAACAAGAAAGAAAACCGTTGTGGTTGGGATGGGTTATTCGACTTTGAAGTATTTTTTTAAATTGTATTTCAATACTAGATTTTAAAATTGAAAATTATAAAAGCATATAGAACATTTTTGTGTGGAAAAGACATAATAGAAAACCCAGCCAGGGCTGGGGACCGGATTTGGGACCAATGCGATAGAGCTGGACCCACCTGGCCTAGATTGGTTCTAGGATTTTTTGATCGGGACCAACTGGCCCAGTTTTGAAAGTACCAATTTGAAACCAGCTCGGCTTGTAATCGATTTTTGACCATCTCTACTCCCAGATGCCAGCGGTGTGCATTGAAATTTCAAATAGTAACAAGCAATACTTGCTCTGATACAGCCAGAAAGTTTTGTATATTTAAGGTCAAAAAGTTCTTTTTTAATGCATTCGACAAGTATGTATGCAGACGCTTTCACCATTTTACATGTTATATATATATATATATATATATATATATATATATATATATATATATATATATACTTGGGACTACGTGAGACCAGCCTGTTTTCATGAGACCCGTGAGACTAGCTTTTTACACTTGAAACTTTACAACAAAATGCAGTGAAGGTAACCTTCATAGTGTTTTTGTTGTGAAGTTTCAAGTGTAAAAATGTGGTCTCACGGGTCTCACGAAAACAACATGGTCTCAAGTGAACCCAACCCTATATATATATATATATATATATATGTGATTTACGAGAATGCGAGAACAACCCAATAACCACATATTGTGATAAAAAATAAAATTAAAAGATTTCTAAAACTAAAATTGAAATTTAAAAAGATTCAGAAAATATTAAAATTAAAAGGGTAATAATGGAAATGATATCATAAAATCTTTTAATACGATTACACGATCATGA
>NC_037532.1:694009-706286 GCF_001531365.2 Cynara cardunculus var. scolymus | reverse complement strand
ATATATATATATATATATATATGGTTGGGTTCACGTGAGACCAACATGTAAAAAGAGTAAAACACTGTGAAGGTTACTTTCATAGCATTTTGCTGTGAAGTTTCAAGTGTAAAAAAGTGGTCTCACGTGATATATATATATATATATATATATATATATATATGTTTCTACTGTTTTCTGAGGTTGTGTTGGCTTACCATCTTCTCTGATTGAAAATTCATCTTCACTTGGGCACATTCATACCTAATCACTCTAAAAGAACTACAACAAAAACGGGTTTATAGGACGTAAAAAATATCTAAGCGTCTTAATAGAATGTATTTTAAGACTTAAGTTTATATGATCAAACAATAAAACTTCTATCTATAGGTGTTATAATAACTTTATATGACACTTTTGTGCGTCGTAACAAGTGTTTTAGGACATATTTATAATAAAATGTCGTATTAGTTATCTTATAAGACGCTATTTGAAAAATGTGTCTTATAAAAACAAGTGTCTTATAACAGATGTGCTCATAGGACACTTCTCAAAAGTATCATATAARTGTGACGCTTTCTATTAAAAATGTCCAAAAAAACTTGTTAAGACGTCCAAAAAGGTCATATAAACTTATTACAACACATGCTTAATTGTTTGATTCTATAAACTTAATTCTTATAAARCGGTTTATTGTGACACCTAGAAAGTGTTAACGTTCTATAAACCCGATTTTGTTGTAATGAAGGCTATATTGTATATACAAGAAGTTAGTCGTCTATTTGGATCGAAAACCAGCAACCTCTCCAAGTGCTTCGACTTCTTTGGCCAAGACTTCAACTTTATCGACAATCTCCATCAATAAAAACAAGAAGTTTGCGATCGCAAGGGACTCGACGTTTGCAATCCCTTGTAGCTTCGGTGAAGTTGAAAGTAGGATCAGGTCTAGTTTCGTGGATTGCAACTTTGGCACCGTTAGGACCTTCGCTTGGCATCTTTTCATATTCATCATACTTTCCCCTAGCTCTCGCATCGTTAATCCAAGCGACACCCCGACACTTTTGCATGGCTCTTTGATTGCATGTTGTAGCGGTCTCGAGGGCTGATCGCAACCATTTAGCAATGTAAGTCACTTGACTAAATTGGTATTTGTAATACAACAAAATTAGGTTTATAGGACACCAAAAATGTCCAAGTGTCCTAATAGATTACTATATAGGACTTTAGCTTATAGGACCAAACACTTTGTGTGTTTTATATTAAGACTTTGTAATAAGTTTATATGACGTTTTTAGGTGTCTTAAAAAACATTTTAGGACAATTTTGAAACAAAATGTTTTAATAGCCATTTTATAGGACACTTTTAAGAAATGTCCTATTAAAAAAGATGTATTCAAAGGTGAAAATATGTAAGCGTCATAGTAGACTGCTTATAGGATTTAAGGTTATAAGAGCAAACACTTTTGTCATATCTAAATGTGTTGTAATAAGTTATATGACGTTTTCAAGTGTCTTAAAAAGCTTTTTAGGACACTTCTGAGACAAAGTGTCCTTTAAGCCCTTTTATTAGACACTAGTTGAAAAGCGTCTTATAAAAATAAGTATCTCATAAAAAGATGTGTTTGTAACAAGTGTCCTGTAAAAGGGCTAATAGGACACTTTGTTCCAAAAATGTCCTAAAAAGTTTGTTAAAACACCTAAAAAGGTCATATAAACTTATTGTAACATTTTTAGATATGACACATAGATGTTTTGTCTTATAAACGTAAGTTCTATAAAGTGGTCTATTACTAGTGGTCTATTACTCTATTAGTACATTTCAAACGCTTTTGACATCCAATAACTCGATTTTGTTGTAGTGATATGAGAAACAGATGATAAGTATTACAAACCTGCATTGGTGATTCAAGACATTTTTGCATGGATAGAATGATTGAAGCAAGTTCCCTAATAACCTCTCCTATTTGTATGTATTTCTCCCATGGATAATAGAATCCAAATCTTCCATGCCATGGTTCCCATCTTGCAAAATTTGCCTATAAAATCAAACAACATTTCAAGATTTCATTATGTTACACTCTTCCATATATATATATATATATATATATATATATATATATATATATAACACATATATATATATATATATATATATATAAAGTTGGATTCACGTGAGACCAACCTGTTTTGTGAGACCACTTTTTTACAYTTGAAACTTCACAGCAAAAACACTATAAAAGTTACCATCACAGCGTTTTGCTATGAAGTTTCAAGTGTAAAAAAGTAGTCTCATATGATCCCAAGTCTATATATACATACATATATATAGATGAAGGGTCGTGTGAGAATAAGAGTTAAGATGAGAAGCGTAAGAAATGATCTGGACCCTTGATCATTTTTAATCTCACCACCAACCTATGGATTGCGCTTATCACGAGAATTGAGCCGGTGCATCTTGGTGCACCGCATTAGTGTTGATCTTCAATTAGRATTGATCCAAGGATGGAGATCCCAAGTAATTTATAACACTTAGAAGTAAAATTGAGTTTATAGGACGCCTAAAGTGTTTAAATGTCTAAATAGAGTGTCTTATACGAGTTAAGTTTATAGGACCAATATATATATATATATATATATATATATAGATATAGATATAGATATATATAGATATATATATATATATATATATAAGTGTTGCAATAAATTTATAGAACGTTTTTTGACGTTGTAACAAAGTCCTTTAAGATCATCTTAAAATAAAATGCCTTGTCGACTATTTTATTTGACATTATTTGAAAAAAGGTCTTATAAACACGTGTTATACAAAAAGAWGTGATTATTGGACATTTCTCAAAAAAATGTTCAATAAAATAGCTAATAAGACACTTTATTTTTTTTAAAAAGTTCTGAAAAACTTGTTACGATGTCAAAAAAACACCCTATAAACTTATTGTAACACTTTTAGATTAAACATTTTATTCTTTAATCATATAACCTTGAGTCCTTATAAAGCACTCTGTTAAGACATTTATAGAATTGTGACGTTCTATAAARTCGATTTTGTTATAGTGACTTATTCATTCAGTCAGTAGTTTGAAGTGAATGTAAACATGGTCTAATAAGTAGTAAGAAATATTACCAATGATTCATCACTTGATTTGGAGTGCAATACCGACTTGCAACCACTGATATTAATGCTTGGCATGCTTTCTTTCTCATTTACTACACKGAAGTACACTTTCATGCAATCTGCAATCCATCATTTAAAAATTAGTACAGTAAAGTAAATTGCATCAAAAAGTAATCATACTTTAATTTGATTYCTATTTTGGATAACGTACTTAYAAAACTTCATTTTTTGTAYTTAAGATGTAAAGTTTTAAACAATTAAGTATCATGGTAACCGGTTAAAGCATTAACCGGTTACCATGYCGATGTGGTATSCAACTCARTATTATTTGTYATTCAACCCAATTTCATCCCATCACTCGCCACATCAGCATGGTAACCGGTTAATGCTTTAACCAGTTACCCRGKTACTTAAATGTTTAAAACTTTACATCTTAGGTACCAAAATGGAAGTTTTGAAAGTACGTTATCCAAAACAGGAATCAARTTAAAGTACATTACTTTTTCATGCAATTTGCCCTTCATAAAACTTAACTGTTAAGTTTATACTTTATATGACCAAATTATAAGATGTTATATCTAAAGSTGTTGTAATAAGCTTATTGCACGYTTTTTKGTGCGTTTTACRACTCTTTTATGACACTTTTATAATACAAAAAGTCKTATTAGCTATTTTATATGACAATTTTGAGAAGTGYCTTATGAACAAATCTTTTAAAGATACTCATTTCTATAAAATGTTTTCTCAAATAGTGTCCTATAAAATAACTAATATGATTTTTTAATTAAAAAAACTTTGAATAAGTTTACAGGACGTTTTTGTACGTCWTAACAAGTTTTTTAGGACACTTTTAAACAAAATGCCGTATCAACCATTTTACAGGACATTTAGGACGATTATTTTTGTTAGACGTTTTTTTTAAATAGTGCCCTGTAAAATAGCTAATACGACGTTTTTTTATAAAAATGCCGTAAAAACTTGTTAGGATGTCAAAAAACGTTCTATAAACTTATTACAACATCTTTAGATATGATGCTTTATCGTTTGGTCCTATAATATTAAGTCTTATAAAGCAGTCTATTATGATGCTTGGACATTTTTGGCATCCTATAAAGCAGTTTTCGTATGAATGTACTAACTACCTTCAATGCAGCAAGCTAGTTTGTCGAACTTGGAAGATGTCAAACGATGAAGTTCATCGCTAGCCCACACTGGAAACACGAGTAAGCTCGTGAATATGCAGACAGCAAAACCCATACCAATCGTTGAGAGACGTTCACGGGCTAATTCTATGACTTTATCAGCACGTAAACCAGATACGGCTACCAGATTGAAGGTGAGTATGAAGATCATGAACCCGTARTCGTATTTCCTTTTTATGCTTGGAATCAATCGACAATATGTTGCCGCSGCACCTACATGTTAATTACATAATATTCTTAAACAATGCTACAAGTATATACGTATAGACTCAGGTTTGGGGAAAACGACAAAAAAATGGAAAACTCATGAACACCCTAATAACCATTCATTTGTCTGGTATGCACATRTGTATAAAAGTAATCGAAAATGTGTCTTGGWTTCTTTGCATGTATGYATGTGCATACCAGACATATGAATRGTTATAYGGRTGTTCCTTAATTTTCTATTATTTTATAGTTTCTCCTTAACCCAACCTATATATATATAGAGGGTCGGTTCATTTGAGAACATAAGAACCTATATATTCATTGATGCATATGCGCTAATGAATTTCAATGATTATATGCATTCATGCCTATATACTTCCATGCATCATAGATAGGCATTAATGAATGTATTCATCGAGGAAATACATTTTTTGTTTAGTGTATATGCATTACTTAACGTACGAGTTCTCTGCTTCTCAAACTTTTTATGGTTTTCACATGAACGTAATATATATATATATATATATATATGTGTGTGTGTGTGTGTGTAGAGTAAGGTTCGTATATGTATAAAGTTTAGGGGAAACATTCGTCCTTACCAAAAGTAAAGACCGAAACACCAACCACAACCGCATTTCCAATCTTTCCCAAATCGTCCGCCAAAATTGCTGCCAAGCACCCCAATCCACCGCCAAGTATAGTTCCGAATCCACGAAGTAACCCTTTGCTTAATGTGGCACCTAGCATACATATCAACCRTTAGAACAAACTTGTTTTTGGAGATACCAAGTGAGTTAGAACTAAAATACAAGCGAGAAGCCCCGGGCCTTTGGGGATCATTCTCAGAAGTCACTGGGTCGAGTCCTSCAAGGCCATTKGGGATTTCTCTGGTTGTTGTTCTTCAGGCCTCTAGGATTAGTCAAGGTGCACACAAGCTGACCCAAACACCTATAGAGTATGGATAACAAAAAAAATACAAGYATACATAGAAGCTTGTCTAGTAAGTTCAAAATTTGACGACTAACCTGCAAAGAACTCGAAGACAACCACAACCGTCATGATAGCCCACATGGCATTTTCCCCAACTTKCTCGAAAAGTGGATCGAGGAGATAGAGAAGCGAAACCAAAACCAAGGCAATTCCGACCTTAATGCTATGARTGATCTTTTGCATATATTTCCCGAACTTTTTCTCTATGAAAGAAGAAACCCCGCGAAGGAAAGAGGGTTTCTTTTGATTCTTGCTGTCGGGAGAAGCTTCGTTTTCGTTAGAAACGTCTATTACGGTACTCATCGTTGATTCGWTTGTTTGTTTCTTGCTATCTTTTTTCTCCCTTCTTATGTGAGTTGATTTGTGGTATGTGAAGGTAGAACTTATATATATATATATAGTTGGTGATTCCATTAGATATGAAACATAGGTAAGTGTCAAAGTCCACATCTGTCTCCTAGCAAGTCTCCCAGTTTGTCCAATCAAAGGCTTATGAAAATGTATTAGTGTATATATATTAGTTAGTGGATTCATAATTCATTTGTGAATATGTTGAATTAAGTGGATTCATTTGTGAATATTGTTGAATTAAGTGGATTCATTTGTGAATATTGTTGAATTAAGTGGAACATGATTATTGTCCATTTCCCCTTTATCCTTTGGCTCTGTGGAGATTGGAGAACTATCTTTTCACAACACGCAAGTGCAATGTCTCTTTTATCTGATCAGATTTTTCTGAGCAGGTGGTTTATCTTTAAAGTAAATCAAGGGTCCACAAAGTAGCGGTTTGATCTTGGGGAAAATCAACGTGATTTGATCTGGGAAAAAGTCAGATTGAATCGACCTTGAACTTTATAATAAGGGGCTGAWTACCTAAATGCTTACTCAGAAAGTGCTTACCTATAGGAGTCAACACTATAATTTACTTTGATGMGTAAGATTTTARTACATCAAAACGTATCGAATGCAACAATTTATACGGTAAGCACTTACCTRGGTAAGAGTCGTCATCTTCACTTACYGGGTAAGACTCTTCATCMTTCTCATTGCTCTTACCCGGTAAGATTATTGGCCCYTGTCATGTTCATCCGATAAAGAAATTTATCCAGTAARCACTTATCAAGTAAAYRTTTAGTAAACGGCCCCTAAGTATATGTTTTTGGGAACATGAGATAAAGAATGGCGAATTTTAAGATGAATTTGCAACTTAATGGAAAAAGTCAGTTATAGTTATAAGTAAAATTTAAATATCTGTTTAGATATAAGTAACGAAATTATCTCATCACATTTGATATCTGTTATAAATTTGATTTCAAAATATTTAAGARCAACCTTTAAAATTAAGGGTCTGTATCTTTTAGACACCTAAATATTTTTCACTTACAATAATCGAGTGAGCGGGAGCATGGGAGCCTGCTGAACCCACGATTGCCGAGGTACCAAGCGTATGATTTGACTTGAATAAATTTTTTATTAGAGAAGAAGATAATATCGTTTGGTGCATTTTGCATGTCCATCAATGTCGATATTGAACATAAGTTCTTAACCTTCCTCTATATCCTTCTAATTTATTTTGTCGGTTTTTTTCTAAATTGTTGTTTCAGTTGATTAAGGAGTCGTTTTTATCAACGTTTAYCAGATAACCACTTATCGGGTGTTACTTATTTTAACCGATGAGTGCTTACAGGCTCATAAATGCTTACCAACAATCCTACCTGATGGTCGAGAATATTCCACAACAGGCYATCATGGTTAGTGAAAGTGGTGACTATTGGCGGTAAACGCTTATCCAGTAAGCCTTTAATAAACAGCYGCTAAGAGGCTGTATGGTTGGTTTTACATTAAGTCATGTATGGATTAATCTATCTGTGTTATTCGTCTATACAGATTGACAAAGTTTTTATTTGGGGGAGTTCTTTCATATATGGAATGCGCATATTTTTTAACTCGGAAAGACGGATTTGAAAGGGAAAAAAAACTTGACTTTCTGCATAAAGTTTCCCCCAAAATCTTACTGAATAAGCCACTTTCTATATCATTAAGCCACTATCAAATAGTCATGTATAGCTTATTGAAGAAACGACCTCTATTTTGGGGGGCCGAGATCAGGTTTGTGTAAGATCTCACATCGGTTAGGGATCAGGAGAACAAATGTTGTTTTATAACGGACCAGATACTTCCTCTATCAGACGCGTTTTAAAACCGTGAGTYCAAATATAAACAAGACAGACAGTATCCGATACAGTTAACCTAGGATAGTAAATTACGACACTMCAAAAGGACAAATGAAAAGGTTTGAATTGTATATTGGAAAAGGAAAGCACACAAAGTATAGTGCAGCATACAGAGTTGGCACACTATCTATTGTCTCTATTAATGTAAGATTAGATTTTTCTTCTTGAATGTTAATACATGTTTACCACTTGTGTTTAAAAGATCAGATTACATTAAGATACACTCGAGTTACGGGAAGCTTACGGATTCGTTAATTTACTTCATTAAAAATCGTCAWCGGGTGTGGCGTTCAATTGGTAAAAAGGTGGAACGACTTTGCTCAAATAYATAACARCTTCARGTTCTGATACCCTGCTRGACTCAAYAGCTGAAATGCCTCCTTATATGTGTTGGGTGTTAGACCAAGGGCCCGTTTACCTCAAACGCTTACCCACTTAYGTTGGAAGAGTCAACACTCTAATTTACTTTATYGTATAAGATTGTAGTCCATCAAACGGTATTGTATGCAACAGTTTACCCGGTAAGCGCTTAGTGAGTAAGAGTTGTCACTCTCACTTACCGGGTAAGATTCTTGGCCCTCGTCATGTTTATCCGGTTCGGTAATGACCCAGTAAGACCTTACCGGATAAGCGTTTAGTAAACAGCTTCTAACATTTTGGAAACTATAACGGGTTTACAAGGCTAAAACCATATTAGTTATCAAAATGGAGAAAAATACAAGTATGGAGTTTGTATTAGTCTTTAGTGAGGGCAYAACAAATATTTAATGGTCAAAAGATTGGGTCTTGGACCTCTTGGGTTTTATTGACCTTGAAATCATATTTTTTTAACCGATAGGTCTTTGGTCTAGTGGTATGTGAGTAATTGGCGTCCTAGGAGGTCAAGGGTTCAAACCTCACCGAAGGTGAGGAGGGTATGTGAGTTTATTTGTTCCATTTGTCGTATATAAATATCATATACTTCAAAAAAAATATTGGAATCCCAKATCAGCTACACTTGTACTATTGCAGTATCGAATGAAACATATTATCGATTCGATGGAATTRGATTGACGTGCATCAATCCAATTAGATAGTTGTATCCTCAAGGCGATACTCGTTGCGAAAGCACAAGTGTTTAAAAAAAACATTTGTGCCTACCAATTTATTATACTTCAAATAMAAGTATTATGGTTTACAGGGTTCACTTCACATGATACCAGCCTATATTTGTGAAACCCGTGAGACCATAAAATAACACAAAAAACTTTACAACAAAACACTGTGAATGTATAAAAAATACCAAACATTCATAACAAAAACATTGTGAAAGTACAAAAAACACWGAACATTCACAACAAAAACATTGTGAAGGTTTTGTTTTGAAGATCTAGTGTTATTTATTTAACGTCACATGATCCCAGATATTATTCATGTTGAAAATTACCAACCACATTGATTCATGTGAGATCACATTATAATATAATAATAGTAATAGTAGCAATAATAATGATAATCCCTAGTGCTCAAAAGCTAACTTAATGGGGAATTTTGCTTTTCCCATTTGTACCACGATCCGTACCTTTCATAGTAGCTTCTAAAGACGTGTGCCACAACAATCGATTATCTCAATTATATTTTTTCCTCATTTACGCGTATACGACAAATGCAGCAAATAAACTCACATACCCTCCTCACGTTTGGTGAGGTTTGAAACCCTGATCTCCTAAGATGTCAAAGACTACAATACTGCTGGGCCATAGGGCCTTTGATGAAAAGTTGTGTCTTTGTGTATTATATATTTCAATAATTATAATTGGATGTCGATTTTGTCTTATTATCGGAAAATATCAAGAATAGTTAAATATTATATGGTTTAAAAAGATATGATGTTTACCAAATATATCTCATGTTAAAGTGGTAAAGGATTAAGGATATGTGCTTTCACACGTTTTGTCGATTTTGTAATCTACAGTTGGAAATAAGACACGTCTAAGGGGCCGTTTACCAAACGCTTACCCGGGTAAGTGCTTACCAAGTAATACTATCTCACCGGATGAATACAGTAAGGACCAAGAATCTTACTTGGTAAGAGCGAGACAATAATCAAAAGTCTTACCCAGTAAGTGAGGGCGACAGACTCTTACCACGGTAAGCACTTACCGGGTAAATTATTGTATACAGTGTCGTTTTGGTGGACTAAAATCTTACCCAGTAAGTACATAATAGTGTTAAATTTTACCAGTAAGCACTTACCGGGTAAGTGTTTGATAAACGGCCCCTAAGTATATCTCACCTTAACGCTGTTTTCAAGTAAGATTATACTGGTTTGATTTGGTTTTAGTAGTCACTTAAGCCTACCTCGGTTGCTAATAGCAGTTGAAAGAAAGAAACCAAGTGAGTAGTTATACTAACCTAGATGGCTGAATTTACGGAACCGGCCTCTCTACTTTTTAGTGTAAGTCTGGTCTGTGTACATCTTACTCTCCGAACTTCACATCCGAATGTGATACGCTGAGCTTGTATAGTTTTATTTTATGGGCATCATCAACTTTCCGTTGTTCTTTTTTAAGTTGGTATAAATTTAGTTAAGTTTAAATCGCTAATCAACTTATGGCTAGAATTTTAGACATCACATCATTCATATTTGTTTTCTTTCTCTTTTGGTCTCTCTGATTAAGTCTACAAAAAAAAAACTCAGTTAACTCAAGGGCATTTTGGTCTTTTTTTTCTTTTAACCTTTCACACCATGGGCAAATCACACCCTACCCCTTTAGGCCGGCCACTTGCAACCACTTTCTAAACATCGGTCTGGATGGTAAAAGACGAAATTGCCCTCATGTGAGGGGATTTACGTAAGCGAACGATCGTTAAAGTGAAAGAAAGTGGCAACAAAGGTGACTAAAAGTGTAATTATTCAGAAAAAAGAACGAGAGGTTTAGTGTGAATTAGAAAAATCAAACCAAATTATACCAGCAAATCTCATGCAACGATACGGTTTGAGATATGCATTGTAAACTAGAAAAAACAATACCAAACGAACTCAGTAAATCTCACGTAAGACAGTGTCTGGAGCAGGGGCGGACCCATAATTTTTTTCAAATGGTGGTACCATTTGACTATAAGAAAAAAATAGGGAAATTTTTGAAAATGATGGCACCGTTTGACTATAAAAAACAAATATACGGAAATTTTTTTCAAACAGTGGCACCATTTGATAAGAAAATGACACTAACAAAATTCAAATAAAACTCTTGCAAACGAACTCTACCAAATAAACGTGTTCTCATTGTAATTTCAAAATACATACGGGGCACACAACAAATTAATACGGTTGCACATTTCACGAACCTAAATTCTTTTACCCTTCGACGGAGGAATAATACGGTGGCACGTGCCACCGTATACCCTATAGTAGGTCCGTCCATGCCCCTAGAGATAACATTAACATGCAGGTAGGAAAATCCTTCGTTGGTAGCCTTTATTTGAGAGATGAGTTATCCCTCAGAGTTTCTCGTAGGTTGAAAAAAAAATGGGGAGACTAATTGCACTCTTATACATTGTTAAATGCACTCCTACATAGTACTTTCCTCCACACATCATCTGAATCTGCTTTTTACATCCTCAATGCATTATTTGACTTGATTCTGACATTAAAAATGATGCAAATAGTACTAAATGTACATGTACCTACAAATTTTCTCGTTATACACATCAATATCGTTACTTATTTTTTACATTTTTAATATATGTTTGACTTGATTATGACATAACAATGATACATTTAATAAGTTGAACATTCAAAAATAATAATGATACACTTGTACCAACATCCGTACCACCTATCATGTGCATTAAATCATGATCATCATCCATGATGATGTGTGCCACCATACATAGAAGGTTCTAAAAGCAACTACGCGATTTAAACACGGCTGCTTCAATTAGGAAATGATTAGCAACAAAAAGCTAAACTTTTTTACTTTATACACGTCTAGACTTACGGTTTTAAAATGCGTCTGATAAAAAAAGTATATAGTCTCTTATAAGGCAATCTTAGTTCCCCACCCCAACCGATCTTACAAACCACCCCTTTGGGAGTCAGCGTCCTCGCTGCCACAACAATTTGTTTTTATCTCTGATACCGTTTGTAATATCCCAAACGGATTTAAAGCCAATTTTATACGAATATTAGAAGTCATTGAATGTGAACCTACATGACCAACCCGTACGGTTTGGTTGGGTTGGGTTGCACTTTGGTTTCGGTTGGGTTAAGATTTTTCAAACCACAAACATTAGGTTGGGTTGTTCAAATGTCTTCAACCCGATCAACTCAACCCATGAGCACCCCTATTCACCGACTCTGAACTTGTATTACTGTCTCCGATCCTGGTCCAGCAGGTACGGAGATTCTCAAGTTTCAAGTCCTTTTTTCGTTTTTAAGGTCTATTCTACGTTCAACAAAAATTTGTTAAAGTTGACTGAAAAGTATACTATAATATATATATATATATATATATATATATATATATATATATATATATATATATATATAT
>NC_037532.1:686764-693579 GCF_001531365.2 Cynara cardunculus var. scolymus | reverse complement strand
TATCACATGATTACACCAAAATTTTAACTTATCAACCAAAACGATAACCCAAGTGATGTATAATGGTGATTATCACACCCCTATCACATGATTATCACATCCATATCATATGATTATCACACCTAGTATAATCCTAACCTATTTCGTAACCGTTTACTAGATAATTAATGATAAGACTAATGATAATAATGAGTGTTTAAAAGATAATGATCGTGTTTAAAAGATTTGATGATATCATTTCCATTATTACCCTTTTAATTTTAAATTTTTTTGAATCTTTTTAAATTTCAATTTTAATTTTAAAAATCTTTTACTTCTATTTTTTATCACAATATGAGGTTATTGGATTGTTCTTGCGTTCTCGTAAATCACAGGGGTTCTCGTTAGAACCCTTCCCTATATATATATATATATATAGGGGCCTAATCAAATGAGATATAGATAGTTTGTGGTAATTGTGAGGTCCAATATAAGCCAATCATTTTAGATAATTAATGTTATTTACTAATATAAACCAAAGAGTAAATTAGTAAATTGTGTTGATTATTCAACTTACTTTAATTAGTTTAATATTCCAATTTACTTTAATTAGTTCAATTATTTTAATGTATATATATACACACACACATGGACCAAATCCGGTGGCCTTCTCCGGCACCCACCACCACTCCGCTGACCTCCTCCGRTCATCTTGTCTGACCAAGACAGTGGTACCACAGTTGGTATCACAGTGGTTTCAAAGTTTACCTGRTGTGTTTTGGGTATCATATTGCATGTGTTTTGGGTATCACATTGCATTTATTTTGGGTATCACATGGTCTTCGTTGGAGGCCGGAGGTAGGAGAGAGAGAGAGAGAGAGAGGGGGGAGGGATAAAAATTTTAAAATATCTAAAATGCCATTTAATTATAATTTTAAGTCAAATTACCAAAAATATTAGTTTCCTAATTTATCCATTAATTTGTGGTTGAGATTGGATCTCCCGGTTATCACAAACTAATTTGTGTTACATTGTGGTAAAAAAAAAAATTGTGGTTTCATATGTTACCCAAAAGATTGTGGTTTCATGTGGTAATTTAGGAATGTAAAATCAAAATTAATTGAAAGTTTAAAACATATGAAATTAATAAATAAATATTTAATCTAAATTTAGTAATTTACTAACATGCCCTTTTACATTAATTTAAAAAGAATAATTAATATATTAAAATGATTGGTTGAGATTGGATCGTTACGGTTACCACAAACAAAACAGTTCTCATTTGATTAARCCCCTATATATATAGTATTAATTAATATATGTACATATGTGACAGAGCGGGTTGGGGAATACATTACCTGGCTCCGGTTTTTTACATGTTGAAGATCCCAAAAGAGGTAGGTGAACTGGGTTCCCCACTGATCRCGGAAAATCACYATGCCTTATGCCTACATACCATGTCTCAAAACAACGTAATTTTGAGGACCAACAYACCRAGTAAATAAATGTTAGATTTTGGGAGTTATTGCCAACCCGTTGTCAGTTTGGGTTCATTTAGGGTYATTACGTATTTTTATTTTTATGGTTGTTATCTTCATGGTTGAATTAATTATCGACTTACGGTACACTTACAGTAYACGTAAACTAGCCACTGTCACCCAAAAATTCCTTTTTGTCGTGTTTGTAGTGTAAAAGAAGTATGAAGTTATTGTAGTATTTTTTTTAGTAATGCATTGCTAACTGAATAAACTGCAAAGGAGCCGTTTACCAAACACTTATCCGGTGAGTGCTTACCGGTAAAATTTATTACTATTATTTACTTACCGGGTAAAATTTTAGTCCACAAAAACGACATCGTATGCAACAAAATACCCGGTAAGCGTTTACCGTGGTAAGAGTCGTCGCCCTTACTTACCGTGGTAAGAGTCGTCGCCCTTGTCTCGCTCTTAACGGGTAAAATTCTTGGTCCTTACGATATTCATCCGGTAAGGTAATGTTACTTGGTAAGCGTTTACCCGGGTAAACGTTTGGTAAACGACCCCATGTCTTATACTCTTATTATTAACGGGTCCTAAACCTGGTTAATTACAATCTTACCCTTAAAATAGAGTCGATACCCACTCATGAGTYGATGTACCAAAATGATGTTATTGGAGACTTCAATTTTGAGGAGGTCCCAAGGGGTTAAAGAAGAAGACAAAATTTAATYGATGGACATTCCACTAAACAAACAAATTTTCCCCATGTGTTAATCAGATTGATTTTTTTTATTAAGCTACATATTCAACCCGTTATGCGAGTCGACTAATCACAGGATGACCATCCGTTTTGTGGATAGTCCAGAGTCACCGCATTTGAATCTCCGTGGCCACAAGGGGCTTTTTATTTCTCATTGGATTCAAACATGRGACCTCCGAATACTTTTGACCTTTGAAGTCCAAGCTTAAACTCATCGGACACCACCAGTGTGGTTTAGATTGATTTGTTGGGTCACTAGAAAAGAGAAATAAATATTGATATAATTATATGTATAGGGAGTTTTAAATATAATCCGTGTAATTGTTATAAATTATATAAATTAAATACGGTCCTTTGATTTTGTTTATTTTGAAATTTGAAGATAGTTGTTATATCAGTTAAAAATGAGTTTAAGGGTAAATTTAGGAGTCAATTTAATCTACACCGTTGATCATCTACACATACCGGTTAAGGTTGGTTTGTATAGTTTGTAAGAATTACACGGATTGTATTTTAAACTCCCCATATACATAGAGATACARGGGGTTCAGATGAGAACAGTAACCACATAAGAGAACGCGAAAACGGCCATATCACATGCGATTTTACACTAACGGTAAATGCAAGGGTATGCGGGCGATCTAGCACGTGACCTCAGGTCGCGACCTAAGTCGCATGAATTACATGTGATTTTAGTGTAAATTCATATGTGATTCAACCGTTTTCGGAAATGCCAAAACATGTTAATTTACATTGAAATCACATGTGATTACGTGTGACTTAAGTTGTCTGCATATCCTTGCGTTGACCGTGTTCCATAATCAMATTTGATTCCAGTTCAGTATCACATRTGATTTGGTCGTCTTCGTATTATCTTGTTTTAACCATGTTACCGTTTAATCCTCTTATATCTTTKTAACCTATGATTTTACTATTTACTATCGATTATTTAAACTACAACACCAACATATTCACCATGTTATGTGGTTAATGGATGTACACTAGATGATAAGTTATTGTCTCCATTAAAACTAAAATCACAATGAAATTAGTCTGGTTTGTGTTCTAATGGCTACCCACCACTATAARTTAGGTTTAGGTCACCTTTTCCATCCTTTTTCCTTTTTGTTGGTTTGATGATTGATGTGGTTCATTAACATTTGAATTTAACTTACAATAACAAATGAAAATTTAATAATTAATTATCATCAAATGATTATAAAAAAAAACTTATAATATTCTCTCTCTCTCTCTCTCTCTCTCACACACACACACACACACACACACATATATATATATGTGTGTGTGTGTGTGTGTAAGAGAGATTTTTAGTCAGTTTATGTCAGGGGTGGATCCAGAAAAACTTTCAAACGATGGTACCATTTGGCTATAAGAAACAAATATAGGGAAAAAAAATTAAATGGTGACACCATTTGACTATAAGAAACAAATGTAGGGGGAAAATTCAAACTGTGGCACCATTTGACTAAAAAAATGACACTAACAGAATTCGAACTCGGGTCTGGGGTGGAATAAAAGTCTTGCAAACCAACTTTACCAAAGAAAACTTGTTCACATTGTAGTTTTAGAATACATACGGTGGCACACAACAAATTAATACGGTTGTACCTTTTCATGAACCTRAWTTTTTTTACCATTCGACGAARAAGTAATACGGTGGCACGTGCCACTGTTGGCACCATTGTAGGTTCGTCCATGATTTACGTGCACCGACTAGTAYCTCGGATGATCACAAATGGCGTGGAGTGTCATTGTTTGTGAACATTCATGATTAAAAGAACTTTGATAGCACATGGTTTCGATCTGAAGAAGAATAAGACGTATGGGTTTGTTTGCTTACCTCTTAATAGTTCCATTAAGAGACAACCTCTGAATCGTTAAGAGGTGAATCATGTTTGGCAAAACAAAACAAAAAGTCTGCCTCTTAATGGTTTTAAAACCCCCTGAATGGTTTTGTATCATGAGCCTCCCTTAACCATTCAGCACTTTGATTCTATTGTAAACAATTACCGAACAATTATATTTCGTTTTACACTATATCAATAGAGTCCCTTAATCATTCTGACCATTTAATTATTATGTACCAAACTATTCAATAACTGTCAAACAACCCCTGTAGTTATCATATAGACTGTTTGAAACATTACAGTTATTATTGTAACTGATAATCTTTTTAAACTTTTATTTAAATATAAAAAACACACAATTCAAATTCAAAATGGTTATATTTGGCTTCAATGTAGATTCTCTAGTGATGGGATAACAACAARTTAGAACATGATTATATATTTTGGGCCTCATAGCAATGCTTTGTTTGTGGGCTTCCAAGATTTTAAAGCCACATAATATTAAGGGCAAATTGCATGAAAAAGTAACGTACTTTAACTTGATTCCTATTTTGGGTAACGTACTTTCAAAACTTCTATTTTGGTACCTAAGATGTAAAGTTTTAAACATTTAAGTACCCGGGTAACTACTTGAAGACTAAAATTAGATTAAAAAAATGACTAATTTTATATTTAAAAAATCCACGTCACCGACCACGTCAGCAAATAATACCGAGTTGGATACCACATCCCTCGCCACAACAGCATGATAATCGGTTAATACTTCAACCAGTTACCCGGGTACTTAAATGTTTAAAACTTTACATCTTAGGTACCAAAATAAAAGTTTTGAAAGTACGTTACCCAAAATAGGAATCAAGTTAAAGTACGTTACTTTTTCATGCAATTTGCCCTAATATTAATATAGCCTTTCCTCATGATTTATCAGCGGATCTCCAACAGATTATCTAAAATAAAATAAAAATAGATATTTGATTTCTATTTTGTTTTAATAGATTCTCTATATTGTTTTCTAAAGTATAAAAAAACAAAACAAAACTCCAGGTTTAAAAAATTCTTTAATGTCTTGTCAGTTTTTTCCAATTTTCTGGAGGCACTTATATCTTATTGTCCTCTTATCTGGTAAAAGGTAAACCAACATTTTATTTGCCTCTAATTGTTTTTGAAACCTTTAGCAACGACGTTTCTCAATCGATTAATCTTAATCGATCATTTCTCTATTGATGACTACCAAATCGATCCTCACATCTCTCAATTAGTGTATTTTAATAGGATTTAAATGTGTTAAATACTGCTAATGACATGTTTTCATTTAAATGAATGCTAATTATATAATTTAAGTATAAATTTCGTAATGATGATGAATAAATATGTGAAATTGTATAAATTTATCTATAAATTTAGCATTATAATTTTCTAATCACTAAAATAGACAATTTAAACAAATTCAGACAGTAAGGTTTGATCWATCAAAGTAGTTCACAGTTATGGTGTTTGAAGGCAGAAAGCAGTATTGTCATCAATGATATCACCTAAACGGCTAAAACTGTCATGGATGATTCTCTTTCCAGTTATTGACGCATCATCTCGTTTCAAGTAACGTAACACCAGTGACCATTTATTTGGTCACAAACAAAATAGAAACCCTAGAAGTGCAATCAACCCATGCAAACAAACAAATACAGATAATTTTGATCTACGATGTCGATGAAATGAAAACGAAAAATACCAGTCCACAAAGTAAACTACAACAAGATATGCTAACATCAAAGCATACCCGAATCACAATATATCGACACTGAGATAGCGAGATTTAATGTGGTTCCATTATCGATATTATACTATATATCCACATAGGGACGGACCCAGTATTTTTTTTCAAATAGTAACACCATTTGGCTTTAAGAAACAAATATAGAGAAAAAAAAAATTCAAACCGTGACACCATTTGACTAAAAAAATAACACTAACAAGATTCGAACTCCAGTATGGGGTGGAATAAGAGCCTTGCAAACCAACTCTATCAAAGAAACTTGTTCACATTGTAGTTTCAAAATACATACGGTGACACACAACAAATTAATACGGTTACACCTTTCACGAACCTAATTTTTTTACCATTCGACGAAGAAATAATAATACAATGGCACGTGCCATCATTTGCACCATTGTAGATCCGCCCATGTATCCACATATTTAATCAATTTTAACCTCATGTTATTTTATTTATTCGATCATTTATCAGATAACAGTATTTAAAATACTTCTCTTTCAGAAATAAATTTTAATCAGATAAAATATTATTTGAAAACGTGTTTAAAAACTTCACATGAAAAAACACATTGCTGTGCAAACTATATTCTCCAAGGGAAATATGGACATAAGAACAACGACAAATAAACCAAATATCAATGTTTCCTTTTATCAGACTMTGAATCTTGTATTTTTATGCTTTTTTATTTTAATTATTATTAAATATTTAAGATATTTAAAAATTATATATTTTGTTAAACTATAAGGGTACTCGTGTAATACAATTAGATACATTTCGATTTTAATATCATTTTTTTTGTCTCGATCGATGTTATAATACTATTTTATATGGTTCTGAAAAAACAATAATGTCTTTATTTTTTTAATAAAATATAAATTTGAAGGTATCATAAAATTTTGAAAAAAATGTATCAATTTTAGTATCAAATTAAATATTTAAAAGTTTTTTTTTTTTTT
>NC_037532.1:669222-684444 GCF_001531365.2 Cynara cardunculus var. scolymus | reverse complement strand
ATGTTTATCCTGTATTTGATTGTGTTTATCTGCAGTTAGTTACACGAATTCAGATATGGAGCTTTAATAAGTTGTACCTACGCACAATTTACTTGTAATATTTAGTTTTAAGCAATATGCATTAATAAACAGTACTTTACGCATAAAAAGTGTTATTAAGAGTTTTTGTTAAATGATTTATAATATAGAATATTTTTTTTATATATAATTTAATTTAACTTTAATAATAAAATAATTTAATTTTTGTTTAATATTATAAATTTTATAAAGATGATAATTAAGTATTCTGTTAGAATTTAATGATTATACTAATTATATTTTAGATTTTTTATATTTAAAATGAGATGTTTATCTTGTATTTGATTGTGTTTATCTGCAGTTAGTTACACGAATTCAGATATGGTTGAAATCGGATAGGGATGGAATCATTTAGGGATGAACGGGCTTAAGACTTTTTAAAAGTTTTAAGAGTTTTAAGAGTTTTAACCAAATGTTTTATAAGATAGTATAGATATGTAATTTATGAATATTTATTGTCTTACGTGAATAAAATTATTACGAACGATCTAAACACATCTTCAATAGATTTTTTAAATTGAAGAAAATAAAGATTTTGGGGATTTTGTGTATATTTTTTCGGAGAAACGTAATAAGAGATCAGAACATTTGGCCACTTCCAATCCCATGTCCATCCATGAATTGTCTTTAGAAGGGAATTAAGTGGAACCGTGCAGTACCAGATACGAGATAGATCTTCCAAAGAACAAAGCTTTTTTCAAATAAGCCAATTCACTTGGGACCTGCAGATCCACTCTTTTTCATATTCAAAACTCAGCCCTTTGTTTCTGTGTTTTCACATCGAGAATTATTTGCAGATGAAGAGATGTCAAATATACAGAAAAAGAAAGGGATTCTTTTCGTGACATGGTTGTAAATTCCTCTAACGTAATAAATCAATGGCTTTTGCCACGAGAGGAAGACATTTTTTTCTCTCAATATTCTTTGATTTCACAGATGCATTATCAATCATGTAAAACATCGAATAAAATAAACAGAGCGCAAGATGCACCTCACTAGTGTTGACATGCAATTAGTACTGATCCAATGGTGAATATCTCTTCTTACATTTCTCACCATAATTTTTATTTTCACCGGAACCCAACCTTATATATACATACAGCAATAAATTTGCAATTTACGACAATCAGAAACAAATACCACAAACCGGTGACACGTTAGCGGATCAACTCGACTGATTAATGACACTTCTAGTTGTTTTAAATTGGATGTGAAGACAAAATTAGATTCGACAAAACAAGTTACATAAAACTAAAAACTTGCAAGTTTAAAACAATGATAGAAGTGATGCAATGTATTTATCGTGGGCCATAATATTCGAATGATTGCAGACGAGCCACGATAGCACAAAATCGTAGTGAAAGAGATTGAGAAAAAAAAAATGTGGATGACCGAAGTGACAAGGAAAGGGACGAAAAAAGTAAAAGCATACCCAACATATACTCTATATTTTTTAAATAAATTATTAAAAATCAAAAAAATTCTGGTTGATTTTACTTTTTAGCCATTTTTTACAAGGTTTACCACAATAGCCCTAGGTCTGCATTTTTTTTTTTTGCGGACCTGGATGAGAAATATGATTTTTTTTGCGGACCTAAGTGAAAAATGGAATTTTTTGCTGACTTGGGTGAAAATGTAAATTTCTTTTGCAGATCTGGGTCAAAAATGTAAATGTTATTTGTGGATGTGGGTTTTGCGGATTTATGGCTATTTTGGTGAATTTGGAGAGAAAATGTCTAGAAAAAAGAGAAATTTTTGATTCTACAGTTACGCTAAAATCTCTTCTAAAATAGAGAAAAAAAAAATAGAGAGAATGAAGAAAACTCCAAATTTGGAAGAAGAAAGATAAAATACAACATAATTGGTGGAGATCATATGATATTTATTTTCAAAGAAACTATAATAAAAATGTGAACACTTATTTTATGACAAGTAAAAGAACCAACAAACTATTTATGAGGGAAAATTGACAGAAATAACCAATCAGCAAATAGATTTTCACTTTTTAGCCATTTTCTTACTAAAATTCAAATTTTTAACTGGTCCTTATGTAAAAGACTTGCTTACAAGCATAAGGATTGGTTTTCGGGGGAAAAAAAAGAAGAATCATTACTCATATGCCTAAGGATTCAATTATAATTTTATATTGGCTGAAAACCTATCTTTACGTATGTGCGTAAGTTTTTTATGTAAATATCTATATTATATTATAAAGCATTTGGTAAAAACTCTTAAAAAATATTTTTTATGTATGAAGTATTGTTTATTGATGCATATTATTTCAAATTTAAGATTACAAATAAATTATGCGTATATACAACTTATTAAAACTCTATTTTGAATTCGTGTAACAAACTGCAGACAAACATGATAGATACTACATTTTTAAATACAAAAAAATTAAATTATAATTAAGACAACTATTGAGTTGTAACAGAATATTTATTTATTATCTTTATAAAAAAAATGATATTATTAAATTAAAAATAAATTATTTTGTTATTAAGCCTAAATTAGATTACGATAAAAAATTTGATTAAAAAGGTTACACAAAAAAACGATAAATAATTAATTTGATACTAATATTGATGTATTTTTAAAAAAATTATGATATATTCAAATTTATATTTTATTCAAAATAAAAACATTATCGGTTTTTCAAAACCACATAAAATCATGTTATATCGATATAAACAAATAAAATAAAATATTAAAATTGAAATTTATCTTACTGCATTACACAAGTAGCATTTTAGTTAACTAAAAAAATGAAATTGACTTAAAATATAGCCGAAAGAAAAAAAGTGAAATTAAAATTTTTTTTTATTAGGAGTTTTCATAAAAATGGAAAGATATTGATTGAGATTGGGTTGAAACATGGAAACCATACTCCAAAACTTCATACGCCTTTTTCAATAGATAGGGATAGGTAGTGATGGGAGCTACTTGAGTTGAAGAGTCTGGTAGACCAACCAGTCAACTTCAACCCTCCTCCTTCTTCATCACATACACATACCACCTCCAGATCGATCTCAAAAAGCTTGATTACTCTTGATTTTGATGGTGGATTCTGACGCAAAACTCGAAGATCTGGCCGGAAATACCTAATTTCTCAATATCATGTACATGTGATCGGTTCTCGAATCTTCCGCTTTCTTAAGACACGTATTTCAGACGAAGCAAGTACGTTCGATGATGGCCGCCGCCGGTCCACCTTATGATGGACTGAAACGCATGCTACAGTCCGCTGTACAATCTGTTCAATGGACCTACACTATTTTCTGGAAATTTTGTCCTCAAGGACGGTACGGTTATCATATCGTTTTTCGATTTGATGCTTCCAATAATTTTGGTTGATTTTCTTTCCGTATAATATCTAGGGTTTTAGTTTGGGGAGATGGATACTATAATGGAGCGATAAAGACCAGGAAGACGGTGCAGTCTGTGGAAGTTAGTACGGAGGAGGCTGCGTTGAGTAGAAGCGAGCAGCTCAGAGAGCTTTACGATTCGTTGGAGACAGGTGATCATCAGGTGACGGACAACCAGCAGCAGCCGCCGATACGTCGTCCGTCGGTGGCATTGTCACCGGAGGATCTGACGGAATCTGAATGGTTTTACCTCATGTGTGTCTCATTCTCTTTCCCTCCCGGCGTCGGGTACGTCATGCTAGCCATTACTGGTGGTTTCAATTTGACCTAAAACTTCATGTTTGTTGGTTGCAGGGCCGGCCCTGGCCACGTGCAGCCGGCATCAAAGCCTAAAGGGGCATCAAGTTGTCATTTATTACTAGTTTTGGGTTTAATAATTTGGTAATTGAGCAACTGAGCTTTAACTATAAAAACAGGCCCAAGGCCTAGTAGTGATGAATACTGAATGCACATCGTTGGAAAAAGTAGGAAAAGTTTTTGTTTGTATGAATTAATTTGTTTGTATAAGTTGGAAAAAATTTTGTTTGAGAGAGTTTTTTCACAAACGTAAGGAATGTTTTTTTAGTTGAAAGGGACATGTTTGGAATTTTTTTTTGGCTTTCTATATAAAGCTCATCCTAAAAGCTTATTGGATAAGTTACTTTCTATATCATTAAGCCACTACGAAACATTCATGCATAGTTGAGCGAATAAGCTGTTAGATCTATTAAACTTATTAAGTTGCTAACAGATAGCCCTTCGCCTTTAGTTATTAGACCTGTAACTTTTGAGTTTTTTTACTTTTTGTATAATATGACAATAACTTGGATGTAATTTACTATCTTAATTAAAAATTAATTATGGTTTTTCTTGTCTTTTAAGTTCCATATATTGAAATAAAGTTTCTATTTTGCTAATTTTAATTTGGAAAAGGTAAAACTGGAAAAGAAGGAAGCATGATCTTAATCCATGATTTATCATTTATATTTTGTATTCGGGGTTTTGGTTTTTATGTTCTTCTCATTGTATTTTTTTATTATTATAATTAATAAAAATCAAAATGAGGATGAGATACTTCGTTTGAATAGGTTCTAAATTCTTTAAAAAATCGCATGTTTCGTTGTTTCATTGATTTAAAAAATAGGGTTAGGGGCATATTTTATTATTTTCGCACAGGGCATCAAAAATCTTAGGACCGGCCCTGGTTGGTTGTTTGGTGTTTCTCGTGATATTTACTTCAATTTCATCCCAAAAATGGCGGAATCTCAGCTCGGTGCAGTATCGTTCTGCAACCGATTTCAATTATTATTTCTGTTACTGCATTAATACCACCAGATCTACTTCATTTCATCTCAATGATATGATTTTAACGACAGTTTTTGCATCTTAAAAGACCTGTGATCGAGTTTTCCCATATTAAACAAACACATAATCTAATCAATACGAATCAAATACAAACCAACTGGATCTCATTGTGTTCCTAATTTCGCGTTGATGGCAGAATAAGATTGATGATATTAATTAGGTTATATTGATATGATTGCAGATTAGTCGGAGAAGCATACGCGAAACAGCAACAGCTATGGCTCACAGGTGCAAATGAAGTCGATAGTAAAGTTTTCACCAGAGCTATCCTTGCCAAGGTACGCGGATCGCCAGATCCCATATAGAGAGATATCACGTTTTAAATGCAACTTCTTATAATTGTACAACCAATGCAACCTAATCAATTGAGATATTTATGAAAACGATAGAGAGTTAATTTATTATGATTTGAATATTTATGAAAGATGACTGGTGTTCATTAATTATGATCAATACTTTACATTAGGAAACAATCAAAACTTTTATAAAATTACATATTCATCAAATTAAATGGACGGTTGAAATTGAGTTGTATTGGTTGTACAAATGTAAAAGATTGTTGCATAATAATTCAACCCCTCTCTCTCTCTCTCTCTCTATATATATATATATATATATATATATATATTTCATCATAAAATTTCAATAAGCAAATTATAGAAAAAATTGAGATTTTGTTTCAATATATTTGTTAGTGGAGCTAAGGGCAGCTCCAACCTTCACACAAAAAAAAACACCAAATAGATGGGTCCATAGACACAAAAAAAAAACTCAACTCCAACCTTTTGCCGTCCATCTCTTCCACGGCAAATTTGCCGTTCATTTCCTTCATCCGGCAAAACTTTGGTGTATTTGGCGTGCGATTGGATCCAAAAGAACGGCAAAACCCTAGTTTTGCCGTTCGATTGGAGTTGCTTAAGGGTGTAAACTTGTCGAGTTGTTAACTAGTTATTCGAGCTTCAGCTTAATACTTCTTGAGTTCGGTTCGATCTCAAACACAAAGTAGAACTTGTTTAATTTAACGAGCCGAACTTAATAACACTAGCGTTCGACTCGTTTGAAAACTCAATTAAATTTTTCGAGTCAAATATGCTTATATATACATCAATCATACAACAAAAATATAAAAATTATTAATCTCAAGCCGATAGACGAGTTAATCATTGCGAGTTTGAACCCATAAACTAGCATTGAGCTTGATAGCTCAAAAAAAAATTCGGGCTCGAGCCTACTTTGAAAAAGTTAATCCATCCCGAGTCAAGCTTGATTATAAAATTAATTTTTCAAGCCCAACTCGATTAACCTACTATTCGACTTGACTCGGTCATTACACCCTCAAGTGGACCTTTTTTATAACCCATTAAATTACGATAACTTTGAGAATTAGTGAATCATGTGTTATTTCATATGTTTTTCTTCTCATCTAAGATTAATATTTAGAATATCAATTAACACATGTATTTTTTAGAATGTGTTTGTTTCACATCGTTAACCTTTTTATCTTGTTTGTGAAACAAAAATCACATATAAAAACGTTTCACATTCTAAACCGCGTACATATGAAACAAACATATTTTGAAACAAATATATGTTCATCAAATGTTAAGCCTTAGATAAAAAGAAAATCATGTGAAACATATAAAATTTCTCACGATTTTACAACATATAAAGTTATCAAATAATATCCTAATTGTTTTATAAAATATAGGAAATAATAGAAACTCTGAGATCAATTTTTTTGTAAAACTTGACCAGAAAAGAGATAGCTGAATATTTTCTATAAATCCCCACCAACGAAGTTATAAGTATTATTATGTTACATAAAGTTTTTTCTAAAATATATTGAAATAAAATCTTTAAAATTTAAAATTTGTTAGCATTAAATATAATTGTAATGCTTTATTTTAAAGTTCTCTGACATTTTGACGTTTGCTGCTTTGCCTCCTGCGGTTTGCTTCTTACACAGAGTGCTCATATACAGGCAAGTCAATTTCCACCCTCAACTATTACGGTCCATGTYATTGTTTCAGTCAATATATCTTCAAAGATTTTATTTTATATAGTGTTCGAASATATTTTATATAATATTCTTTTAATAAACTTTAATTTTAAGTAATCTTCTACAACTTAACATATAAAGAGAAAAATGATTATTTTATTCAATTTTATCGAGTGAATCATTGTTATTTATTAGAAGAGTACTCGCACAATGCAGCGAGATATATCTTGATTTTTTTTATAATTAAGATAACTATTAAGTTAGAATTATGCATAATTTACTTGTAATCCTAAATTTTAAGTAATATGTATCAATAAACAATATTTCATGCACAAAATATGGATTTTAAGAGTTTTTGCCAAATGATTTATAATATAGTATATAGATATAAAGTTTTCTTATAAAATTGTAATGGGATGATAAAGTTAGAGAATGTTATAACAATATAATTTATGTTGAAATCTTTAAAATATAAAATATGTTGGAGATAAATGTAATTCCTTTTAGATATTTTAACTTTTGATTTCTCTATTCTAGATAAATTATAGAGAATCCGTTGGAACAAATTCTCCAAAATGTAGAAAATGAGAAAAATGGAGATTTTGAACTAAAATTAATCTCCAACAGATTCCCCAAAAATATATCCAAAATAAAGAAAGTAACTAAGAAACTCTCTTTTTATTTTTTTTCTTCAATAAAATGATTATTTGAGCATTAATCATCGGCAACCTTGATCGTGCTCACACGAAACCCATCCCCTAAGAGCCACATATGAGAAAGCATTTTAGATTTAACTCAATGGCTCAGCCGTTTAGATTAACCGACGGTTTAAACCAACCTTTTACACAATTCAAACTTAAACTTATTATATATTAGGTAAAGTCGCTTCGTTTATTTACCAACTCAGTTATACGTGAAGAACATATGCTTCAGGTTATCGAYGAGGAAGAAAGAGATATTGAATTTGCGACAAAACATTATCATATATTATCATCTATCCGATCCCTTCATTGGACAGGGTGGGACAGGGAATATCAGCCAATGAATAGCAGCCAATCAAAACAATGGCCCCAATTATATATATATATATATATATATGAATCAGTATCAGTTTCTATTTAGTGATCGATAGTGCATAAGAATAGTTCTTGGGACCCTTGTATAAATTTTTGTCTGTTACTATATAAATTAAAATACGTTCACAATAAATACATTATGTTATATGCAGACGTATAATTTGAATACAAAAATAATTTCTAGTATTTTTTTCTGTTGAATTTTATATTTTATGATAAGAAACATTTGCTTATCATTTTTATTATATTTGTTAAGGGTCTGTTTGTAATGTTTTGGGTTGATAAAATGTCATGATCAGAATTGTATACACACTTCTGTCTTTGCAGTTGTTGTAACTTCTAACACCAATTTGATTTACAGACTGTGGTATGCATCCCTCTACTTAATGGAGTCGTGGAACTTGGAACAACTGAAAAGGTTAGACCCATTTTTTTATATACAATTAGTATCACTATATAACCAAATATTTATTTTTCAACTGTAAACCATAAAAATATTACAAATACACGAGAACTGATCTAAAGTAACCATTCTGTGAGCATCATATTCTGCTAGAATTCGTGTTTCTTTTCACATGCGAATTGATCATGAATTCTTCATGTGAAACAACACTATACACTTAGGATAAAAGTCACATGTCCCAAGTTTTCACTTCTAATTCATGTCCACCAATCATATAAACACACATAATCAGAGATAGAAACTGAATCTGAGTTAAATAAATAATAGCTAAGGCGTCTTAATTTCATTGGTGGGACATGAATGAGACGTGTGATTTTGTAACACGTACGTTTATATATTTTTTCGTATGTGAAACTACACATAAAAACTAGTGTCCACGTTTCCTAACGTTTTAGTTCGTATAGTATGTGTACATCCACCCTCATTAAGTTGAATTCGGTATAGTTAATAAGTATGCACATATATAAATGCGTAACATGGATGCACATGTAGGTAGAGGAGGCCGTTGAATTCGTTCGACATGTGAAAACTTTCTTCACGGTGGACAACGACAACCATCGAATCCTCCCACCACCGCCTAAACCCGCCCTTTCCGCCCATTCTTCCAACACCGCCCTTTCAACTCATCAAATTCCAGCTACAATCAACCTTCCAGAAAATGGGTATTCGATGGATGAAGATGATGTTGAGAATGATGATGAAGATGAGGAGGAGGATGACGATGAAGAAGAAGAAAATGGGTCGGACTTTGAGGCAGAAACGGGTCATCTTTCTGAAGGTGGTCATGATGAGGATAAAAGTGGCATGGCTGCAGCCGTGGAGGACGTCAATGAGCTACTGGAAGTTGATATGTCTGAAGATATTAGGTTCGGATCACCCAATGATGGCTCCAGCCATTTTGATTCGGGTTTTCAGTTGTTACCGAGGAGCCAAGCCGATTCATGTAGAGCCGAGTCACCCCCTAGATGGTCAGATAGTTTGGAGCTGCACCAATTGCATGCATCAGGTATGGGATGCTTCATTCTACCATTATACTATATATCCACCTTTCCAATCCATTAACGGATTTAGCCATAAATTTTGGCTATTAAAAGAATTCCTAAAATTTTATAAAATATTTAATAATTTTTTAAGTTTGTTAACCATTTGCCAGCAGCAGAGCCAGAGGACGATCACTACTCCCGTACAGTTTCAACCATCCTCCACAACCAATTGCGTCGATGGTCCGACGACTCACAATCAGCTGCATCAGGCCGCAACTCACTACTCTACACCACCCAATCATCCTTCACCATGTGGACATCAACCCATCATCCCAAAACAACCCCCTCCAACTCCCAATGGCTCCTCAAGTACATGCTCTACACCGTACCTTTCCTTCACACTAAGAGCAAATCCTTGGATTCCGTACCCAAAACGATGACGTCGCATGAAGAACTCATGAGCGCTAACCATGTGCTGGCGGAACGACGTCGTAGAGAGAAGCTAAGCGAGCGGTTCATCATCCTGAGATCGCTGGTACCATTGGTGACTAAAATGGATAAGGCGTCCATTCTGGGGGACACCATCGAGTACGTGAAGCAGCTGAGAAAGAAGATTCAAGATCTGGAGGCCTTGGATCATAGCAGCTCCAAGATGAGGAAGATCAGGGTGGCGGAAGGCAGCGGAGGGAGGACGGCGGTGGCGGTTCAAGTGGAGGTGTCGATAATCGAGAGTGATGCGTTGGTGGAGATCCAATGTTTGCATAGAGAGGGATTGTTGTTGGATGTGATGAAGAAGCTAAGGGAACTCGGAGTCGAAATCACCACCGTCCAATCGTGCGTAAACGGTGGGATGTGTATGGCGGAGATGAGAGCTAAGGTAATCATGATTTTTGGTCACGGGGCCATTTACCAAACAATTTATCGACTACTAGACTTTTTAATGAATTGGATTTAAATTTCAGGTGAAGGCGAAGGGTAATAACGGAAAGAAAATTAGCATAATGCAGGTAAAGAAAGCCATTGGTCAAATAGTATCACCCTCCTTGTACTAACATATACAATTACAATGGGCACATGAGACTAACTGCATGCATGCATACATACATACTCATTTGGTATAAAATCACATTTTTATTTCTATTTTTAATTTCAAGAAGAAGAAAAAAAAACTGCATATATAGCGAGAGAATGTGTCTTTGGGTTCAAATAAGAGGAAAATTAAAATAGGAGAATACCAGAAATATTCAAATTTCATATCATATTTGATTTTTAATTGAAACAATCGAATCAAATGTTTGCATAATTTCAAAATAAAATGTTATCATTGTTGTATAAGATGTCGTTTTTGTTGACTAAAATTTTACCCGGTAAGTGATAGTGTTGGAATTTTACTGGTAATCACTTACCATGTGAGTGTTTCGTAAACGACCCCTTAATTGTGATTAACTGTTTGAAGGGAGATTTGGTTTCAACTAGGGGACGATGCTATAGCAAAAACTCAAAAAAAAAAAAATCCTAGGTTAAAATTTAGGTTTTATATGATTTATCTTTCACTTCCCCCCCTGGTTATATTTTTCCACGGGCTCCCAACCCCAATCAAAACAATTATTCTAACAAAAAAAATCTACTGAAGTCAATCAAAAAAACCAAAAAAGTTATTCGAAATCGACGAAAACACTAAAAAAATCCCTCGAAATCAACCAAAAATTTTAAAAAATCCCTCAAAACGTTGTAATTAGGTTGAAAAAACATCGGACGATTTTGTGGGCATTTAATCTACCTTAAAGGTGATTCCACTGAATAAAAATTATGGATCCGTGACTGGTTTCAACGAAGCCGGATCTAGATCTGGTCAACAATTCCAATTTTCAATTATACCTGTTAATGATTGAATCAGATACTTATGTGTTGTTCTTCCTAATGCTTAAAGAGAGAAAAATGATATGAGCGTTTTGACATATTGAAATAACCACCTCAAGTTAGGGGTGTTTGGTTAGAGTTTAAGCAATAATTGGTAGAATGAAATGAAAGAAATTGTTTTTTATATACTACTAGAATGATACTCGTACAATGCAACAATAGTTAATAACACGTTGTAGAGATACAATTCCAACAAGATTAAACATTGATCGGGAAAGTTAGTGACCAAAAATTCAACGCTCTCTAATCAAAGTTGATAGTCATTGACCAGTACCAAGAAAACATCGTAACAGTGACAACTCATAGCTATTTAATACGAGTATTCGGTTTTTTACACGAAAGTTTGGTATCGGTGATACACATGGTTCGTATGCAGTAGTAACAGCAATGGCACATGAGTCATGAAACTGATTGTTGCTATCGATGGAAGTATCGTATGCTAAGTTCAAAATCTATCATTTTCTGAAAAAGGATCTGCCTTAGCAACATCGAACATATATTTATTTTTCATTGTCTTTTTGCAAAAAGTTTGTCTTTGTTTATAATTGACTGTTTTTTAGATTATTTGAAGTTATTTTAGTATTTTAATCTTGAAATATGTTTTTTTATGAGACATAATGAGTTTTTTTTAATTTATTATGGTTTAAATATTCATGAAAGTTTCTCTGATTAGTTTGTGCTAACCGTGAGATCCAGTGTAAACTACTCGTTTGAGATATTTAAGGATATTTCTTAAATAAGTTAAAAAAGTGATTTCGTAATTCTATTTTTGACAACTAATCAAAATATTTAATTAAAATTAGTTACCTAGTATATCAATTGCATAATATACACCGTATTTTAAAGACATTTGTGAATCACTATTTATCATAAATGATAACGTTCACAATGGTTCATGTGTATCATAATGTATTTTATTTGTTTTATGAATTGTATCATAGTGTGCATTTTCATTATTTTCATTGATTTACAAAATATATCATGTTGTGCATCTTGTATTTATATATGGGTATCACAGTGTGTATCTTGTGTTCACATAAGGTTTATCGGAATAAGGTTCGTCGAATAAGATTCATCAGAGAGAGGAAATATGAGGGAGGATATCTATAAAATCCTTAAAATGCCCTTAATTAATATTTTAAGTTAAACTTACCAACATTATTAATTTTCTAATTTAACCTTTGATTTKTGGTTGAGATTAGATCTCACGATTATCACAAACAAAACAGTTCTCATTTAATTTAGACCCCTATACAAGATATGACAAGTTTYTAGCATAGGGTTGAAGGGTAGACACAAGAAGGACCACATAATTTAGGGATGGCAACGGGTAAGCTTTGTTAGAGGTCCCTTGTCAGCCAATTCTACATAGACCGTTTACGAATAAATGCAGGAAGTAAACATCAATTTTTAGGCAGGTTTCAGTTAAAAAGGAATTTGTAACRTATAATAATAAATTCTTCTAGAAAATATTGACTTTAGAGATGAGGAATAACAATATCAAACATTTAAGGTTTATATGCTTATGTTATAAGTTGTTATATTACACAACCCAAAATTTTACTAGACAAAATAGGCACACACACACACACATATAGAGTTTGTTTCAAATGCAACCCATCACATTTGTACAATCAATGCAACCCAATAAATTGAAATATTTACGGAAATGATGAGAGTTGATTTATTATGATTTAAATATTCATGAAAGATGAATAAGGTTCATTAATTATGATCAATACTTTATATTAGTAAACAATCAAAACTTCTAAAAAATTACATATTCATCAAATTAAATGGATGGTTTAGATTTAGTTGTATTGGCTGTACAAATGTCAAATGTTGTATAATAACCCCTCTCTCTCTCTCTCTCTCTCTATATATATATATATATATGTATATATATATATATGCACACACATGCATACATATATTTCTACTATATGTAATTGACCATAGAGTTTCTATTGAAATGGTGAAGTACTATTGTTGCATCTTCCTAACCAAATTCGTCCAAATGATCCACGCGAAGGTGGTGCCAAGGCTACTTMTGAGGACCAAATCCTAGATTTAAAGGATAAAGATGTGATGTTACCTTCAACATCTATGAACTCCAGAATYATCAAGGAATCATTAATCATCATTGTTTCCATCTCGAAGAACTCGGGAAAATGAACCCATAGCAAAAAGAATCGCTCAAATCAGAGTAGAGATGAAAAAGTTATGGCTAAAATGAGAAAAACCCCCCCGATTTTCGGTCTTTTTGTGTAGATCAGGCATACACGCTAGTTTAAAATAGCGTGRAAACTAACTCGAGAATTCCGGTGTCGAGCTCTAGTTTAAACTAGTGTTGAAACTAGATTGAGCCCAAAATGTCTGGTGCTAGTTTTGAAGTGAGTTTAACTCACTTCACAACTTAGTTTGACACTGTATTGTGTTTTTAAGCTGATTTGCAACCTCTAAAATGATCGAACTTGCATTGGAGGTCTCTTAATGCCTCTGATAACCTCCAACACAACTTTTCTTCATCTGAAATCTATCGTGGCTCTTGATTCAAAAGTCACRAACATTCARTAATASTTGGRCACTAACAGACTTACTWAAACAAATCTACACTGTTAAATGATTAACCGTAAAAACACTGGTGTTACGTTATTAATATGTAAAAAACAAAATTTAATACATGCCACATGTTGGCTTAATGGAATATGTTAATGATGATGCAGTATGCAGTCTCGTTTTCTATTAGATTTTCTTATTTTTGATATTGAAAAAGTATCCGTTTATCGCGTTATTTTTCACACGTTTTAAGCTTATAAAAAATCATAATACATATCTGCATGGGTCATTTATTAACTATTATTCTATTTTAACCATCTTTTATATACGAAATATTGCTTATTGATGTATATTACTTAAAATTCAAGATTACAAGTAAAATGTGATAAGTACAACTTAGTAAGCTCTATATTTGAATTATTGTAACTAACCGTTCAGAATAAAATTCTTATTTTAAATATATTTAAAATATAATTAAGATAATTATTAAGTCATAACAGAATATTTAGTTATTATTTTTGAAAAAATTATATTACTAAATCAAAAACAAATTACTTGGTCATTAAACCTAAATTAAATTATAATAAAAAATTTGAATTAAAGAAATTACACAAAAAATGTGAACCTTTATATTTTTTTAAATTTTCATGATATCTTCAAATTTTATTTAAAAAAAAACACTATTGCTTGCTAAAAACCACATAAATTCATTTTCTAACATACGGATTCATGTGAGACCAAATTGTTTTTCGTGAGACTCATGAAACCACTTAAATAACACTAAAACTTTACAGCAAAAACTCTGTGAGCTGTGGAGCTAAACCTTCACATATATATTTTTTTTCTGTAAATGTTCATTTTTCATACATTTCACAATGAATTGCTGTAAAATTTTAATGTTATTTTGTGATCTCTCTATAATATGTTTGGTTTTCACGTGAACCCAACACTATGAATATATTTTTACAAAATATAGAAAATAACCCAAAACAATTTGGTTGTTCAAACTACAAAATAATGAGATCAACYGTATTGGGGCTGCATATAGGTTGAGTTGGTCGGGTTGGAAACATTTGAACAACACAACCCAATGTATACGGTTTGAAAAATCTCAACTCAACCCAACCCAAACAAAACTACAACTCAACTCAACCCAACCCAAACCGTGTGGGTTAGTTGGGTTAGTGTCGAGTTGAAACTTTGCTATATTATTTTTACAATCTAGCTAAGTGTTTGTGTTTAAATAAAGTAAACTCAAATTGTTAACATACAAAAAAGACTAACAAACTCAAAAAATAAAGTTGAAGTTCATCCAAATAAGTAAGTAAAGTTATGTTTGATATTGTAATATAATTTTGTACATAGCTAAACG
>NC_037532.1:664888-667361 GCF_001531365.2 Cynara cardunculus var. scolymus | reverse complement strand
ATTTGATGAGTTCTGCAAGTGTGGAAGGACTTTGCAAGTGGAGAAGCTGAAATCGAGCATATCACTATCAGTTTACCGAGTTCAAACAGGACAGAGAATTTGTTTCGGGTTTATCAAAATTTCAGTATCATCAGATCGGGTTGGGAGGACAGGTAATGGATATTTGTTGCATTGGTTTGATTCTGATGATCATGTGTTCTTTTTCTGCTCTTTATCATCTAGCTGAATGGTTTTTTAGATCGAAATGGTGACCGTAGGACAGTAGTGTTAGGGGCTGTTCGGTTGCGGCTTAATGGACTGTATAAGCCATATGACTTATTTGCATAGTCAGTGGTGGATCCATAAAATTTTATTATTGGGAGCAAACTTAGGGAGTTGGGGACTTGGGGTGTCAAAAAAAATTTGAAACTGATTAACTCATCCGAATCAAAACGATTTTGGGTTATTCGGTTGTCGGCTTAAACTGTTCAGTTTAATCAAATAAATTTAACTTTTTCCGTTTTTTGATTAATTTTTACTATTTTGGATAAATAGAAACATTGTACATATATATTTATTTTGGTTCAACTTAAAACAAATGAACACATTACATATTAATAGTCAATAGCAAGAAATTAGAGGACAAGAAATTAAATTAAATTAGAAGAAATTAGAGGACAAGAAATTAAATTAAATTAGAAGAAATTAGAGAGCAAAAGACCAATATTCTATAAATAAAAGATAAACTAGTAGTAAATCCTATATCAAAATAACAAACTCAAATTAAAGAACAAACTCAAGAATCCTAAATCAAAATATCAAGAAATAGAAAATTAATAATCAACAAATAACAATAATTATAAATCTATAAAAATAAAATGCAAAAAGAAAGTTGGAAAAAAAAAACAAAAATATAGTAATGGATCAAATTATTAGAATTATAACAAATAAAACAAGACAAATAAAATGACCTTCAATGAGTTAAGACTTAGAAATTAGGGACATTAGAGTTTAACTGATTTTTAAATTGGTAACTCCTTGAAATGAAATAAAATAAAATAAAAGTTGTAAATAAAATGGTAGGGATTAGATTTGAAGATTTGCCTTTTAATTATTGGGGGCYTATTTGTAATTTTAGGTTAAAAAATATATTTAAAACTATAAATAATATTATTTCTCATGGGTTTCTTATTGGTTTGTTGGGGGCTTGTGCCCCCTATGACTTTACCATGTATCCGTCAATGCGCATAGTCATATCTAGTTGTTCGGTATGGGCTTATTTGGTCAGCCAATGGTTGAACCACTCAGCTACAAAACCAATGTCTTTTGTATTCAGCTGGTAACTTTCCGCAACTACCCCTCTCCCAACCCCTCTCCATAGCCAYTCCTCCCTCAACACAATCGCCTCCATCCTTAAACAGAAAAAAGAACACAGATCTAAAGGGTGAAACCTTTCAAACAAATGATATCCTCCAAACTCTAAAAGTCTTYATCCATGGAAACCATCATCTCTGCCTCGCCACTCATCAACTGTCTCCTCCTTCTCCTCATCTACTCCAACCTACAATATCATTGTCCATCAGCAGCCCGATGGAGGCGATGAGAGCGACTGTGTTTTCTTTCTGCTCCTCSTTTGTGTTTTTCTTGTGCTTCGACTGTCGCCTGTGTTTTTTTAGGGAAGGTAAAACATCAAAATAAACGGAGAAGATGATGAGTAGATGATAGCGACTGAGTGAGCGGCCGATTAAATTTCTTCTTCACGCTTGCTAAGTTGTTGTCTGAACCAGCAACGTCCGATTAAATTTAGAAAACGTGAGACTGTGAGTTGGTGGGGTGAGGAGCGAGTGTGAGGCCGTGAGGTTGGATTGGATTTGGATACTTGGACTGGAAACAAATTAAAGAGGTTGGATTGGATTTGGATTGGATTGGAAAACCWTWWWRRWYTKGRAAAMCCCCMWTTTTKRMMWTKRRKTTKRAGGGTAAAATGGTCATTTTTGATATTTARATTGTTTATTTAGCACAACAACCAAACAACAATWTATCTGTTAATTTAYAGACAACCATATCAATAYAGGTCTTAACARAAAACGAACCGAACAACCCCTTAGAGTCCTACATTGCCGAGATTTGGATCATTTCTCTTCTATATATTTTGGAACCTCCTTTCTCTCCACAAAGGATCTTTTGGAGATTAATTTGAGGTTCCCTATATTCTCACATTGTATAAAAATCAAAATTTACCACCCTAGAGAACRGTGGCAGATCCAAGATTTTTGCAATGGCACTTCTAAGGTAGATTAAAGGCCTGCAAAGTTGTCCTATGTGTTTTTTTTTTTGCCTAATTCCACTGTTTCAAGAGAGTTATAAAGTTTTTTGGTTGATTTTGAGGAATTTTTAAGGTTTTTTGTTGATTTTGAGAGACTTTTCGGTTTTTTTGGTTGATTTTGAGGTATTCTTTTTGTTGATTTCGAGATAATTATTTTTATTGGTGGGG
>NC_037532.1:633759-664288 GCF_001531365.2 Cynara cardunculus var. scolymus | reverse complement strand
GTTGAACAATAGTTTTGTCATGTCCTGTTTTATCCTGTGTGAGTACCAAACGTACCCTAAAAGATGCTTAAATTACTGGTTGCTGTGAAATTAATGCTTCCACTCATATTAGCACCTTAAAATTAATAGTTCATGAACTACTCTTTTGCTTGAATTCATTCCCACCAAAATGGTTTCATTTCACACCTTGATCATCATGTTCTTTTAATTGTATGTTGATAGTAGTTTGCAAATAAAAGGGAGTATAAATTTCAAATGAGTTTTCTACTTATGCCTTMTTGTCACCTCTTCAATGCACAAAAAATAGTTGTTCAGTTTGTTGGTTAAAGATCATAAATGTCACATATCTTATAAAATCAAGAAGAGATTCAACAAGAGTGGTGAATGAACTTGGGCGATTGGGGGGAGGAATCAACATTTTTTTGTTGGAAGGGTGTTTCGTGCTATTCCCAGGCCAATCCCGACAAATTGTTACTATAAGACATCAGTCATGATAAACTTAGTGGCCACAATTGTTGTCGACRTCTGAAATTGAACCCAACACAGAYGGGATATTTGAATCAACATTTTCTTTGGTCAGTGTTGATCGGATTTATGGTTTTTACCATCAATCTTTGTTTTTCAAGTGTAAGTGTTTTTTTTCTCCAAAATTGTTTCTTTGTATGCTTAYTTGTTTCTCTGATATCTTGTATTTCATTCTTGGAATTGTGTCAGGATCATTTCATTTGATTTTRAATCAAACGCTTACCGGGTAATTGCTTAAGAAGTCACTACCCTCACTTACCTTMTAGGGTAATATTTCTGACCACCAAAATGGATTGTTGGTAAGCGTTTATCACCCGGTAAACGCTTTCCGGATAAGAGTCACCACTCTTACTTACTGGGTAAGACTCTTGATCATTATCTTGCTTCTTATTGGGTAATATTCTCGCTTCTTACTATGCACATCCTACCAAGGTAAGCGCTTTATGAACTGCCTCTTAGTAAATCATGAAAGAAGAGGAGTGTTAATCTGGCTCTACTAAATGAAAAAAGCCGAGGGCTGTTTGGTGAGCGGACAGGACGGGTGAAAAAGTGGGCCATATCGRTGAAAGAATTGTGGAAGATTTTAGAGTTTTAGTTTGATAWGAATAGTTTAGTAATTTATTAATGGTGGTTGATGAGCATCATGAAAGTCATTGATAATGGGAAAGATGCTGAATGTGGGGTGGCATCTTTGATCTTCTGAAGAAGGGAGATTAGAGAAGTTAATAATGAATTTTTATGCATGCATATACATAGGTTAGTGTTTAAACGAGAATGATACCATTTTACAAAAACGTGAGACCACCTACCAAACAACCTATCACATGTGTGATAAACTAGTTATACATACATGACGGACACGGACGACTTTGGCCGTGACCTAGATTGCGGGCCAAAGCGCACACATTATTTCATCTCTATACAATATCACATATCTCGGACTATRTTATCATATGTGACATGGGTGTTCTAGAGTAGTGTCTTAGTTTTTCCTACCTATCACGTCTGGTACTTTATCTACTTATGTAATATTTTTATAGTACATTGATAGTTGTCAGTTCTATGTTTTATGTTTTCTTGTTAGCTTTAACTTATTACACGTCTCCTCTACCCTTTTTTTCCTTTTACCCATTAATTGCACATACTTCTCAAGCTTATCCTACCGTACAAATTTTTTTTACTGAATTTGTTTGGTTCCGTGAATTTCCTAAGGTTGTGCTAGATATCACAAATTTTAGTTAGGGGAACCACTTCTTTGGTCCTTGTAGTGAAAGAACTATATGTATCTTGTTATTTTACTTTTGAATATTTAATATATATAATATATAATATATATATATATATACACACACACAATAGAACATATCTACAGCATGGAGCTGATGTATATAGGTCAGTATCTTTTGATGGCAATAGTGATCATGTTCTAAATGTTTGTCATGCCGTGCCGTGACTTAAGACTTGTGTCTGACGTCACGTTAAACTTATRGGAAGCCATGACCCAATGTGTAGTTATTTAGCGCGATATTTGATTTTTAATTTCTTTTTAGTTTTTAGTATATAACCTAATTTAAATTATTTAATATCATTGACTCATTAAGTAATAGTAGAAAACATGTGTGTATATATGATTTACAGATTGGAAGTCTTTATATTGCAAGTTGATTAGCTACTTCCTGAGAAGCGAATGGGCTATGCAATATGCACATTACTTGCATAGAAACTCGCCTCGAGGCCATCAAGTGCTATGAAGTCGATCAATACGTCAACAATCGAGCTGCAACGTTTTGCCAAGTATGTGATTATCTCCCTTTTGTATCTCATTTATTTAATAAATAATGTTAAACTTTTATATCGGCTAGACTTTAACTATATCTTCTTGGTATTTTGTTAGAACCCTTCTCTTCTCAATAGCGTTTTGAGAAAGTAACCTATGTGGCTCTAGAAGTGGGAAAGGCCCAGTGAAACCAAAATTCAAAGAAAAATATAAKAATTTATACTTAGATTTTCTAGTTATTTACCTCAGGTCCCTATCTTTTTGGCCTATGCCCCAAACTGCCCTCATTTATAAGTCTTTGACCATCACTAAATTCATATACAAATAAAATAATAAGACAATAAGCGATTTGGTTTAACCAAAATAGTAAAAAGTAATSGAACAAACAAACCATTTAACCTGAAAGCTGAATAACCAAAAACCGTTTTGGTTTGAAAGGGTTATTCGACTTCGGAATCTTTTACCACCCTTATAATTTTTGATCCACTAGGGGTGTTTACGGTTCAGTTTAGTTCGGTTAGTAGGGAACATGTGAACTGAACTGCATGAGGTGGATACATGATTACCGAAATCGGACCTCACTGAAATAAGGCGGTTACCCGTTGTTCGGTTCAACTTTACTTGAATTAATAAAAATATCATTTACAATCTAAAAATGGTATTGAAATATAACATTTAAAACAAATACAACAACTAAATAATAAAAGTCAAAGCGCTACAAATTAAAAYAAGTTTAATTRTTTAAAAGTATTTAWTTTTTGGTTAATGTCGACTACTTCACGATTTCATACCACCAAAATTTAATCATCCACCGTAATTTTGACAGAATTAAGYAAAAGACTTTTACTCATATAACTTTATGTTGATAAATAATATAATTATTTAATACTGTATATACATTATAAACGGTTCGGGTCGGGTACCCGTTGGTACCTAAAATTCAAAACCAAAACCGACCCGCGAATACTCGGTTTTTTCAGTTTTCGAAATTTTCAATTATCGGTCTTTTTGGTTTTGGGTCAAACGCTTYGGTTTGGTTTCTTTGTTTTCTTGAATACCTCTATGATTCTCAGAGTCAAGATCTATCATCTCAGATATATTTATCCATCTAGCCTCTATTGAAAAGGGTCTATTAGAGTCTCGTGTTAATTAAAACCAAACAATTTCTCTTTAATATATGTTAAAATATCTCCTCCCTTCAAAACACTTTTAATAAGTAGTGTGATAGGTTTCTCATAAAATAAGAATTCATGAAGATGGTGGGCCTGGTATTWGGTGAAGGGAATGAGTATTGTTTGGTTGTGTTACATGTACTTTACTTCCTATCATGTTTGCTTGTATATATATGTCATCATTGTCAAAATTTATTCCAAATTTTTATTGAAGAAAAGAATCCAAAAGGAATTGAAATATAACTTCGTATCATGTTTGCTTGTATATATATGTCATAATTATGTAATGATAAGGCTTGATCAAGGGCCGTTCCTGAAGGAGGGCGGGTTGGGCGTACGCCTGGGGCTCAATTTTTTATATATATATATATAATAATAGTTCAAAAAAATTAGTAATAGAAGAGACATAAAAAAATAAGAGAGACATAAAAAAAATAAGTATCTAATAGGACCAGAAAAGATTCTGGTACTACATTAACTATTAAAGATTCAACATGTATGAATTAAATATATTGGAGAAAAAAATACATAAAAATGTCAATTTGTCGTTCATTATATAATATTTTTTAATGTTTTTCTAAGTCTTTTTTTTAATCTAAAATCGACGTTTAAAACTACTTGCCTCGAAAATTTTGATATATTCTCCATATTTTATCTTCGATCGACTCTTTTGATTATTCCATCCTCGCCTGAATTTTRTTATTATAGTAGAATATAATAGATTTTCTTGTTATTAGCTAACAAAACCTCCAATCTTTTGAAAAACTGACCAATCATATGAGACAATACAACTTATGTCTATATTTAGAATAATAAAACTATAATTGTTWTTTTCATAATTGTTCTTTATTATCTAATATTATTGCATAAATCTTATCTACTCTTCTATCTCTAAAAGAAAAATAAGATCTCAAACTATCACCAACATGAGTTTTTTAATTTATAAAATTAATGATTCCAGAAAAGTTTGTTTTAACCCTAACGTTATGTTCTTAAGCCTTCTTTTATGTAGGAAAGAGAGGAGAGTAATGGGGGAAGAAAAATATTTTGTTCTTGAGATTTTTTTTAGGGAAATGAAAAGAAAAAGGAAAAAAAATTATATCAAAATTATATTTTATGTCATTTTTTTTTCTTCATCTCTCTTCTTTATTAAAAACACAAATAAAAAACTTTATTTTTTTTCCTTCCTTTTATTTTTCTTTTCCTTTCTCATTCTTTTCTTTCCTTCCTAAATTCGAAAACATAATATAAAAGTTTAAAATGATATAAAAATAATATTAACATGAGGTGATATGGAAAACCAATTTATTTACATTGATTTACATAATGTCACTTGGAAATAAGAAAAATCAACTTTGTGACCTTAAATGATGTCATTCTATGTATCAAAAATATATCATAAGATGTTTTTGATGATGGAACAAATTGACGATGTTACATAAAAATGTTCTAGTAGATGATATTAATTTAGAAACGAGTATTGATTGATTTTGCATCTAGGAATACTCGAAAAAACGGTTTTATATGAATTCAATGTTATTTCTAATGATAAAACCAATATATTGAAAAAATATCGTACTTATTGATGGCCYATTTTCACATCTCGTCCARAGCCTAAAAAATGTCAGGAATGRGMCTGWCTGATTTGGTCTTTATTCTTATTTCCTTATCTAGAAATGGTCATTTTCTTTTCGGTGATGTAACAACTTGTTCCATATAGATAAAAAAAAGTAGATTTGTAAGCTATTTATAAGTTTAAAGTGGTGAGATATCAATAACTTCCACTATCAATCTAACTATTGCTTTGGAATTGAGCGTTACAAATGATTTTTAAATGAACTTTTTTTATATGATATTTGAACCCGTCCTATGAGTTTTATCTCACATAAATCAACATCAACCGTTCCTTTTTGTATTTCCAAAACTTCAATTTCATCTAAAGAGTCGTTCAAGTAGCAACAACTTTTCTTTTGTTATGTGTAATTGCTTGTGATCAAAAGTACTTTGTCCGTCAACTTGTTTTTGTCACGTGTACTCTATGCATTGTGATCGTTTCAGCTTTCTGTATTTCTTGATTATCTACGTGTGTGTGTATTCAACATAGGGTCCGGTTTAGTGGAAAACGCAAAAAAACCTGTAGACCACTTCGATAACCATTTATCTATACGTTATTGCACATGTATATGGAAACCAAGAAACATCTTCAATTATTTGTATGCACATGTGTATGTAAAAATAAAATGATATTAGAATCTTTTCTAATTTTCCATTTTTTTTTAAGATTTTCCCTTAACCTCACCCTATGTGTATGTGTGTATGTATATATGGCTATATTTTCTTGACAATTGAGTGTAAAATATGTGTCTAAAAAGCATGCCCTTTTACCTTTTCTTTGTTATGTGAAAAGGGGGGGGGGGGGGGGGGGTCCTTGTATGTAGTAAATGAATGTAGATGATAGAAAGAGACATCTTACCTAAAATGTATAACTACAAATATACATCCTCTTTACCAGAACCAACAACAGAATCCTGATTCATATATAGTGCTGAAATTATACCTCCACCAAACATAAAGTGATTGTGTTTTTATAGAGGGGTTGTTGTGTAATGACATATTTGCGCCCCCCCCTTCCACAAGCAAATTGATCATTGTGGGACCCACTAAGGACCATGGTTAGGATTTGGGATGTGGGGTTTGTTTCTCTGCATATAGCTAACTTACAAATTCATTTTTGGGTGTTGGAAGATAGATAAGATTATGTTGGTCAAGAGTAAAGGAGAAGTAGTTTTGGTAGGTTCATCTTTTTGTTTGCATGTGCATATTACACTTATACCCACATGGGTTCAGGGGTTTGTGACCTTTAGTAGTAGTTGGTTTCAAACTATGAAACTTTTGACTTGTAAATACTAAACAAATAGTCTTTGGCTTTTTTTGGATCGGGGATGAACCTATTAAGGGGCCGTTTACAAACACTTATCTGGGTAAGGGTTTATCGTTAAAATTCAAAACTATCAATTACTTACTGGTGTAAGATTTTAATCCACCAAAACGGTATCGTATGCAACAATTAACCGGATAAGTGCTAGCTATGGTAAGGGTCGTCGTCGTCACTTACCGGGTAAGACTCTCAGTCTTTGCCTTCACTCTTACCGGGTAAGATTCTTGGTCCTTGCCATATTGATTCGGTAAGATAATGTGACTTGGCATACGCTTATCCGGATAAACGTTTGGGAAACGTCCCCTACGTCTCAATTGGAGTCTTGGGCATCCGTTCAATTTATTGTTATAAGTATAAAACTTTTAGATATAAAAGATGCACATGTTAAAATTTGAAAGATGCTCTAGGATATTAGAAGTTATAAGAAACATCAATCAAATATATATCACTTGAAATCAACAAAAAAAACCTAAAAAAATCCATTGAAATCAAACAAAAGAACTCAAAAAATTCCCAAAGAAAACGGTGCAATTCGTCTAAAAACATATTAGACGACTTTGTGGGTCTTTGAACCAACTTAAATCTACACTTGTTTGACAAAAATTCTGGTTCTGCCACTGGTGGAGATAATACATTGGTGTCATTTGGCAATWGACAATGGTACTAAGATTGTCTACAATCAGAAGTGTTGAATTTTAGCATTTAAATTTTCACTATTATTATAACGGTATCAATCATATCTGATGGGTTAGTTCTAAATTATATTTACTAATTTACCAAACGATAATCAATTTTAGTGTGTATATTAGTTAATTTAAGTAAATTAGTAACTTTATTTTTACATCTTATTTTAACCACCAACTTTTTTATTTACTTGACCATTAATAGTTATCCATTAATTCAACCTCCTGATTAATCAAGTTTTTTGTTTTAATTTTTTTTATATTCTAAATCTTCAACCAATTAAAATAAAAAATGTGTCGGAAAATTACATTTTATTTGAATTAAAATGGGAATTATCATTGTCTTTCAAAATATGTTAAGGTTTGTTTATTTACCTTTTAATAGTTTCAATAAAAGGTAGTATTTGAATTGTTAAGAGGTGAATCTTGTTTGATAAAAAAAAATCCGTTTATTAATGGTTTTAAAATTATCTGAATGTTTTTGTATCATGGGTCTTTCTTAACCATTCAATGCTCTAATTTCGTTATAAATAATTGCTAAACAAATATATTTCATTTTATACTATATCATGAGAGTCTTTTAACATTTTGACCACTAAATCATTCAACAACTGCTAAGCGGCCCCTTAGTGTATTTCAACATGAGCTAATTTTGATGCATCAATAAACATTTTAACAAGTTTGTCAACACTTTAGTTTATCAGTTAGAGTTAATTTATAGTTATATTATTGCAATTTAGCTCTTTAACTTATTGGTTAGAGATTGCTTAATATTTGAAAGTCATCGAGAGAGTTGAGTTGAGTTAGGGGTAAGATGGTCATTTACCAAGTTACTGTGGGATAAAAAAACCCATTTAATGGCCATTAATTGGTCCCGTTCAGAGGAAATTGTATTAATATGAATAAGATAGTTTGTCAACGAGTATCCTTTTCTTATATCATTAGAGTCACTTGTCTCCCGTAGAATGGCCTCGTCAAGTTGCAAAGCTAAAAAGTATATGAAAGGGAAATTTTATTTGGTCAAAGTTTAGTGAAATTTATGTTAGTTTGTATTTAGTGGTCGTTCATTAGACGGTGAATGCTTATTGATAAGAGTTATTATTCTCATTTATTTTATGGGGTAGCATTCCCGGCTAACAAAATAGATTGATGCTATCATGGTATACGTTTATAACTGGTAAGCAATTACTAGGTAAGTGTCATCACTCTTACTTCTTTTAGAAGGGTGTGCCTGGATGAAACTTGGCAAATTGATTGCAAGGAATGAGTCTTGATAAACTCATTGACTACAATTGTTGTGTACGCCTGTAATCAAATCCCGGACAGAGGGGATATTTTACCACATCCCTCAGGACCTCAACCATTACATCATTTACTAGGTAAAAAATCAGCATCCCCACTTACCAATTAAGACTCTTAATCCTAGTCTTCTTTCTTACTAGGTAAGATAATCGGTCCTTATTATGTTCACTTGGTATAGTTATTGAACTCGTAAGCATTTACCGAGGTAAGAGTTTAGCAACGATCCCTTAGTTTAATGAAGAATATTTTTTTCTCAATTAGTACAACAAATGTTTAATTCTTTAGAGCATCTCTTTTAGCTATATTATTTTAAATTTTTTGAATCTATAGCTAATTTTAGTCTCTTTTTTAGGAAAAAAAAATTGAAAGAGAATGGAGAAATCTCTCATGTTCTTTTTGGTTTGCACGATTGTTTTTGAGGGATTTGGATTGGAATGGATTTAAAATTATTGGTGTTTGGTTTGTAGGATTAGGAATATAATTGGATTTCATTATTTATAAATAATTTATCAAAAGATTATAAAAATAAGTAAATTACATTTTTATTAATCTATTATTACAAAACAAATATTTTTAACATTTTCTAGAACCTTATTGCATACAATCATACGAAATTCCGAGAAATCCCAACCACCCCCTAAGGATTTCAAAATCTTATGTTTATAGAATTTCAATTAAATCCTAAGATTTCAAATCCGGACAATCCAACAAACCAAAAATAAGATTGAAATCCAAATCCCCTCGAATTCATTTCATTCATGCAAAACAAATGAGACCTCAATATCTGTTAGAAATGCTCTTATATTTTATTATGTCGAAGATTAATTATTTAATTTATAAATTTATATTAACTACTTTTTAACACATTCATTGTTTATGAAAATTAAAAAAGGGTGATTACATCTATTGAGGGGGCGTTTGGGATTGTTTATAAAAAAACTTATTGATTTATTTCGATGTGACACCGGTAATAAACACTTTTGAGTGTTTTAATAAACTATTTTAACTTATAATAACTTGATAAAGACTTTTATAGAAAAGATAAATTGTTTCAAATAAGCAATCTCAAACATGTCCTAAACTTCATTAAGTTCAACGTTGGCCCCATCCATTGTTATGTGGGGTACTTTGTAACAAAATCTCTTTATGAATGCATTTACATGTCTCACACTTGTAAGAGACTACTTTAAGGGTCGTTAATTCATTTCCTTCTAAAGGGTAAACAAAGATTCATGTAGTTTATAATAATCGTTATACTTTTTTCATAATTGTAAGAATTGGTGATATGGTTATTATGAACTTGAATTACCAACAAATGTAATTAAGCTTGATTTCTATTTTGGGTAATATATTTTTAAAACTTTCATTTTGGTATTTAAGATGTAAATTTTTAAACATTTAAGTATATAGCTGGTTGAATACTAATTTTAGACTAAAAAAATCATGTCACTAATCATGTCAGTAAATAATATTGAGTTGACATCACATCACTCGTCATATCAGCATGATAATCGATTAATGTTTCAACCGGTTACTTGGGTACTTAAACGTTTAAACTTTACATGTGGGTACCAAAATAGAAGTTTTAAAAATATGTTACCCAAAATAGGAATCAAGTTAAAGTACGTTATTTTTTTAAGTAATTTACCCTTGTTTAATTTATCTTTGAAAGGTGTATCTGCTTAATTTTGAGGAGTGGTGTAGGATATATTAGAATATACTTATATACAAGAAGCATCAATGAAAAAATGAAAGAAAGTTCCTTGAAATCAACGGAAAAAGTGTCTTGAAATTAACAAAAATACCTCGACAAAGTCCCTCAAAAAAAACTTAAGATTCTCATGAAAATCAACGAAAAACTTAAAAATCCCACGAAAATCAACCAAAAACTTACTTAAAATAGTGGAATTTGGTTAAAAACATATCAAACGACTTTAAGGGTCTTTAATCCACTTTAAATATGTACCTGCTCAGCAAAAATCATGGATTTGTCACTGTATGTGTGATCATTTGTTTTGAAATGATACATCTCTGCCCTCTTCTTATCATATCAATATACAAAATATGAAAGATGAAAACAGATGTATCATATCCTTTAACATGAAATTTTATTAATACAATTATCCACATGCATCTTATAAATATATGTTCACACCGACTGTTGTCCAACCAAAGCCATAGATGAGATGGAAGAAATGTAAAAATCTTCTTATATCATTACTGAGAAAATAATATGAGCATTTAAGTTAATCATTTAATGAGTACCTTGAATGATTTCACTGAATCGAAAGGCATTGAGGGTCGTTCAGGGGAAGGGGGGATGGGTAAATAGCATTTGCTCGAGGACTATTTTTTTTTATTAGTAATATTTATTATTAATATTTATAAAAATTAATTGATTAAAATTTTCATTAATTGTTTTAGAAAATGAGAGTACGGGCTAAGATTTCTTCTCATGGTTACTGATTTCTCTACAGTTTTAGATTTCTCACTATGGTTACGGTTTCTTCTCATGGTTATTGATTTCTCCCGGTGATTTTCAATTTACTTGTTCTGATCAGATGTGCTTTTCGCATATGGTTTTGCTATAATTTATTCGTTGTTGGTTTTCTAATCAGATGTGTTCTGATTAAACTGTTGTTTTTTTCAGATAAAAATAAAGACTGATGGTAAAGTAGTTATTTTGACATTCAAAGTGTTTATTCAGTACAATAACCGTACAACAACTTATTTATTAATATATAGATAACTATATCTATATATATTTTAACAGAAAATGAATCAAATAGTCACTAAATCAATTATAGTAACTAAATCATACAAAAAGGGAAGATAATTTTCTCTTATTATGTCAGGAGAAACGAACCAAAGGAAAATAAATAAAAAGGAAAAAAATGTCATAAATGTGTGTGGCAGATTCCACAAATGTCACGTGGTTCTGGTCCAGGTCACCGCCAAACCCCCTGAGCTGTCACCCCCGAACCTGCCACGTAGGCCCGGACAACCGTTGGTTCTTCCGAACCTCACCCCACCTCCATAACAAAACCCCAAAAATTAACCTTAACAAAATTCCAACATAAAACAAATGTAGTAACACAACTAGTCATTGCTCCTTCTCTAAGAAGCCAAACCCACCCTCTTCGTTTGCGTTCCCCCCAAGCCATTATCATCATCATCTTCTCTCTCTCTCTACTTTCTCTCTCTATATAAAAATTGCAGAGCTAGCTGTATTCTCCATTAAAGCTTTCACGGCCACATTTCCCCACCAGAAAGTGAAATAATCACTCGCTTCACGGTAAAGTATCATCAACCTCTACGGTTTTCCTTTATATATCTTCCAATCGATTCTATATGCTTTCTCAAATCTCTAGGTTTCTGTAATTTGATTACAATGAAACGAATGTTGGATTTCGAGGTGATTCGTTTGTTGATTCTTCTTCTTCTTCTTGTCAATCGATCTCCATTTTGTTCTGCTATTCTGGATCCTGTTGATTTTTTGGCTTTACAGTCGATTAGAAAATCGCTAGAAGATATGCCTGGGTCTAATTACTTTTCCTCGTGGGATTTCACTTCTGACCCGTGTAATTTCGCCGGAGTTTATTGTGAAGGCGAGAAGGTTGTTGCGTTGAATATCGGTGATCCACGCGCCGGTGCTCCTGGTTTATCCGGTCGTCTTCATCCTGCGATCGGAAAGTTGACCGCCCTGGCGGAGTTTACGGTTGTTCCTGGTCGGATCATGGGCGCATTGCCGGCGAGTTTATCTCAATTGAAGAATCTCAGGTTTTTAGCAGTTAGTCGGAACTTTATCTCTCACGAAATTCCGGCGACATTCGGTGAGCTTCGTCGGTTGAGAACACTTGATTTGAGTTATAATCAGCTCACCGGTGGTGTTCCTTGGGCCGTCGGGAGTCTGCCGGCGTTAACCAATCTTATCCTCTGTCACAATCATCTATCCGGTTCTATACCTCCATTCGTTTCCCAAACCTTATCCCGGCTCGACCTCAAACACAACGACCTATCCGGTTCAATTTCACCCGGTTCACTCCCTTCTTCGTTACAATACCTTTCTCTATCCTGGAACCGGTTTTCCGGTCCAGTCGACCATCTGTTACCTCGTCTCAACCGGTTAAACTACCTAGACTTAAGCCTGAACCAATTCACCGGTCCAATCCCAGGTTGCGTCTTCAGTTTTCCGATCACCAACCTCCAACTCGAGCGAAACCAATTTTCTGGACCGATTTATCCTGCCGGTTCGGTTTATATACAAACCGTTGATCTTAGCCACAACATGTTGTACGGAGAAGTCTCTCCGCTTCTCGCCACCGTAAAGAACCTTTACCTGAACAACAACCGGTTCACCGGTTCTGTTCCGACGGTTTTTGTGGACCGGTTAATGTCCGGCAGCATTCGACTTTTGTACCTACAGCATAATTTTTTAACCGGAATGCCGATTAACCCGAGGGCGGCGATTCCTCTGAGTAGTTCGTTATGCTTGCAGTATAATTGCATGATTCCACCGGTTCAGACTCCATGCCCGATTAATGCGGGTACACAAAAGACCCGACCCACTTCACAGTGCATGGAATGGAAAGGGTAAAATAGGGAATTGCTCGTTTAGTTTTTTTTGCCTACTTAATTAGTATAAGAAAATGATTATATAACTTCTAAATAATTTTTGGAGGGTGTTTAAATTCATTTAATTAAATTTTTGATGTCAAAAATTTGGAAAAAAGGCTGAGATTATTATCATAATCATAATATATATATATTTCTTGTGGATACTTCTTTTTTGCTATTGATTCCGTAGATATTATCTGTAAATGTATTTTTAATATTATATTTTTTGTTTGATTCAAGAAATATTTTGGTGAAATTTGAACCAAATCTTCATGTTTCCAAGACTTGTATGCTCATGTAATGATCACCACTCATTTATTAAGATTAAAATGTAACGTATTTTGACTTGAGTTGGATACCACATCGCTCGCAACATTAGTATGATAATCAGTTAATGCTTCAACTGGTTACCCGAGTATTTAAATGTTTAAAACTTTACATCTTAGGTACCAAAATAAAAGTTTTGGAAGTACATTATCCGAAATAGGAATCAAGTTAAAGTATGTCAAGTTGTCGATTATATTTTACAACTGATTGCATTGTTTACCAGGTCATATTATATATTTGGTATTTTAGTTGTTAAAACTTTAAGATTACCAGTCATGGAAATATCATAGTATAAAGCATCTCTTAATCGGTAAATACTAACTAGGTGAGAGTTGTCACCGTAACTTACCTTAGACCATCTTTACTAAAAATGATGGGTCATTTGAACACTAAAAAAATCAACTTCAACCACACACTAAAAGACTTTAATATTATATAATGATAAACATCTTAATATGTTAAACTTTTAGTGTTTTAACGTTGTCTTGGAGATGAAAACACCTTAATTTTTGTGTTTTTAATGTTGGGTAAGACTATTAGTCATCAAAATATTTACCCGATAAGTAATTAAGTAAGAGTTATCATATTTACTTATCGAATGAATGTCTCAACAATAAATGCTTATTAACGTTGCCTGCATGATGTATCATAAATGTGGGATAAGTGAGAAAATAAAATGATGGTGTTGTTATTTGTTTATTATATGTTTAATAATGATTTAAGAAGTGTGGGCACATGAGAGATATGTGTTGGTTCCTTTTCAGCTTTCAATTTGCATGGGGCTTGTGCGACAGGAACAAAATTATTTCTTCATATTGGGATGTGCACTCTCTCTCTCTCTCTCTCTCTCTCTTATATATAAAGGATATATTTCTTTTACAACCTTGTATATTTGTATAATTCTTGTAACCCAATTAATTGAGATATTTATAGAAATAATGAGAGTTCATTAATTATGAATTGAATATTTATGGAATATGAATAKAGTTYATTAATTATRATYAAWACTTCTATGAAATCACATATTCATCAAATGAAATGGACGGTTGAGATTGGGTTGTATTGGTTGTACAAATATCAAGGATTATATATATATATATATATATATATATAGAGAGAGAGAGAGAGAGAGAGAGGTGGGTTGTTATATGACCTCTTATATTTGTACAACCAATACAACTTAATCTCAACCATTCATTTAATTTGATGAATATGTAATTTCATAGAAGTTTTGATTGTTTTCTAATATAAAGTATTGATCATAATTAATGAACCTTATTCATCTTTCATAAATATTTAAATAATAATAAATAAACTCTCATCATTTTCATAAATATTTCACTTTATTGCATTGGTTGTACAAATGTGATGAGTTGCATTTGAAACAAACTATATATATATAGAGAGAGAGAGGTGAGTTATTATACAACATTTTATATTTATACAACTCAATCTCAACTGTCCATTTAATTTGATGAATCTGTGATTTCATAAAAGTTTTTATTGTTTCTTAATATAAAGTATTGATCATAATTAATGAACTCTCGTCATTTTCATAAATATCTTAATTAATTGAGTTGTACAAATGGACAAGGTTGTATTTGAAATATACCATATATATATATAGAGAGGATTAATCAAATGAGAACTGATTAGTTTGGGGTAACTGTCGGTGAAATCGGTATCACAATTAATCACAATAGGTATCAWATTGTGTATATTTGTTTTTGAGGTTTGAGTTGGTATCACAGTATATCACATTGTGTATCTTTGTGATTAGTTGGTACCTGCCGCATTAAAGTTCACCGGAGATTGGAGGTCGGAGAGAGGAGTTTTTTAAAAATACCTAAAAAGCTCTCTAATTATAATTTTAACTCAAACTACCATAATTATTAATTTTCTAATTTATCTGTTGATTTGTAGTTAAGATTGGATCTCACAGTTACCACAAAATAATCAGTTCTCTCTTGAATGAACCCCTCTCTCTCTCTCTCTCTCTCTCTCTCTCTATATATATATATATATATATATATATCACTTGAAATTACTCCTTGAAAAACATTGTGACTCTTGAGACTTAAGGGTAATTTACCAAAGGTTTACCAGATAACTACTTATCAGGATTGTCACTCCCATTTACTATATGAGGTAACATTCTAGGCCACCAAAATGGATTGGTGGTAAGTAAGAATTTATACCCAAGTGCTTACTAGTAGGAGTACTCATGAGTTGGATTGATCGAGTTAAAGATATTTGAACAACTCAACCCAATGCTTGTGGCCTGAAAAATCTTAACTCAACCCAAACCGTACGGGTTGGTCGGGTGAGTGGTGTTGATGTTTTGGTACATTAAAATGTTCTTCTAACCTTAAATATGTTATTGTTATACTCATAAATTATTTTTCATCAACAACCATTTGATATAACTTATCCATACTTTTTAAATCTTAYGTATATCACATTCAATTAATTTTCTCAATTTACATATACATGTTCACAATTACTAAACATATATACAAATGCGTTATATAGAGATGGAGAATAGATTGAAAATATGTGTATATGAAGAAGATACATGATAGTGCAATTGTCTAATGTATATACTAATAGAAACTAAACTTGAAAAGTGCTTAACAAGGTGAGTGTTTAGTAAACGATACTTGAACTGTACCATCATAACAACCTTGGTTCCAACCTTCTTTTCTCTCTTTCTCAAATACATTCACTAAAATCAACTCCTAGTGTTCTTTTATTTAATTATATGTTCAAGATTTAAAGGTTATTTGTTTACCTCTTAGTAGTTCCATTAATAGACAGCTTCTAAATCACTAAGAGGTGAGTCTTGTTTCGTAAAAAAAGTCTGCCTCTTAATAGTTCTAAAACCATCTGAACGATTTTGTATATTGGGTTTCCCTTAACCATTCAACTCCCTTATTTTACTCTTAACAATTATCAAACAATTATATTTTTTTCTGCATTTTATCATAAGAACCTCTTAATCATTCTGACTATTTAATCATTTTATAGCAAACCATTTAACAATTGTCAAACAACCCCTAAAGTAAATTAACCTCGTATTTTATTTGGATGTTATTGATGCATTTAGTTTTATCAAAATGTTGTTACTATTTTTATTGAGTTAAATTAATATATCAAAATAAACATAAAAAATAAAGCTACTTTTATGATTTTACATATATATATTAACAAAACATGGTATCTTATATTCACTTGTGAATAAATTCTTCCAAACACACTAAGACAAAAAGAAAATGGTGTTGAAGAATAGTCAAAGTGAAACATATCTTTTGCTTTTTCTGAAATGCTTTAGTTTTTTTGATATTATAATGTCAAAATTAAGAGACCAAACCCTTTTGTTTTTAAAAGGAATGGATGCACAAAGTGGTGGTGCTGAAATACATATGATTAATTTATGATTTTAGTCCCTATATTTGTTAAGAATTGCAACTTTTGTCCTTGTAGTTTTATCTTTGTGGTTTGTAATTAGTTGTTATTTTCGTCCCTAAGGCTTACTCTAGGAGTGTAGATTTTAGTTCCTATATTTGTTAAGAATTGTGACTTTTGTCCTTATCCCTGTGGTTCACAATTCGTTTTCATTTTCGTCCTCGAGGCTAACTCTAGGGGTGCACAAAAAACCGAGTAACCCGGTCAATCCAGCCCAACCCAAAGTCACATGATACCTAATCGAGTTGTAAAAATGTTAAAACCGTAGGTATTTGGATGGAATTGGAATAGGGTCATTTGAACCCAACCTAACCTGATGTGTTATTATATATCATGGATTTGATATGATTGTTAAGTATTTAATTACTATTATCTTTAATACAAAATATCATGTAAATATCTTCAATCATATCTTATGTGACTGTTAAACTTATTTGTATGCTCTCGTTTTGATTTTATTTCGTTTAAACACAATCCTTTAGTAATATTGTAAAATTATATACCAAAGTTTCAATATAACCAACTCGTACAATTTAGGTTGGGTTATCCAAATGTCTTCGACATAGTTCCTTTAACCGTGTGCAACCCTAACTAACTCTTATCTTTAAACAAGTTCTGTATAAAAACAACAACCGTAAACTTTAAAGACGAAAACAACAACAAATAGTATCATAAAGACAAAAATACTAATGAATTATAAATTAGGGGCAAAAGGGTAATTTAGTCAAGAATCAAACTTGTTCCCTAACTCCACTTATTTTGAACAAATCTTAAGGTGGGTCTAAAGCATACTTCGATTTCATGATGCCATTAAATGTAGGTCAAAGCAAAGGATAAAGTATGTCCCAATTAATCTATTATCAAGCATACTAAATGGGACCCATGTGTTCTAAAAGCTTAAACTTGTTTTATAGCCAATTATGTAATCTTGGATTATATGGTTGCTTATTTTCTTTAGGTATTTGTTATAAATGGTATCAAATATTTATCTGTTTGTGTAAAATGCATGAAACAGTAACATACTTTAATTTGATTCTTGTTTTGGATAACGTACTTTTAGAACTTCCATTTTGGTATCTAAAATTTTGGTACCTATTAGACGCTAGTTCGAGTCTCCTCAGGATCATTTGGGATTTTTTTGACTGTTATCTTCAATGTCTCATAAGATTAGTCGATGTACGTAAAAGCTAATCCATATACCGCTATTAACCATATGTGTGTGTGTGTATATACATGGTTGAGTTCACGTGAGACCAAGGGTTTTTCGTGAGACTTGTAAGACCTATTTATGTTCATTGATCAACTTTATAAGATAATAATGTAATGGTCTAAAGTTGTACGGTGGCAATTTTATGATTATTGGCAATTTTGTGATTATTAATGTTCAGATTGTAGATCTAATCCAATGGTTGAGAATTGGTCTTACGTGTCTCACGAAAAACCACTGGTCTCACATGATCCCAATACATATATAAAGGTGAGTTATTATGCAACTTTATATATTTGTACAACCAATACAACTCAATCTCAACCGTCCATTTGATTTGATGAATACGTGATTTCATAAAAGTTTTGATTGTTTCAAAATATAAAGTATTGATCATAATTAATGAACTATATTCATCTTTCATAAATATCATAATCATAATAAATGAATTTTCATCATTTTCATAAATATCTAAATTAATTGGTTTGCATTAATTGTATAAATAAAAATAGTTGCATTTGAAATATACCTTAGCTATATATGTGTGTATATAGAGTTAATAATGAAGTAAAGTGGTAAATGACTTTGGACAACATAATTTTATGTCTTATAATAATGAAAAGGACCCGGTTGATAGTTTTGAATTCATGTGAAGGTCGTATTAAAAGAAGGGCCATCCTCACCTTAAAAGATCGAAGGCATTAGCTTTTGAGTTGTACCCTCAATGCATTGGATGGTTGTACATAATGACTCCCATTGATGTGATTAGTGACACTTTCCTTCTCTTTTACGATAACATGATATATATATAGTTGGGATCACGTGAGACCAACTTTTTTTTTGAAATTATTTTTTTACACTTGAAACTTCATATAATAACGTTGTGAATATAATTATTACAGTGTTTTTACTGTGAAGGTTCAGTCTTTTTTTATCTTCATAGCGTTTTATTGTGAAGTTTCAAGTGTAAAAAAAGTGGTCTCACGGATCTCACAAAAACATGTTGGTCTCACATGAACCCAACTATATATATATATATATATATACACTAGTGAGACTTTCCTTCTCCTTTATGATCACATGATGATATTAATATATATATATATATATATATATATATATATTTGAAATCAATGACATTATTCGATGTAAATTCGGTTTATTGGTAATTTTAATAAAATTGTCGATCTTTCTTATGTAATTGGATTCATTAAGAGAATATAGGGTTATTAGTTAAGTTATAACACGGGTCAAAATATGTGTAGTGCACACTCGTATAAGTTGAACTCTAAGATTGTTGGATGACACTTTATATTAGGGGGTCAAGAGGGTCGGGTCTTTGCACCCTCGTATAAGTAGATGTTCCTTAAGATGCAAACTCTTTCAAAAGCAATGGTGGGGGTTCTGGGGGCACCGCCCCTGGTGGGGTCTAAGTGGTCATGCCCCTGACAGTTGACACTAACTCACCAAGAGCATCTCCAATCATTCTCCTTACATTTAAGTTAATGTAAAGAGGTTTTTGCCTAGAAATTAGTGTAGACAGTTGCTTTCAACATTGTTGTTCCAACAACGCTCATAAATAGTATTACCTACATATTATTTCCGTTGGAGATGCTCTAAGAATTTTAGTGTCAAATGTTTATGTATTTATCAGTGTTTATAAACACTAATAAATGATGCATCAGATAGTTAGCAGCCAGACTTTTTAGTTAAGCCTTAGGGGTTGTTTACCATATTCTTACATGTGTAAGCGCTTACCAAGTCACATTATCTTATCGGATGCATATGACAAGAACCAAAAATCTTACCCGATAAAACCGAAAACTAGAATTGAGAGTCTTACCTTGTAATTGAAGGGATGAATCTTACTACGGTTCTCGGTTACAGGTAAATTGTTGTATAAGATACCGTTTTGGTGGACTAAGATCTTACTCAGTAAGTGATTAATTGAAAAAATTTACCGATAAATACTTATCAAGATAAGTGTTTGATAAATCATCTCTTAGTGTTTCTTTATATTCTCAAATTCATCCAACAAAACCCAAAAACATGATTATTGTTATGATTAGTTGTACCTGATGCATTGAAAATTGTTAATAAACATTTATTTTATATAAAAGGTGGGTAATGGATCTTCACTTAGGCATTGTTTGGCAAAAATAAGTCAGCTTATAAGCTAACTTATTTTCTAAGTACATGTTTGATAACCATAAATTAGCTTATAAGCTAGTTTATTGAAACGCTACTTGGAATAACGTTTTGGGAGCTTATTGTGATTTTTCCAATTATAACCCTCATTAATATTAACTATTATTTGTTATTATTAATAATAAATAAATATTAATTACTAATAAAAAAATATTATTACTATATTAATAAATATTGAATAAAATAAATTATTACCATATTAATAAATATTAACTGTTAATTACTTTTAATTATACATTATATAATGTACATTAATATTAATTATATACAATAATATTAATCATGTTAATTATTTTCATAATTATTATTCAATATTTTAGTTATCAAAAAGTAAATACAAAAAATTTAAAAATATTTATGTAAGTTATATAAAATTACTTATTTCGTTTTATAAATGATAAAAATGTATTAAACGATTCTAGAAAAATATTTAATTTAATTATTAGTTATATATTTTGAAAAATTGTAAATTAATTAGAATATGTGAGGTTTATGTTTATTCGTATTATATCCAATGGTTATTTAAAATCATAAATTAATAGATTTTCTCTAAAATTTGTTTTACAAATCCAAAATTTATAATAATCAATTTAAAATTCTTTTAGTCAACATATTATATTATTTATTTATTATCATCTTTTTTGTATTAATTAATATATTATATTTTAAAATTTTGTTTTAATTATTATTATTATTAAATGTTGTAATTGATTAATTTTTCAAGATGTATTTTTTCGTCATTTTACATATTTATAAACTAGTTTATTAATTATCAGCTAACTTATCAATTATCAAATAGATTATCAGTTAGTTTATTAAACATATCATTAAACTTAATTGGAAAGAGTTAAAAAGCAAAAATACCTTCGATTATAATGCACGACAATGAACCATCTCATGAATGTACTACAAAACCCAAATGATAAACAATCATATCATCAAAAGGTGTGTTTTTAGTTTCTCATCAACAACTCACAACTTTGTTTGGTAGTTGTTGAATTGTTTGGTGTAAAATGATTAAGTAGTCAGAATAATTAAGAGACTCTTACAATATATTACAAAATGAAATATATAATTGTTTGGTAATTGTTTACAATGAAATTAGAGTGTTAAATGGTTAAGAGGGACTCATGATACAAAACCATTTAGAGGGTTTTAGAACCATTAAGAAACAGACTTTTTTTGCCAAACAATATTCACCTTTTAACAATTTAGGGGTTGTCTCTTAATGAAACTATTAAGAGATAAACAAACAACCATGTTGTACAACAGTATAATTATATAAACAAATGAAAATTTGAATATGAAAATAACAGTATGAGAGTTTCAATTAGTTTAAGAATTAGATTCTTTACGACTTTAAGAATGCGTTTAGTATAGAATAGAATTAACATGACTGTATATGACAGTTGTTCATCGTTTCATAAGACATAGYTGGACTGGACAAGAGTGGTAAAAGCACCGATTTACCAATAATTAAATCTTTTTTGTATATTTTTTATAGCAAAATATTTGACAAAAAAAATTCGTCAAAACAATTAAAATGACATCAAAATAGGAAATTTGTTAGTTTCTAATTTTTATTTTACATCTTTTTTGTATATTTTTTAATTATTAAATATTTAATAAATAACATAAATTTTGTATACATACTAAAGTGTGGTGAAGTGAAGTGAAACTTTAAATAGGATTAAGTGCTATAGATATATTTAAAGTATCAGAAGCATAAGAAGAAATATCTACCATTAGATACACATAAGAATGAACTGTAATGGTTTAATTCCCATATCAAGCCGGTTTATGGGTGGGTTTGAGATTAAAGGTGATCAAAGATACAAATTCTTTTTTTACGTTTTTTACTTTAACTTTTCTTCTCACACGATTCTTCACTCCACTACGATTGGTTACAAATCATTTACATTATTTGGACAAAAAATTTGTTATCGGCAACCCGAACCAGATCCATACCGAACCTGTTTCTAAGGACACCAATGTCAATGTGAAAGAACGTTTTTTAGGCTCACTCAACTGCTCATTGGACGCCTACGATTGTTTGAATATAGTTATTCCATCATTCATCTTCTACTGATTCTTTAAGTTATTCCATCCACATGAATTCTATTTTTGTATTAGAATATAGTAGATTTCTTGTTTTTAACTAAAAAAATTCTTACACTCAACCATATTAGACGATCAATTTAATTTAGGATTTCAAAACTATCAGTGTCTCTGCATATATTATTGACTCCATGTTACCTAATATTGGGTGCATGAATCTTAAGTACTCTTTTATCTTTAAAACAATAATAAGATCTCAAATTATAATCGAAATAGACTTTTGATTCTTAGATTGATGATTCCTATGTTTAACCCTAAAAGTATAAAACGGTGATACATTAAAATATGATTTGGCATGGAAACTGAACTGATTTATATTGATTTACATAAAATAATATTGTGACATCAAATGATGTCGGTCGATATACGAAACGTATATTATTGATTGATTTTGCATCTAGGTTTACTCGGAAACACGGTTTTTTTATGAATTATTAGTATTTTTTGAATTCAATGTTATTTTTTATGATAAAAACAGCATATTGCATTTTTTTTGTACTTATCGAGGACCCCTTTCTACATCTCATTCAAGGCCTATAAAATATCAGAAACGGGCTTAAATATAATTATCGAAATATAAAAATAGTGTTGATTAAAAAGGGAAAACGTATGAAAATAAATATAGATTTTGTAGTGAAGCAATGAGACTTGAACCTTAATTGAAAAGGCCCAATAAGATATGGGTTCATGGGTTTGTTATATTGGGCCAAGAAATAATCCCAAGGCCCAAACTTCTCTCTCTCTCTCCATTCGTCATTATGGTTTCCGTTTTGTTTTGGTTTCCGTTCATATAACTAGCTAGAAGGGTACTCGTACAATACAGCGCAATATATCATGATTTTAATGTTTCGTTTTATTTTGTCTGTATTGAGATTATAACACGGTTTTATATAATTTTGATAAAGCGATAATGTTTTATATTTTAATAAAATATAATTTTGAATCTCTCAAAAAAATTTGAAAAAAATTATCGATATTAGTGTCAAATTAACTATTTAAAAGTTCACGTTTTCTGTGTAATTTCTTTAATTCAATTTTTTATTATAATTTAATTTAGATTAATCATAAAGTAATTTATTTCCGGTTTAATAATATAATTGTTTATAAAAATAATAATTAAGTATTTTGTTAAAATTAAATAATTATCTTTTAGATTTTTTATATTTAAAATGGGATGTTTATCCTATATTTAATTATGTTTATCTGCAATTAGTTACATGAATTTAAAATGGAGCCTTAATATGTTGTATTTACGTCATAATTACTTGTAATCTCAAATTTTAAATGATATGTATCAATAAACAATATTTGATGCATAAAAAATGATTTTTTAGAGTTTTTGTGAAATGCTTTATAATATTGTGTGTGTGTGTGTGTATCATCAATATATCAGCTAGCAATTATCTTATTAACCATGAGTTCTTTTTAACAGTTATATTATCTGCTAACGTACCAAATATAACATCTAACCATCATCTTTGTGATACAGTATGTATTCCTTGTTCGGTTGAAAACTCAAATTTTCACATATTAACAAGAGCAAATTACGTTTTTCATCACTGTTATTTTAGTTGTTTTTCTAAATTACGATTTTCGTCATTGTAATTTATAATTCTTCGTTTTTTAATCCCTATAATTTTTTTGGTCCTTGTTATTTACAATTTGTTACTATTTAATTGCCTCACTGATAAATAAAAATAAAAAATCAAACCAAAAGATGAAAACCCCTAATTTTAGAAGTACAAGGACTAATATCATAATTTTGAACAAACCATAGGGACTAAAATTGTACTTTACTCAATTTTTAATTATGTGATGGCAAGCATCTAGATGAGCATGACATAAGCATGATATCATGATCTCCTATCCGTTTTGTTTTACTTTTCATTATTGTATATCTATATATATTAAATTAAATTAAGAGGGTGTTTGGTTAAAGTTATTTAAGAGTAATTAATGTAAACTAAAATAATAGGATTTATCTGGTTTTTTTATTATATAATGGGTTTATTCCTCCGTAAGCTCAAAAGTTCATTCATGGTTAAACTGAGTGAATGTAAATTCATTTTTATTTTCATTATCAGTTTTATTTCTCAACATAAGTCAAACAAACCCTAAATATATTTTTTAAGAAATTAATTTTAAATAGAGAAAATATATATATTTTTAGTGACTTTACCAAATATACGAACAAAATATTCAAAAAAATGAAAAGGGAAAAGAAAATATAAGATTTTAGCTAACATGTAGAGAAAATGATATAAAATCATGCATAAAATTATATGTGATTTTAGATATGATTTGATCATTTTTTTTTGTTCTTTTATTTCGTTATTATTCTCATTTGAACCTCCTCTCTTTCTCTCTCTCTCTCTCTCTCTCTCTCTATATATATATATATATATAGAGAGAGAGAGAGAGAGAGGAACGATCAAATGAAAACCACCCTCATTTGTAAAAACCGTACAAACCACTCTCATACGTCGATTTCATTGTTTAATTTTATGAAATTTTTTCATGAAATTGTTTAATCTTGTGAAATTGTTTCATATAATACTTTTTTTGATGAATTTGTTTCGTATATGTTTGTTTCATATAATATTTAATGAAATTGTTTCATKTATTTCTCTAAAATTAAAATAATGAAGATGATAATATTCATGATTAACATCATTCACAATAAAAATGGTTAATCAACCTCTCATAATTACAAAAAAAATGAAAAAAATGAAAAATTATGATTGGTTGAATAACGCGGTTTTTACAAATTGAGTGGTTTTTATTTGAACTCTCCTCTCTCTCTCTCTCTTTCTCTCTCTCTCTCTCTCTCTCTCTCTATATATATATATATATTTATTTATTTATTTGTGTGTGTATGTGTGTGTGAGAAGTTAGCACATGATCATTTTCCTCATTCAAATTGGCCTCCTAACCATTTCTCTCCTAAGTTGACTCAAATGTCACTACATCTGCAATACCCAGTTCCGCAATATACCTAGTTAAAAGACAAACAACAATGTCAAACTCAATCAGTTTACTGTCGCAAGTGCGGACCTGGCCATTGCAATTGCAGACCTGGTCGTCTCAATTGCATATTTGTGTTGAATATTCGACATTAATGTAAAATCAAATGTGATTTTATACATTAACAACCTATTTTTTATTTTCTTAAATAATTAATATTCTCATTTGAACCTTTCTCTTTCTCTCTCTCTATATATAATCTTTAAATTTGAAGAACTGTCAATAGCTATTCTACATAAAACTTAGGGTTAAATGAATGAAATAGCAATCTACTTTCATCAATTTTCTTATTATAGCATTTTACTTTTGTTTTTCTTTATTACAGCAATGTACTTTCAAATTATTTTTTATTAAGGCATCGTACTTTAAAAAATCTACCCATAATAGCAATGACTAACTTGTTACCTTTTAAACCGGTTAACCGCTTGACTTTTTTTGCTTGTGTGGCTTTTAATGGGGTAATGTGGATGACACATCATATTGATGACTTAACTAAAATAAAATTAAAAACATGTTTCAAATTATTATTAGTGATTTTCATTTTTCATGATTTAAAAAAAAATTAATTTTTTTGACTTTTTCTTATTAAGGTCAATGCAAATTAAATAGTTTAGAGTAAAATATTTCTTACATAAATATGATACATTATTTTCGAGATATTGTTTGTTTGTAAAAAAGGTAACACTTCTTATTTTATGTTGTTCAAAAATACATATCTTGTAAAGTTCTCTATAAAATGCTAACGAAATAAATTGTGATCTATAATTTTTTTTTATTGTTATATTAATAAATAATTCAAAAAATCTAATTGATCTGATATATTTATACGTCAAGTAAACTTTTTTAAACAAATATAATATATTCTTTAAAATATAATTTTTTTTTGTAAATAATGAACAATTCTTATTTTTTTCCTTCAAAAAACACATATTTTTTTTCAAATATCTACGAGATAAGTTGTCTTATGCTAGTTTATTAATATTGGTATATTAATGAAAATTTTAGAATTTTTTTAATTCATTTAATATATTTATTAAATAATAAATAAAATATCTAAATATTAAAATTAAAAGTATATTATTTAATAAGAACTAATAGATGCTATAATAAAATAACTTTGAAAGTACAATGTTGTAATAAAAAGTCACATCACTATAGTACATGTGAACAACCTACGTGGACAATGAGGTGGCATGGAAACCTGGTATATGGGTAAATTTAAATCAAAAGGTTACCCAATGCTATAATGGGTAAATTTTTCAAAGTATAATGTCTTAATAAAAAATAGTTTGAAAGTACAATGCTATAATAAAAAAATTATGAAAGTAGATTGTTATTATGTAGATTTTGCCTTAAAACTTAGTTGAAAGTTTTTAAAAAATATTAAATGTATTAAATATTTTATTCATATATTTTTTTATTATCACTAGAGAAATTACAAAAATACTTTTTTTATAAAATAAAAATGCTTGAAATGACGTTTGAAATCCAAAATTATATTCGCTTGTAAATATCACTAAACAACAAAAGATATGAATTACATAATGTATCTCAAATATTTGGACACACAAGTCTATCAAAATCGTCACGATTCACATGTGATTAACACGGATTCAGATATTTAGGTGATTGGGGACCTAAAATATAAAAAGAATACGAAACAGAATAACTCATCTAAATCAAAGTGGGTTTTGGATTATAAAGTTTGCAGGTTAAACAAATAAGATAGATTTCGATTTCGATTATTATTTCATCACATCAGTTAACTGTGCATCAAACCATATTATTATATAATTTGTATTATTTCTTTCTAGATGAACTGATTTGAACGTATATAAAACAAAATTTTCAGATATATTTAACAAAACCATCAACCAATGTTATCATTGAAGCATAATTGCAAGAACTAACGGTAATAATACACAGGGAAAAAGATTGTCAAGCAAGAGTGGAGGTTTCATTAAGACAGACTAAGCCATTGGAGAGAACCGTCGAAGATGACCGCGGGAATTGACTATATAAGTAAAAAAAATCTTACTAGATTATTTTAAAATTGTGAAATTTGAGTGGGGGCCTCTGTACCTTTATCAATTTAAGTTCGCCCCTGCCTGTAATAACTTCAATGGGTATCCGAAAATTAATACGTGTAAATAAACTGACTCGACAACGCATGATTAAATAATTCTAGAAGAAGGAAGTTGTCAGTTGATTAGTAATGTAAAAATCTGTTTATTAGCAACTTAATGAGTTTAATGAGACTCATGACTTATTCATTAAGCTATATATGACTATTTGATAGTAATTTAATGATACGTTCAGATATAAATATCATCATGTTTTCTATTTATATCGTTAAAGTTAAATCAAATTATCTTTGTTATTAAAAGGGTTGCCTTTCATACTCCTTACTCGTATCTCATTCCTTTGCTCACTCATACTGAACGAGGTATGAATAAAATTGGTCATTTTTAATTTATATTTATATTTGATATTATTATAATATTAAAATTTTAAATTATTTTTATTAAACTATTTATTTAAAAAAAATTACTTATTACTCTATTTGTCTCAAAGGAAGTTCCCTGTATTGCTATTTCAGGTGTTATTTGTAGTTATTGAATGGTTTAGTGCTTAATGATTAAGTGGTCAGAATGATTAATAGACTTTCAAAATATATTGTAAAATAAAATATAATTATTCGGTAATTGTTTACAATAGAACTAGAGGCTGAATAGTTAAGAGAGACTCATTATACAAAATCATTCGAAAGATTTTAGAACCATTTAAAAGACAGACTTTTTTTGTCAAACAAGATTCACCTCTTAACGATTCAGATGCTTCATCTTAATGAAACTATTAAGAGGTAAACAAACAACCTCTTAGTTTATCTAAAATAAATGTCCACTTTAAAAAGTAAAATAATACTTTCCCATTTTACCCTTAGATATAAGAATGAAAAACTTATAAAGGATAAAAATATCATTTAATTAATTACAAATTTATAATAACTATAATTTATAAAATTATATCATCACTTAATTTTTCTTTAATGGAGAACAAAATTAAGTGCGCAATAAATTATTAATAAAATAAGAACGGTTTTCAAACTTAATATTTCATTTTTCATTAAAAAAAACTAAAATATAAAAAGAAAAATAGTGCATGATTTAATTAATAATAAATAATTAATTAATTAATGATAATAATAATTAATAATTATATATTACAAATGATGAGATGCTTCAAAACACAAAATGGGTTTCACATTCTCTTTTACATGACTTTTGTATTTGTTTCCCAATTTAATAACACAAGATGCCACACATTTTTAATATATGGAAAATTATATTCCCAATTATTTATTAATTTATGTTATTTTATTATATTTTAAAAACTACATATTTAGAAGAAGGGTTATAAATAAATGAGAATCTCATATGACAAATTGCATTAAAAAGTAATATACTTTAAATTGATTTTTATTTTGGGTAACGTGTTTCAAAACTTTTATTTTTGTATCTAATATGTAAAGTTTTAAACATTTAAGTATATGGGTAACTGGTTAAAACATTAATCGGTTATCATGTTGATGTAGCGAGTGATGTGGTATCCAACTCAGTATTATTTGTTGGTGTGGTTAGTAACATAGATCTTTTTAAATCTAAAATTAGTCCTTTTTTTTAATCTAAAATTAGTCTTCAACTGGTTATCCGGGTACTTAAATGTTTAAAACTTTACATCTTATGTATCAAAATAGAAGTTTTGAAAATGTGTTATCCAAAATAAGAATCAAATTAAAGTAAGTTACTTTTTCATGCAATTTGTTCGATCTCATATGTTGTAAGAATTGTTATTGGAAGATATTGTTTTACATGATTTTTTCCATCTAAGGATATAATTTTATATATTGATTAACATATATTTGTTTCACAATGTGTTTGTTTCATATGTATTAAGTTCACAATGTGAAATTTTTTATTTATATTTTTTATTTCACAAACACATAAAAATGAAAACAAATATATGTTAACCAATACATTAAATCCAAGTCATAGATAGAAAAAAAAATATTATGAAATAACACATGATGCACCGGTTTTCAAAGTTATCATAATTGTATGAGTTTTCAAAACAAAAACCCTACAAATCAAGTTGCTAGATTTTAATCATTTTGTAGTTAGTGGAATATATCAATAGAATATGTATTTGTTGTTTGACTTTGATAAGATTTTATTGTTAAAGCAGATTTGAATTAGTGGTATCTGAAGAGCAAACTCAATATCTTACCTGTTCAGTTATACAATGGGGTTAACTGATTTTACTGTAAAGAAGATTGCAATTTCGTTACAAAAAAGTATAAAAATAAAACATAAGTGTTACCAATTAAAAGGTTCATTTGAGAAATAAATAAGTGATTATAGCCCTTCATCTAGTCAACATTTGCGGCTTTAACCGTGAAGCTCTAGATAATTACTTGCATGGGTATACGGAAGATAGATGGGTAGTTTTGTGACTTTTATAAATAGGTGACCAACGAGTTCATATGTGAATCCATGTGATTTACAAATGAACTATATGTTCATATGTGACACCGTTAATTAGTTCACATGTGAACTATTTAACTATTGTGGGTTTGTATATGAAACGATTAAATAGTTAATATGTGAATCACACAGGTTTATATATGAATCAATTAATTTGTTCATTTGTGAATTACAATGGTTCATTTATGAATCGGTTAATGAATTCATATGTGTATAGGTTAAAATAGTTCATATGTTAATTACACGAGTTCATATGTGAACCACATGAGTTCATATATGAACCCGTTTGCCGCCTATTTGCAAAAGTTACAAAACTATCGCATCTATTTTTCCATAGCAGCAACTTTTTACCAATCAAAGCCGTAATTGTTGACCAGTCAAATCTGATATTGATCGTATGAAGAGGTAGGATCACTTATTTAATTCTCAAAAAAAAAATATATAGACTTGGGATCATGTGAGACCAAATGTTTTTCATGAGACCCGTAAAACCAATTCTCAACCCTTGGATTAGATCTACAATCTGAACATTTATAATCACAAAATTGTCACGAGACTTCTCAATAATCACAAAATTGTCACCGTGCAACTTTAGACCATTAGATCATTAGCTTATAAAGTT
>NC_037532.1:600637-633636 GCF_001531365.2 Cynara cardunculus var. scolymus | reverse complement strand
CAATCATCGCATTTGTACAGCCAATGCAACCCAATAAATTGAGATATTTATGGAAATGATGAGAGTTCATTTATTATGATTTGCATATTCATGGAAGATGAATATGATTCATTAATTATGATGGATACTTTATATTATGAAACAATCAAAACTTCTATGAAATCACATATTAATCAAATGAAATAGATGGTTGAGATTGCGTTGTATTGGTTGCACAAATGTCAAGGGTTGTATACTAACCAACATATATATATATATATATATATATATATATATATATATCTTTCATCAGTAAAAATAAGATATCACCATACAATCGTCAAACCTTAAAAAACTTGTTTTATTTTTTGTTAACATATATGTTCGTTTTATCCACAAAAGCGCAGACACGCATCGGCAAATTATATACATATACATACATCTTTGTATAAAGATACACGTTAAGATCAGTTGTCAACAACAACATATTTTAAGTTCTTTTAAATCTTATAATATCCATTAACAACCACTTGTTTAACACGAGATGTTTTGGTCATATCACAAGTCGTGACAAAAAGAAACACATCATATGTCGTGTCTCATTTTAAGTCCACGAAAGCTGTCCCGTAACAACTTTAAACTTTTGTATGTTTGTCGTTACCTAACTGGTTGTCATAATATAAAAGTCTGTATATATCTTAATTATATCGGTTACTTGTTAAATGAAGAAACTGCCGTTTGAAAATCGCAAACAGATCATATATTTTAAATTACATAACCAGTACAAACAAACAAACTTTTGAAGTTTGTTTTCCAGCATATGTTTTTGTTTTTTCTGTTGTCGTATTTTGACGTGTTCTGTAACAACTCATAATACTATATCAGATACTTGATAAACCAGTATGATTTTGATTATAGATTCACAGATATTTATATATTTTAGTTGGTCGTTTTACAATAAAGTCTCCAAATTTGCATTTGTTGATCAATGGATGTACTTTTGACATATAAAGTTACCAAAAAAATAAAATAAACGTGCAAAACGTTTTACAATTAAAAAAAGCCGAATAAAACAAACATTCAACTCATATTTTTCATACACGTCGTTAATAAACCTTCATATATTTATACTATATCATAAAAATTTAACAAAAACTCTTAAAAATCATTTTTTATATATAATATACTGTTTATTGATGCATATTACTTAAAATTTAAGATTACAAGTAAAAAATGCATAAGTACAACTTATTAAAGCTCAATGCTTAAATTCGTGTAATTAAATGCAGATAAATATAATCAAATGTTGGATAAACATTTCATTTTAAATATAAAAATCTAAAATATAATTAGGATAATCTCCGTGTTCTAACATAATACTTAATTATTATCTTTATAAAAATTATATTATGAAATCAAAAATAATTACTTCGTTATTAAACCCAAATTAAATTATAATAAAATGAATTAAGTAAATTACAAAATAAAACAAGAACTTTCAATTAATTAATTTGATACCATCACCGATATTATTATTTTTTTAAAATTTAAAATATCTTTGAATTTATATTTTATTCAAAAATAAAAATATTATCGTCTTTCTCAAAACCACAAAAAATTGTATTATAACATCGAGATGGGATATAATAAAACAAAACAAAACATTAAAATCGAGATATATCTCACTCGTTGCGCAAGTACCCTTCTTGTAAAAGAAAAAAACAAATATCAGTATGGCGATATATTTGTTGCTATTGTTTGTTGGCAATTCTTCTGATTTCATACAGAGCACGACGAAAGAGATCATGATTATGTTATATCATCCCCGTTAACAAAATACGAGTTTTAAATCCCTCTCGAATTCCATCCAAACTGTCATGGAAACCAAACGAACCTTACGACGTCTTCGGACGCATGTTTGAATTAAGTTCTAATCGATCCCACGACTTTCAATTAATGACACCTTAGTCCCTCAACTTTGAATTTTTAACATCACACCCCAACCTCCTCATTTGGACTATGTCACATTTAAGTTGAAAGTTAAGGTATTACATTAAATAAAACACATATAACTGAACATGAATTAAATAAATGTTCGGAACTGAAATGTAATAATGTTTTAAAATATGTTAAAAACACGTATTTTGTAACAATTAATTAAGAAAAATGTAATTTAATTATGCTTTTAAATATTTTACAATATGTTTCTTATAAATCAAATTATTTACAGAAACTAGAATTCAATTCAAATCCAAACTTACAAACCAAACACACACACAAAAAACCTCCAAATCATTCAAATTCCAACTTATTATATAAATCCTATCAATCAATTTTTTTTAAAGTACATATAATTTATATACGACAAATGCAACAAATAAGCTCACATACCATCCTCGCATATGGTGAGGTTGGAACCTCTGACCTATTAGAAAGTCAGAGACTACGATACCGCTATGCCAAAGGCCCATTGGTTTATCAATCAAATTTATTTGAAACAATAATATTAAAAAGCAGTCTTGACGTACAACTCAAGTGGTAAAGGGATGAGTTGAGTCTGCCTAAATACAAGACATGTCATGAGTTTGTTCAGTATCCACTTACATTACTGTCTTTGAAAACAGGTTCTACGTAGGAGTGGTTAAAATGATCGATAATCAAGAGTCTACCGAAATCATATAAAAAACAAATAAAGAAAGGGAATGGTTGCTTGTAGCAAGTCTCATCCTAATTGGGTCCATATATAATTGAACACATGATGATGGAAACTTTGGCACAATTTGGTGGATATTGACCCAATTGCCACTACAAGACAAACAATGTTCCTACTTGTTGACCCCCTTAATTTTTTATACAATTTTTTTATTTTGATTTAAATAACTTATTCTAGGGGCCATAGAAAAATCCTCGGTGGTCTTGTTGGATTTGAACCGAGAAAAACTTTTAAAGACCCAACTTTTATTGTCAGTTGACATAACCCCATCATTTGTAGTTAACAGATTTGGACCCTGAAACAAACAGACATCCATATTCTCTGTTAACTACAAGGGCATTTTGGTCAACATAACATTTTATTCTAGCTTTTTCGCGTTAACTAAAAGAAGATCAACATTTTCTTTGATTTTTTGAATTTTCATCTTCTTCAATAGAAACCCTAAATCAGTAAATCTAAATGAAGAAACCTGTATCTAAATCAAAATACCATAAAATTCAAATTAGCCCTAAATTTCTCCACCGAAAATATTAAAAACAAGGGATTTTCAAGAACATCAAAAATAAACCAAGTAATATAAGGGGTTGTTTACCTGAATGCCTACCCGCTAAGTGCTTAACATTATGAGTCAACACTATAATTTATTTTATTGGGTAAGATTGTAGTACATCAAAACGTATCATATGCAACAGTTTACCTGGTAAGCGCTTACCCGGGTAAGAGTCGTCACCCTCACTTACCGGGTAAGACTCTCCATCCTTATCATCGCTCTTACCGGGTAAGATTCTTGGCCCTTGCCATGTTCATCTGGTGAGAAAAATTACCCGATAAGTACTTACCGGGTAAGCGTCTCTATCCTTGACCCGAAAAAAAAAACAAAACTACTAAAAATAGTGAGCCCATTAACATCTCAACTCCAGCCACACTCTAAAAACACCAAATTTATGAGACATGAAAATGATCATCAAATCTGTAAGCCTAGGGTTTTGCTGATCGAAAATTTACATGACATTATTGTTGTTCAATTTCAAGATCCTACAAAAACATAAAATTACAATGATCAGTTGGAAAGCAGTCAGTCACCTGCAAAATTACAGTTATGTCGTATAGTTGAAGATGCTCTTAGAAAGAAAATAAAGATTCATAATAACAGAAATCATAAAATTGAAGGGAGATAACGAAAAGACAGTTAGCTCTCGTAGTTAACGGAGTAAGTAGACAGACTTTAGGTTGATTAAACCCTAACGACCAATTCCATAAACAACACATACCTTCATGTATTCTACATATTTACAAAAGTCTAAGGACCAATTTAGTAAACATCCGTATACTACAAGGACCATATCTGTAACTTAATCAAAATTCAATCCATATGAACAAGCTTCCAAAACCTCATTGTGGGCTGCACGTCACCTTTTTTTGGACCCAACACTCCAATTCAATGCTTTGAAAATGACGGAATAACCATTTCCCTAAATTCCAAAATCATGTACGATTTTAACGAATAATTAATATTTTTAATTTAAATTAATCAATTAATTAATTAAAAAATATCTATGATTTTAAAAAGAAAACCCATGAAACGTGTATTTATTTAACATTTTATTTTTAAAATTAATATTTTATATTAATTAAAAGTACAATAATTAAATAAAATTAATTGATTATAAATAAGATGGTTATTTTAATTTACATAATAATAATGGAATGTTTAATCAAAGTTAAACAAAAAAATTCATAGGTGAATAATTAATAAACTATATTTGAAGATTTATAATAGATGAATAAGTAAAAAAAAATTTGAACTTTTTCAATAATTCACATATGAATATTTCTTTTTCTTACGTGTTCATGATATTTAGCATTCTAGACGGTGGACACAATAATTATCAGGGGCGGACCTGTGTATGTTCGAGCGAGCTTCCGTTTAACTTTTTTTTTTTCAAGTAAGATTTTTTTTTAATATGAAAAGTGCATGGTGCACCCACTAAACTTTGAGAGGTGTTCAAGGTATTAGACAATATAAGGACCACCAACCAGAACAACCTCGAAATCAATCAAAAGTACCAAAAAAATCCAACCACAAGGGTGATACCTTATTGGTTTGAGTTTGGGCTCCACATGTCAAAACTGCATGGAGTTCCTAGGTTCAAATCCAAGGAGAAATAAAAATTCTCTTTGTGGCAACAGAAGTCCAAATGCGGTGACTCCGGGCTCCCCGCAAAGCAAGTGATCACCCTGGATTAGTCGGCTCGCATAGTGAGTTGGATATCCAGATTAATTAAAAAAATACTTCAAAATAGCAACAAAAAAAAAAACCCCTTAAAAATCTTTCGAAATCAACAAAAAAAAACCTTAAAAAATCTCTTGATACGGTAGAATTCAGTTAAAAAACACGTCGGACGACTTTACAAACCTTGGTCATCTTAAACATTCACTCGTGAAGCAAAAATCTTAAATCCACTGTCATAATAATAGTAGTAGTAGTAATAATAATAATAAATATTAAAATTTGTAAATAAAAAAATAGTAAATAAATAAAAATGTAATAAAGGAAAGAGGATAGGGGAGATGTGTGTAATGGGGGGAAACCGTGTGGCACATGCACACCCACCTGCTAATGCGACAACTAATGCGTCCAAATTCACCACCACTTTTTTAACACTTTCTTTTTTTATTATTATTTTATTTTAATATTATTTTTATTTTTATTTAAAACTATATTTTTTTTATTTGAAAAATTACATATTATAATATAATTTTAATCAATATTTTATGATTATTATTAATATTATATATATATATATATATATATATATTTAAATATCTATTTTTTGGATTATTCATCGAGCTACACAAATAAAAGGAAGGCTTTTCAAAGCAAAAGTCATTTGGATTTGACACTTTTCTTTTTTGTCCTTTTTTTCCAGTTTTTGTACAATGAATATTATGTTTTTTTCAAATAATTGTGAGTTTTTATCCGCATTTGTTATTTRCATTTTATTTAAYGTTAAAATCAGGTCGATTCATGRTAATGTAAAAATTGGGTTTTGATGTTGATGTGTATGAGAATAAAATCATTAGATAGGRGTGCATTTAGCAATGTACAGAGATGCAATTAGCCTACGCTTTTATTATGGTTGGTTTTCTGTTAAATTCTTTATAATAAAATTGTTTAAGTGAATTAATCTATCTGTATACATTGAAAATGTTTTGTTTGAGAGAGTTTTTTTCTTAAATGGAAAAACATACTTTGGGGGAAAAAATATCATTTTTTGAATAAAACTTTCCTTATAAGCTTATTGAATAAGTCATTTTTTTCTGTAATATTAAGTTACTATCAAACAATAATGTATAGCTGACTGAATAAGYTGTAAGTCTTATAAAACTTATTAAGCTACAAACAAACAGACCATGAACCAGTTTACATGCATTTTCATTTACGAATGCCAAATGTTTTAGGAACTCAGAAGCCGTCATTTTTATAGGAATTCACGATGAATATATATATTATTAATCATGAATATTTTATCACATTATTCATAATGAATACTCTRAAAAAAGATGGTTCATGGGTTTCTAAAATATTTAAAGTTTCCGAGGCTGTGTTTGGTACTGTTATATATGTATATGAATATTGTCTAAAGATGTTTATAAATTAATTATTATTTACTTTATTTTTGTTCGTTATAACTATTATTGGATACATATAAAATCATCAAATAACTTTTAAGGTAACTTGTCTGGTTTTATCTTATCCAGTCTTAGTCGTACCAAACACSACACCAGACAGACACTTAGTCTATCCAATTTTATCATATTCAGTTTAGTTCAAACATATTTACGTACCAAACGCTACCTGAATGAACCTCCCTGTACTGAAATACATGAAACCAGTAGTCAGAAAAATCAAGAGATGAGCATAAAGAATAAGACGGAATATGTCAACAATATTTGGTGAAAAAGTCATGGGTTTTTGTCTCCTTATGTCGATATTAATATTCTCCCCTMTCAAAATTTCCATCACGAACAATCGATAAAAATACGGAAAAAAACAAAGTGCTTCAAATACACCAAAACTAAACGATCATCTTGCACGATCTTAAAAACCTACTTCTTTTGGTTTTTTTAAATTATTCCACTTTTCGTTGTATTTTTGCGATACGTTAAATTACAAAACAATTTGTCGCAACTTTTATTTATCATCATTGATCTACATAATAATGTTCGATAAACTGTATTGTACCCGACAGGTTGACAATTGCCAATAAAAAAAATCCGCCTTATAATTTCTGAGGTCGGGATCGTATAATACAAAATTAAAAAGTGTCGACGATTATTATGTATTAAATTTGTTTGTCTGGTCTTTTAATACCATTTATACTAGTAAAAGATCAGGGTTTTCCAACGGCAATATCCGTTGGAGAAGCAAGTTTCCGACGGATATTGCCATCGAAAAAATCCTCGCCCCCAAATGTAATTTTCGACGGAATTTCTGATGGATTTGTATGTTTTCCGGCAGAAAAAACCCGTCAGAAATCCGAACAGTTTTATAATATGTTATACCATTTTCCGAGTTATTTAGAAGATTTAGAAAATGTGATTAGCATTACTGACGGAATTTCCGTAAGTAATTTGATTTTTTTTTTAACTTTTATTCAAAATAAAAATTCTATTTTTATTTGTCGTTTTCTCTTCTTTTAAAAATTCTCTTTTGACTTTAGAATCAAGAGACCCCTTGGTATTAATTCCACCGTTTATCGGACTATCATGTATTTAAATCTTCCTTCTGTATGACAATTCAGTGAAGGATTTTTTTTGGACTTCTAAACAGTTGTTTTTGTGATTTATTTCAAACAAACCAGCGTTTTTAAATACAGACTAAAGAAACTTCCAACTTAAAGAAATCGGTATTTTTTAATACATACTAAAAATAACATTTTTTTCTTAGGGGCCGTTTATCAAATGTCTATTCGGGTAAGCGCTTATCAAGTCATATTCCCTTACCGGATGAATATGACAAGGACAAAGAATCTTACCATGTAAGAGCGAAGGCATGAACCGAGAGTTTTACCCGGTAAGTGATGACAACGACTCTTACCGGGTAAATTGTTACATACCATATCGTTTTGGTAGACTAAAAACTTACCCGATAAATAAGAGATAAAGTTGAAATTTATCGTTAAGCGCTTACCGGGTAAGCATGTAGGTAAACGACCCCTTAGTCAGGTTCACAAAACTGATAATACACAAATTTAAAACAATCACTTGTTTGTAACATAAACCATATAAATTTTTCATTAACAAATCATGTTAATATAAATAACGATTTCATTCAAAAATTTAAATTATAGTGCAATTAGTAATGAAAAAGTACAAACAATTTTGAAATTTAGAATCGATACACTAGAAAGTGAAGTATGATGGACTGATTTTGCCATTTTTTAAAACATACGGGGGTTATTTGAAATCATTGTATTTATAAGCACTATTATGAAGACTTTTGGGTATCCATTATGAAAACACCCAACAGCTTGCATGTATTTACAATGGGCCCCCTTTAGTTTTTAAAACATGCCACCTACTCCCTTTTGAACAATTTTTCTTCGATCCTGTCCATCCAATTCCAAGAAACAGGTTTTATTTATTTATTTATTATATTATATTAAAATAAAATGTTGACATATACGACAAGAGTTCAACTTATATGTTTCCGAGTAAATTATAAACAGCGACGGATCTAAGATTTTACTGATTGGATGTTTCTTTAAGGTAGATCAAAGACCTACAAAGTTTTTTTGTAAGGGTGTCCGGGCCAAAGCCCGACTAATCCCCAGCAAATTTGGAGGCTAAACATGGCCCCACTTAAATGTCGTCAACACTCCCCTCCCAGGGCTCGAACTCGGGTTCATGACTATGCCATGTCCAAGTCTTTACCACTAGGCTGAAAGGTCTTTGACAAGACCTACAAAGTTGTTTGATATGTTTTCAGCTTAATTTCACTATTTTGATGGATTTCTTTAGTTTTGTTATTGTCTTCGAAGATCTTTTCAAAGTTTTTTTTGTTGTTGTTGATTTTGAGAGATTTTAGTGGTTGATTTTTAGCGGGGTTTTTTTAACAAATGTTTTTCCCGTACGCAGAAGAAATTGTACTCATGGAAATAAGTTGAGCGGGTACATACGATACAGAATAACAGGTCTGCCTCTGATTGTTACAACTCAGTTATTAGGGATCTACTGATAATTAGTTGGTAGTTACTATTTGATCCTTAAGTGTGTGTTTTGACTCTTGTTGATGGGTATACAGAGACAAGTACAAATAAAAATGTTAAATATCGTGAGAATGTAAGAGATAAAGATTCACGTGTGAATATATTGTAAAAACCCTACAAATTATTTCAGAAAATGTATATGTGAAACAACTTTGCAAATTATTATATAGGTTCACATATGAATATTCAAATTGATGTTTTCAATTATTCACTTATGACTTTTCTCTTAACATTTTTTTTTTTTACCTTTTTCACGTCATTTTGTATTCTTTTAGAACCTTCCGGTTATATATAAAGCGAAATCACTGGTCCTGAAGCTCGTGATCCATTTTGTATCTTTAAGTACGGGGTAATTGATTTCAAATAAAGGTAACGAAACCAACCCATTTGACCCGTTGATATTTAGAATAACGACAACAAAATTAGGTGATTTAAGTCATTGGTTGAACCGTTGAATAAGTCATAGAGTATTTATTGTATATTGTTAACTTTATAGACAATAATTTTAATTTTTGTCACCAATAATTTATGTAACTTTAGTTAATTTCATCAGTTTTTTACGTATATCTGTTTTGTTCTTTTTCAAAGAAACAGAAACAAAAATAAAAAAAGGCTAAACAGGGTTCATTGTCTGATTAACATCGATTCATTTTTATATATCTTGGTTGGTCTATTCTAAATTTCTAATTTCTAATGGCTTTTTTGTTTTTTTATAGAAAAAAGCTCTTATGTCTGATTCATTTCAATAATCTCTAGAGATTTTATTTTTCTATATATTTCCCGGATTACACTTTCTATATAATTAAATGTCAACATATCATTTTTGATCATTTTACATTGATGTATAAATTATTGAAGCAAATCTTACTTATTTATCAACTAACAACTAAGGGGTTGTTTGGCAATTGCAGAATGATTTGGTGCAGAATGATTAAGTGGTCAGAATGATTAAGAGACTTTCATGATATAGTACAAAATGAAATATAATTGTTTGGTAATTGTGTACAATGAAATCAGGGATCTTAATGGTTAAGAAAGATTCATGATGCAAAATCATTCAGAGGGTTTTAGAACCATTAAAAGATTTTTTTTTTTTTGCCAAACAAGATTCACCTCTTAACGATTCAGAGGTTGTCTCTTAATGAAACTATTAAGAGGTAAACAAACAACCCCTAAGCTATCAATCAATAGTAACTTTTTTTGAAGTATACAATATTTATATACGACGAATGTAACAAATAAACTCACACATCATCTTCACATTTGGTGAGGTTTGAACCTCTGACCTTCTAGAAGGCCAAAGACTACAGTACATCTAGGCCAAAGGCCTTTGGTAATCAATAGTAATTTGTTATCAATTAACAACTTACTTATCAGTTAATATTTAATTTATCTACTGGTTTATCCAGGGGCGGATGGCCACAGGAGCCTGGTACCCTCGGTTTTTTTTTTTTTTTTTTAATAGAGTGAAGCACCTTCAGTCCATTGAGGTTTTAAGTATAAAATTCTTTTGAACCCCTCCACTATTGCTGATCCAGTCCATTTGTGTGCCGTTTATGAGTTTATCCCAAAACATAACCATAACCTAATTGTGAAATAATTAGTTATTGATTATTATATGCCAAAGGGATCTACAACAAATGGAATATTATATCAATATAGTAATCGGTTAATGTTTTAACTGATCATTTAAGTAATGAAATATTTAAAATTATACATCTTAAATATCAAAATGAAATTGATTGGTTTATGATGATACTGATTTAACAGCTGTTGGTGAAAGGGTTAAGAAAGAGAAGGAAGTAAATAGATGGAAGGTGGATGGGGCAAGGGCAAGTGTTAAAATGATGACACATGTGGGTCTGATGAAGCAAATGGATTGATCATGGTATCAACAACTGGGTTTTGTAAGGAAGGATGGAGGCCTACAGGTGGACCATCGGATATTGGGGCCTACTATCATCACACGCTGTCTACAAGTGACACGTGTACATGAGATTTTGCGTGATGTACACACCCAAGGGAACGTCAATATCAATATCCCATCCCTAACCCCGCGTAAGAGAAAACGACGAGATTGACGGACAAAAAACATGCCGTCACGCTCCTACTTGCTACACGACAAACCACGTGTTCATTTTATATATATATATAAAGGGTTTGGTTCAAATACTAATTAAAATTTTTGTATTAATTTTTGTTAACCAATCTTGACCATTGATTCTTACAATAAAGTGTTGTGGTTAATCATGATAAAAAATTAAATTTTTAAATTTACAATTTCAAATAACATATGTAAACAAAGAGAAAAATGATATTTAGGTAATTTTCTTTTTTATGTAACTCCCATATCATTAATTGGGAGTTACAAAATCAAAAAATCTCATTATTTTTATTAATTTATTTTTGTTAATGTAAGAATCATATGAACACACACACACACATTTATGAACACAATATTAATATAATAAAAAATAGTTGTTACTGTAAAACCATTGTGTCAAATACGAACAAAAAATTGACATATATATGAACTTGGACTGTATAACATTTATGAACACAATATTAATATAATAAAAATAGTTGTTACACTAAAATAAATAAATAAAAAAATAGGTATGAACACAATATGAACAGTTTGTGAACAATAGTTCATTCATTATGAACACATTCATGAGCAAGTCAATGTTGAGATATGCAGCTAGTGTACATATGAATACAATATGAACAGTTTGTGAACAATAGTTCTTTCATTATGAACATATTCAGGAACAAGCCAATTTTGAGATATGCAGCTAGTGTACATATGAATAGAATATGAACACTTGTGAACAATTCTTTAACAATTACATATGAATTTGAATTCCGATTGTAGTCGTAGACGATTTTAACATTTTCATTCTCGTTGTTGTCGATCTATTTTCCAATAGGTTTATCCATATTACTCGGACGATATCGAAATCTTTACAATCGGAAATTTTTTAACAATTACAAAATCAATATCATTATGGATATAATAAATCGAAATTATAAAACATGAACACGTATAAAAAAAATATCAATATTACATAATCATCAATTATTGAGATTTTTAGATTTGTAACTCTCAATTAATGATTTAGGAGTTACATAAATGACAAATTACTTAATTACCCTTGTCATTAATAYATGAGTTATATGTGAACCTAAAGAAAAAATGAAATATAATTGGTTGAGCTTGGTTAACAAAGTTAACACAAAAAACTTGGTTAGTATTTGAACCAACCTCTCTCTCTCCATACATATATATATATATATATATATATATATATGAGAATTAACTAAATTAATTATCTAATAATGTTATATGCATTTCCGATTCATGCATTGCAAATATAAAAATTAAGGAACGTTTATCATATGTTTATCGGATAAATGCTTATCGGAAAAAAGTCACGACTCTAATTCACTTTATGAGGTATTATTTGTTGTTATGAAAATTTATCGAATACAACGTTAATAACTCGTTAAGCACTTAGCGGGTAAGAGTTATCACTCTCAATCATCATATAAAACTCTTGATATATATATATATATATATGTATTTTATATATATCAGTAGTTTGTATTCATACGATTGAAGGACATACTTATATATATATATATATATGTGTGTGTGTGTGTGTGTTTTATATATACTAGTTGTGTATCATATATAATAGTTGTATATTCGTACGATAAAAGAACATACTTGGGTGAACTATGAATAATCGGGAGGGAATGCGAAAAAATCATTAAATGTTTTGAAAGGCATTATTAATTTTATTTGTCAATATTATATAACCTAATTTAAATTGTTTAGTATCATTTCTCATTAAACTATATATATATATATATATATATGTGTGTGTGTATGTGTGTGTTTATGTATATATATATGTATATGATATCACATGGTATAAATATTTGTTGCTATAAGTCACATTTTGAAAAACAAAGTTGTTTCCTAATGGCTCTTAGGACTTGAAAATCGACATCATCACCACAACATTTAGAACCTTGATTTTAGTTTGAAGTTAAAATATATCAATTAATGTTTAAATATGTAAGATCCCACACTGGTTGGAACTGAGAACAAAGATTGTCATATAAGGGATTTGATACATCTCGTGATCTGCTGCCGAACTTATTCCAAAARAGCTCGGATRRCAATTATCTGTCAGACTCACGTTTTAAAACCGTGAATCCAAATGTGTGGACAAAACGAACAATATTTGGTACAGTTAACTCGAGATATATTACAAAATATATCTTATTTAARTAAACTTTATTTCTATAACCRTAGTTTCTRGTTACTCCATCTTATAATAAGTGTYCATATTTCTATTTTAMTTTATCCTAAAATAAATGTTCAGTCTCACAAGTAAACTACATACTTTAAAAAAAAACTTTTAACTATAAGATAACAAAATCAATTGCTCAATCTATTATTAATGGATAAAAACGTTATTTAATTAATTAAAAATRTAATAATTATATATTCTTAAGACTATATACTTTTATTATTCTAGGGTCCGTTTACCAAAAACTTATCCGATAAATGCTTAACGAGAAAATACAACATTTTTACTTATTTACGGGATAAAATTTTAGTTCACCAAAACAACACTGTATGCAAATAATTTACCCGATAAACTATTACCATAGTAAGAGTCGTCGACATCATTTACCGGGTATAATTTTTATTATTTTTATATTTATTTGATAAAATAATATAATTTAATAAATGTTTATTCAGATAAACATTTGATAAGCCATACTTTAAATATTTATCTCAAGACAGAAGGAATATGATATTGCAATGATTAAGTTGATGGGTCTAATTTTACATCCACTTAAATATAAGAGAACAATTTTTATCAAATAATAATTTAGTTTAAAATAAAATATATATTAATTATAAAACTAATAAAATATTTGATGAAAAAGAAAAGAAAATGAGCCGAGGCTGGAGCGTGTTGTGGCCACGTGCCTTGGCGTCGGTCGCACGCGGGATAGCAATCGTCATAATAATGGGTTTTTTATCGACATATTTTTTGGCGCATTTTTTTCTTTCTTTATTTATCATGTACGTCCGACGGTTGTGAAAATAGACGCATCTTTCTTCCTCTGATTAAAATATTAATCGGTTATCATGTTTATGTGGCGAGTGATGATATGAAATTTGCTTGAATAATAAATAATACTGAGTTAGATACCAGATCACTCGTCATATCAGCACAGTAACCAGTTAATGTTTCAACCTGTTACCCGTATACTTAATTGTTACAAACTTTATATCTTAAGTACCAAAATAAAAGTTTTAAAAATACGTTACCCAAAATAGTAATTAAATTAAATTATGTTACTTTTTCATGTTATGATAAGGATAAAAAGGATCTATATCTTTCAATCAATCTAAATTRAAGATCAACACTAATGAGATGCATCTAGATGTATTCGAATAATTCTTTTCTAAAGCGTAATTCATGAATGGACATGAGATTATAAGTGATCAAGAGGATCTTGCGTTTCTAACTTTTAACTTTTTTTTTTCTCACACGATTTTTCAACTCTCTCTACCTATATATATATATATGTGTGTGTGTGTGTGTGTGTGTGTGTGTGACACTTCAAATGCAAACTATCACATTTGTACAACCAATGCAACTCAATTAATTAAGATATTTCTAGAAATGATAAAAGTTCATTTATTATGATTTGAATATTTATGAAATATGAGTATGGTTCATTAATTATGATCAATATTTTATATTAAAAATTTTATGAAATCGCATATTCATCAAATTAAATAAACGTCTGAGATTGAGTGCTATTGGTTGTACAAATATAAAATGTTGCATAATAACTCATCCCTCTCTGTCTCTCTCTGTATATATATATATATATATATATATATATATATATATATAGGCGAATGATTGTGTGAGAAATGTTAAAAAAAGATTTGAATTCTTGATCACTTTTAATATCATGCTCACCCATGAATTGCGATTTATAAGGGAATTGATCTGGTGCATCTCAGTGCACCACATTAATGTTGGTATTCAATTATGATTGATCYAATGATGAAGATATTTTCTTACATTTCTCAGTAAAACTTTCTTTCTTATTGAAACTCAATCCTTATTGTTTTACATATATTTGTTTTATAACGTGATAGGTTCACATGTATTTATTTCACATTTTAAGCAAAAGAATTCAAACGTATTTTTTCACAATGTGAACACAAACTTATGTAAAATAATGCCTTAAATCATAACATTGAGGGGGAAAATAGTGTAAAAAGTATTTTTATATCGATTCTCACAAGTTTTTTTTGCTTTTTTTGGTTCTCATTTTAATTATACGTATACATACATACAYATAGGGTGAGATGAGTAAAGACTACAGAAAAACTGACAAAATAATATGTTAAATTAAAGTGATTATTTTTCATTTAATTTGTTTATTTCAAATATTTMTTGTATTTCATTTTTTATTAATTATTAACATGTATTTTATACTTGATGACACAAAATAAACATATGTAATATATTAAATAGTAATCACTTTAAATATTATATAATATGGTTGGTTTCCAGRCAAAATAAGAGTTGCGATAAGAAACACAAGAAGAGATCTCCACATTTGTATGAGATCCATCAGATCAATCCCTRTATCTAGCGCAATTCAAAGATGAGTTTGAGATTAAARGTGATCAAKGGTTCAAATATCTTCTTACGTTTCTCATCTTAACTCTCYTCCTCACRCGATCATTTGCCTTAAATAATAATTATAAAAGGATATTCCATGTTTTTTKATCTTCAAATACAGAAGTGAAGATCAAGCACCGTCGTTTTAACGGGTATTTGCAGAAAAAAAAAATATTTTCTCTCATACTTTCTCCATTTTGTAGATAGTTTTAGAGAAAATGTTAGCGCAAAATATTAATTCAAAATCCCTACTTTATTTTCTTTCTCTATTTTGAAGAAGTTGTCGGAGATGCTCTAAAAATGAAGATGAGTTGTAACATAAAAAACATGTGTTTTATATTTCAAAGGTAGGCGGAAATAGGCATGGCAACAGGGCGGGGATGGGGCGGGTTTTGTAATCCACGGTCTCGGCCCCAGTTTTTAGTAACAACCCCCGGTCCCAACCCCAATCCTCAGCGGATACGAGGATTAACATCTCGTCCCCTGTTAAACCCCATGAATAATATCCGTTAGTTTGAGTTTAAGAAAACAATTAGAAACATTTATAATAAAATGATTGACAACATTGTTGTACAATTTGAAAAGGAGGATGTTTTGGTAACGTTGTTAAGATTCAATGATATAAATGAGACCACATGTTTCTTATTTATTATGATTTGTCATACGTAGTATTTTATAACTTACATGTTTACCATCAATCTTTAACATATTTATGCTTATTAATTCATTTCACTTTAATAATAAATTTCTGATTTCTTTAACTACAAATATTAAAAACTCATATGATATCAGTTATTAATGCACGTTTACTTTTATTGTAAGCAATCTTAAATATACGGTTTGACGTTTTAACTCACTTATATATGTAATGATCAGGATATCAAGTCACGACAAAAATGTCGACTGCCAAACAAATAGATTTTGTTTTTTTCTTTAAAATTCTATTTAATTATGTTATGCATTATTTTGGAAAATGTTGAATTTTTTTTAATGAAAATGTACAAGTACGAAAATGTCCAAGTTCTTTGACATACAAATAAAATTGATCATATCATTTTTTTTAATATTTTAAAAAATGCTAAATAGATTATATATCTAACCACTTGGTTTGTGAAACGTTGGTTAACAGTTAGAGGGATGTAGTGAAAATCTCATACTTTTTGAATTCGAATTTAAGCGTAGACCGCTTTCACTTGAAATGAAATTTTTTGCCCCACTTTGATGTGGATGAAGATTTATTTTCATATCTAAAACGGGGGCAGGGTGGGAGTCGAGAATGACATTACCCGTCTTAGTCTCTCTCCCGGAATCAATTTTTTAATTTATTTAATATGTGTATAAATAAATACATAACTATATATGTATACGTTTATTATTAAATGTAAAATGCATTTGATTTTTAATATTGGTAATTAATGTAACAATGATTATTATAACTTTAACGTTAAAATACATTTTGTTTTTTACTAAATGGGTACCTAGCGGGTTCTTCGAATCCGTCAAGGATTACTTCCCTTTGAACATGTCGGAGATTAGTTGGGACAGGGTTCGGGGATGTATTATCTGTCCCGTTTTCATCCCTACTCGTGGCGATGGATGTTCATTTGCAATGACTTCAGATTATTCATGGTCGTCCTGGGAATTAATTGATGCACGTAAACTGGTCCGAATACCCACAGTTATAACAAAGGACTATTTCATTTTCAAAATTAATTATTTTGAGAATTTTTTAATAAAAAATGGATTGATTTTAGTAATGATGTTATAGCATTTTTAACATATAAATCCAAGAGATTCTATATTTTAGAGCTTTCATCATTAATTAATATTATCTAAATTATATTAACTCATCTCTCATTGATGGAATAAATAAATAAAAAACTAAGGGGTTGTTTGACAATTGTTGAGTGGTTTGGTGCAAAATGATTAAGTGGTCATAATAATTAAGAGGCTCTCATGATATAATGTAAAATAAAATATAATTGTTTACAGTAAAATCAGGGCACTGAATGGTTAAGAGATGTCGTGAATACAAAATCATTCAGAGAGTGTTAAAACCATTAAGAGACATATTTTTTTGATAAACAAGATTTATCTCTTAATGAAACTATTAAAAGGTAAACAAACAATCTCTCATTCCTCATTAAAGTTATAGAGAATTATTTATTTTTAACGTCCTCTCCATAATTTTTTATTTTAGGAAACAATATAAAGAATCTGTTAAAACATTATAAAGAACATAAAGTTGTTTGTTTTTTCTATTTTAGAAAACCCGTTAAAAACCCACTTAAAATTCAATAATAAAATTAGATTTTTGCCAAAGAAAAAGAAAAAAAGAAAAAAAAATTAATTGATAGATAGGAGATGCATGAATTAGGTGGAGTTGTTATAATTACCTTTGTTTTTATTAAAGCAAATGTCCAAAAAGCAATTAAAACCAAAACCCAGGGGGCGAAACTGTAATTTTTATAAATTAAAATAATAATAATTAATAATAAATAATAATATTTTGGGTCCCATTTTATAAAGTTTATTTCGGCCGCCTGCTTTGTCGTCTCTCTCGCCTCCGTCCACCACCGTCGTTCTTTTCTCTTCGCCTCCATCCCCCCTTCTTCCATTTCTCTCTCTCTCCCTCTCTCTATAAGTTCCGTTTGATTCTGGGTTCTCTATTTTGCAGAAAACTCTCTGAAATCAGTGGAATTAACCAGTTTCTATTTGGGGGTTTTTTCAAATCGTTATGTGTGATCAAACGCTGATCAATCTGAAGAACAGTTTATGGTTTTAGGGTTTGAAGATTTCGTCGAAATCGATCGTAAGAAATTGAAGGGTTTTGAAGATTGAAGAAGAAGAAGGAGAAAACGAGGTGTGTTCATGGCGGGTAGTAATGAAATCAACGCAAATGAAGCCAAGGTAGTTTTATTTTCTGATCTGTTTTTCTGCACCTCTTTTCTTTTCTTTGTCATGTTCCTCCAAAAATGGTTAAATTTTCTGTTGATGGTTTGTGTTTTTTGATTGACGTATTGGGTAATTTTATTTGATTTTGTGGGTTTTTTGTTGTTGACTGATTTAGGGCTAAAAATTGGGTCTTTTCTAACTCATGATTTCATGGGTTTCTTTTGATCCTTTTTTTTTTTTTTTTTCATTTCATCATTAAAATTTCCCCTTTTATTTCTTGGGTTTTTCGCAATTTTTTGTGGGTTTCTTTTCTTTTTTGTGGAATTTGATCGTCGGATGGTGATTTTATGGAATAATTTCTTTAAAAAATTGTGATTTTTTGTGCAGAAAGTGGTTCCCCTTCACACATGGATCTTGATTTCCAACTTTAAACTCGCTTACAATATGCTCCGGCGACCGGACGGCACTTTTAACCGGGAGTTAGCCGAGTTTCTTGACCGGAAAGTGGTGGCTAACACCGTTCCGGTGGACGGTGTGTACTCTTTCGACGTTGTCGACCGCGCCACCAGTCTACTCAACCGGATTTACAGATGTGCGTCTCCGGAAAATGAAACCAGTCATCATTCCGGTGCCGGAATCATAGAACTCGAAAAACCTCTTAGCACAACAGAAATTATTCCGGTGATAATCTTTTTTCACGGCGGAAGCTTCACTCATTCGTCCGCCAACAGTGCTATTTACGACACATTTTGCCGGCGACTCACCGGACTTATCAAAGGTGTTGTCGTTTCCGTAAACTACCGCCGGTCACCAGAGCACCGGTATCCTTGCGCTTATGAAGATGGGTGGGAAGCTCTCAAATGGGTTCATTCAAGATCATGGCTTTTAAGTGGAAAAGACTCTAAAAAAGTTCACGTTTACTTAGCCGGAGATAGCTCCGGCGGGAATATCGCCCATCACGTGGCCCACAGAGCGGCGGTTTCCGGCGTCGAAGTCCTCGGAAACATCCTCCTACACCCGTTATTCGGCGGCGAAGAACGAACGGAATCGGAGAAAAACTTAGACGGAAAATATTTCGTGAAATTACAAGATCGAGACTGGTATTGGCGAGCATTTTTGCCGGAAGGTGAAGATAGAGATCATCCGGCCTGCAATATTTTCGGACCTCGAGGGTCGAATCTCGCCGGAGTTAATTTTCCGAAGAGTTTGGTGGTCGTCGCGGGACTGGATCTCGTTCAAGATTGGCAATTGGATTACGTGGAAGGATTACAGAAATCTGGGCAGGATGTGAAGCTATTGTTCTTGAAAAAAGCGACAATCGGGTTCTATTTCTTGCCAAATAACGAGCATTTCTACACATTAATGGAGGAAATGAAAAWTTTCGTGAACCCCTCTTCGTAAAACTTTCCGGCCATGGAAGATTTGAAGAAGAAGAAGAAGGGCTTATACATAATATAACAGAAAATATTTTGACATTTTTAGTACTATTTTTCCTAATTTCTTCAAGATTATGAGAGAAAATGGATGATTGGTTCTTGTGATTCTTGATTTGAATTGGGATTTTAGGTAAGAAATCCCTGGTTTTACTTACTTACATTACATACCCATTTAGGGTTTTTGATGATTGTTAATGGAAGCTAACTTTGAAGAACAACAATGGTGGTTGATAGCTTGAGGAAGGAAGGAAGCAAGAAACCATTCATGGGTGCCATTTGTAATATTGTTACTCTACTTTTTGATGATCTATTTACAAGTATATAAAGGTTTGATTTAGGGTTTATATTTGGATCTTGAATTCTTGAAATGGGTTTGGAAAATGGAGGGCCATTTATGGTTTTTTTGTGTGTATATAAATCTTGAAAGCATGGTTATGGTGTGATGTGCAATGAGGGGTTGGTGGAGCATGGTGAATCAAGAAGAAAGGAGTTGAAATGATTGGGGAATGGGGACAACTTGAGGTCTCTCTCTCTCTCTCTTGATTTGATTCAAGTGTTGGGTTATTCTCCAAGGGTTTTGTTTGGTAGTTTTGCAATAGTTAAGGGGTGTAAATTGACTTCTTCACCCAATTACACTTCATTTCTCGTAGGCATGGTAACAAAGCGGGAAATACAATCATTCTTCCCTCGGTTTATCACCGGTTCATCCTTGATTTAACAATAAATGGTTAAAATATAATTTTAATTAAGATGTATATAAATACCTGGACATGATGGGTTGGAGAATACAATGTCTGATCCTGACATCGGGTTTCCAATATGTCAGGGATCCATAGACCCGAACCCGGACCCTGTACCCTTTTTACATGGAATCTTGACCCTGAACGGGCCAGGTGAACCAGGTTCTCAAAATGAGCGAGGCAAAATCATTGTGCCTAATTTTATCACAAGAGGGTTTGTGTGACTGTTAATTTTAAGGTTCTATAAACTTAGTAGAGATGCAAGTAAGCTGGTTTGGAAATCTACTGTTATARGAGAGTAGATAATTAAGCACAATAAATAAATAAATAAATAAATAAATATATATATATATATATGACGTATGTTCTATCATTTTTAACTCGTTAAAAGTTTATAATTTAACTTGATGATATGAGTTCAAATTCAAACGCCACCATTCATCATAGACCTTTGAACGGTCAGATGATTTTGAATGATTTCTTTCTGACTTTGTTACTACGAAAACGTGTTTTATTCGATATCATAAAGTATTATTAAAATAAATATTATTTTTAAAGCAAAATTAAATAATTTATATATATATATATATATATATATTTGTTTTATGGTGTTCAAACATGATTTCCACAAACGACAATATTATCGAAGTCCTTGTCAAGTTAATGCAACTTTGTTCCCAATTTGATTTTGGTTTTTTCTACATTATTCATCGTCACTAATAAATTTTTAGAGTAAACTACAAATTTAGTCCCTGTGGTTTCTCGAAAATAACATTTTTCATTCATACAGTTTTAAAATTAAAAAATAACTATCGTAGTTTTCAAAAACATATGGATTTGGTTTATCTCATTAACATCCGTTAAGAAAATTTCGTTAAATAAAGGGCGTTTTCATAATTTTATCATTTTGTTTTTTGTTTTTTACCTAATCAAAATCGACTTTATGATTTTGGTCCATGTGGTCTTGAACCAAGTAAAACATAATATAATCAATAAAAGGATGAAAATGCCTTTAATTTAATGAAATTTGAATGTTTTTGAAAACCACRATAACCATCTTGTAATTTTGAAACTAAATGGATTAAAAATGTTATTTTCGACAAACCATAAGGACTAAATTTGTAGTTTACTCAATTTCTTAATCTCATAATATTGGTTTTTTTAATTAAATATATTTTAGTCCATAATCACAAATATTTGAATTAGATATAATTTATTTTTTTTATTAGATTTCTAAGATGGTCAATAGTGAGAAACCAATAACAACTAAAAGGCTGATGTCTGATTGGTTTAAACTTAGGCTTTATCAAAAGTGTATTTATATCTCATGTTTAAATCCAATGAGGAATAAAAATCCCCTTATGACCATAAAGATTCAAATGCGGTGACTTCGAGCTATCTGCATAGCATGTGACGTTCTGAGACTAGTCGGCCCACATAACAAGTTGGAATATCCAAATTAATAAAAAAAGAATAATAATAATAAGATAAAGTATAATAAAAGAAAATAATTTATTATTATATGAGAAAAATAAACAATCSATTAATATCCCATGGAATTTGTTTTGTAGTTAAGTTGGTCTGTTGTTCACCTTTCACACCATATGATTAGATTCTTTTTTTTTAATGTTCTTGGCTTTGATTCAATGTTCTCATTTTATTTTATAACAAGTGAATGATTCTATAGGCAATTTTATTAAAATCTATCTCTAAATTTTGTTGATTTTGAATTGTATATTCTAATAAAAATACACACATAAATATGTGTTTATAGAGGTGTTCATGAGTTGAGTCGATCGGGTTAAAAATATTTGAACAATTCAAATTAATTACGGTTTGAAAAATCTTAACTCAACCCAACCCAACACAAACTGTACGGTTGGTCGGGTTGATACTTTGGTACTTTAAAATATTTTTCTAACCTTGAATATGTTATTTCTCTATTCATACTTTTTTTTTCATCGCCAATCATTTGATACAACTTATCCATACTTCTAATGTATATCACATTCAGTTAATTTTCTCAATTTACACACACACATACACACACACACACACACACACATATATATATATATATATATATATATTCATAGTTATTGAACATATATATGAATGAGTTATATAGAGATATGAATAGATTGAAAATATGTGTATATGAATAGCGTACGTGATAGTGCAATTATCTAATMTATATATTAATATAAATTCAACAATCATATTAAATCAAATAAATAAAAAGATATTGGGTTCATCGAGTTGAGTTGAGTTCAAATAATAGTAACTCAACACATACATTTTGAAAATTTTACAACTCGATTAGAKATCGGGTTGCTTCGGGTTGAATTATTTTGCGTCGGGTTGGGTTAATCGGTTGGTCGGATTTTTGAGCACCCCTATGTGTATATATGGGCCCATGACCGTTCATTGACATATTAAATGTGAGATTTTGAATAGTGGTCCAGAAAATTTGGGGCCAAAATTTACCTGTGCTTAGGGTGTAAACTATAGCCAAAATTGTTTGGTTTTAAGTTCAAATTATCAATGGTTTAKGTTTAGTGTCAAATTGTTAATCGTTTAGGTTTAACTTGTAACATCTCATGCAATTCGTAACAAATATTATCCGCTTTGTCCGTACACCTAGACCCACGGTATTAAAACACGTCTGATAAAGGAAGTATCAACTCCCTTATAAGACAACTTTTTTTTTCCTCCGCAACCAATGTAGGATCTCACAATCCATCCCCCTTGGGAGCCCAACGTCCTCGCTGGCACACCAATATGGCTCTGATACCATATGTAACATCTTAGGYCAACCATACCAGATGTTGTCCACTTTGTCCCACACCTGAACTTACGGTTTTAAAACGCGYCTGATAGATGAGGTATCAAGTCTTTTATRAGGYAACATTTGTTTCATTCCCCAACCAATGTGGGATCTTACATAGCCCATTTTTGTTCTTAACATATATTATTTGTGATCTCAGTTATACAATGTAATTTTTTTTTGGATGTAGCAGAACCTACAAAAATATTGGATCGTCTYTGTATGAGCCTAGTCATTTAAATTTATAGATTTTATTTAATAATTAAATATGAAAGGTTATATTGGTAATTTAATTCGTTGACAACTGATCCCTAAAATCATGGCCTTTGCAGTTTTATTACTTCCCTTAACGCCTAAACCACCTACACCAAGTAATCATCAACAATGTGTCTACGTTGGGGATAAAGGCCTTGAGTCCTTCAGATCGGTTGTGACCTTCCACGTCAATTGCAAAGCAGGCATACCCTTGGCGTCGAGGAAAATCGTCGTGGCTTGGAAGGTCCAACTGATACGTTGCCGTAGTCGTAGAGCATATATAAAATCCTATATAYGAGTACAAAGATATGGATGTTGTCGATTGAACTTGATTTACCAACAGAGACATTGCATTAAATGTCGTACGAGTCTCATTAATGTTTTATCCAGATGTTCATTGTATACCTCAGATATAAACAAGTTCATACTGGATCAATTATAATTCAAGTTTTTCAAGATCTTTTATAAGATTATCAGGTTTTTCAAATTTTTTTTAATTTAAAGTGAATTTCAATACTAAGAGGCCATTTACCAAACGTTTACYMTGAGTAAKCGCTTACTAAGTCACTTTAYACTACCAAATGAGTACGGTAAGAACCAAAAATCCCTGAAAACGTAGGCAACGATCGGGAGTCTTAYCCAGTAAGTRAGGGAGACAGATCTTACCATGGTTAGCGTTTATCATGTAAATTGTTGCATATGATACTCTTTTGGTAGACTAAAATCTTACTCGGTAAGTAAGTGGCARTRTTAAATTTTATCAACAAACGCTTAATCGGGTAAACGTTTGTTAAACGGCCCATAAATTTYAAAAATTGTGATTAATAAATACTRATAACATTTTTGTGTAAAAGTATTCAAAGAAAACTTGATTAGAATACCGAGCCAGCCTCGGAAYTGAATTTCAGACCAGTCCAATGGGACCGGGACCGGTTATAAGGCCTAACATCAATCCTAAGATTTCTGATCGAAACCAGTATTGATCGACCTGACTTTTAAAGAATCAATTAAGAAGATGACCGATTTGGGACCGTCTYCCGGCCTAGCCTAGGACGGTAGGACCCACTTTTTGCCATATAAAATCTATAAGGCTTTTTCTAGGTTTGGTTAGCCCACAGCCCACTGGGTCACAACTTCAACCCGTTTAATATCTATCCGGATCCGGGTAAACCGCCTATTTCCCGCCATCAAAACGATATTTGGACTTGAACCATCGTTKTAAAACCCTAGTTCTGTTCATCCGGCAGATTCAAATCCTACATTCTCAGGCTGATCTCGCACCTGCAATTTCTCTTTCTTCTTTTAGACGCAGGTACGAATGCTTACAGAAGCATGTTTTTATGTTTAATTTATTTCATAGGTTGGTTTTAATTAAGATTTGAAGCTAATTTTTTTCCCCAGATTTTACAGTTTTTTCTAGTTCATAGCTGAAGGATCCAAGCCTGGGATACTGGAATTCACAAATCGAACATGGCTCGGTGAGTTGATATTTTTTTTATTGTTGTTTTCAATTACTAACAATTGAAAACTGTGCTGAGAATTGAGTTTGATTGTTAGTTTGTAATTGAGTTGATGCGGATTTATGTATTASGGTAGATATGTTGGATTCCACGTTTCGTATTTGAAGTTCTTAGATTCAAATTGAGAAATACCATGTTATACGGCCGGTTTTCATTGTAAAATAACTAAAATTCGATACCAATTTGATACTTATTGCGAACTTCATAACAGATACTAGTGGAAGAATTGTGTTGGACTGTTGGTGTTATGGTCGTTCAAGATCATTTTGATTTTGCTGGGAAACTTTGAGGTTTGACACCAAACGTTAGAACTTACAGAATTCCATCTTTGAACTTTGAAACTAATACCAAATTATTAATGGCTCTTTGTATTTCAGGAAGACTTGTGAAATCACATCCTAACGGGTCAAATTRTTACCACAAGTACATCATTGCACCACCCTCTGGTAATTCAGGCGACCAAGAGAGAKATATGAACTCAAATTGTTACCACCGGTTGTTTTACATGATCTCAAACTGAGATTAAATGTTGAAAATCCAACACTATGATCTCTTTGGAAATTCAATGCTAGGTACAAATTTGTGAAGGAGGTAGCTGATCTGAGTGCAAAAAGCATTTAAAAGGTTAATAGTATTAATAATGTTGACAAAGAGATGACTGATTATGGCAGATAAAAGGAAGTATGTTAGAACTAGTAATGAAAGAACCTTGTGGATCAATAGCCATTTAAACTTTAAAAGTTCTAATCTGTCTTTCCGTTTAGATTTTGTTCACAGACGAATAAAGATGACAAAACCATGTATGGTCTTGTCATTTGTGACTCTTTCAGGCCAGTTTAACCTTGYACTACATCTTGTTGGGGTGCCATATTAAAAGCCAGCAATCTTTGTTATAGGAGTTCCCCTCCCCATTCCATTCTTTGTTAGGAATAGACTAGTCTTTCCTTCATTAAAATAAGTAAGCAATGTACAACACCGGTGATGAACCATTCTTGCACCATATGAGAACCAAAGAACAACAAGTGTTAAGTGCCATATAATCATCTTGGATGATTGCATTTATACATGGCAACAATGAAAACCTTTCTCAGATGAAGTTAAGACTAGTGACAGTTTTTTTAATCAGATGTTAAGAATGACCTTGTTCATCAAGCATTTAGTTTTTCCTGTAATTGACAATCAAAGGTGTAGCCTGTGTAGACACTTTTCAATGAGATGCTACAAGACATTATGGCTGGCTGCATATGGGCTGGGTTGGCCGGTTTGAACTATCCAACCCAACCCAACCCAACCCATGCGGGTTAGGACATAACAGCAACATGGCAACATATACTTAAATAACCATTAGTCACTATTGCCGTTTAATTGGCCTTTTATGCTACATGGAGAACAAAGGAAAAGCAACACCAACACCAAGAAGAAAGTTGGATATTCTTGCAAATAGGAAGTAGATTATGGGTGGAATTGTGACACACTTACGAAAGATGTATCGCAGATAAGAACCTAATTCCAATCCAATACTTACGGTTTGAAGAKTTTACARCTTAATTAGGCATTGTATGGATTGGGGTTGAATTATTTCAGGCTGGGTTGGCCGAGTTGATTGGGTTTTTGTGCACCCTAATTACGGGTATAACCTAGCATCAGTAAAGTGAAAATTTATCACTTTGCAGACCAGGAGTCTTCATTTTTTTCCTTCTCATTTTGTAATTTAGTGGTCCGCCCCCCTAAAGTAAAAGTTTGATGCTTTCAACTTATATGGCATTTTACTCAAACTTGTTTATTAATKATCTTAACCTTTTATGTTATCCTTTTCAACTGCAAGTTTAAAGATAAATAGTAACGGATTTTGTGTTTGCAGTAGAAATATATGAACATGGCGTCCTAGCTTTTCTTTCCTGCATATAAGGTATGCAATTTGATTCCTTTTCTTTTCTGTCTAACAAATTCTCTAAAATGGAGAAAATGATGATTTTGGTGACTTCTTCACTCCAATATATTCTTCAAAACCTTCTAAAAAATGGAGAAAGTAAAAAAGAAATATAAAATTCTCCAAATATGGAGAACTCATAAAAAATAATTACTTATGGATGAGAAATAATATTTTACATCAATAACGCTGCGTTCTCCGGTCTTTTTCTTTACAAAGGAAAGTGAGGGAAAAGAAAAATGATTACTTATGATTGAGAAATAATATTTTACATCAATAACGCTKCTTTCTCCGGTCTTTTTCTTTACAAAGGAAAGTGAGGAAAAGAAAAAATGTCGTGTTCTAGAGTTATTTTAAGGAGGGAAATGAAAAGAAAGGAAACAAATAATAATTACCATAAATGTTTATAAAATTACATATATGCCCGTCAATTACATCCCTTGGAAAATAAAGAMGGGTATATTTGTAAAAACATATTTTCTTTCATTTTTTATTTCCTTCTCTTTCTTTTCCTTTATTTTCTTCTCAAATTCGAGAACATAACGTAAGAGTCTTTGAAATTAAATGTTCCAAAGAAAAAAAAWAATATTTTATTAAATGTATTGAATATTTTTAATAACATAATCTTTAAAATGGAGAATTTATTGGAGACGAATACAAATATTTTTAGAGATTTTTGATTTTTAACTCCATTTTTTTTTTTTAAAGATTCTATTAAAAATGCTCTTAGTAGACAAGGCTATAAATAATTTATTGGGTAGGACGTTTTCAAATAGCAAATTGTTGGGTAGGGACGTTTTCAAACCTTGTTTTCTTTTGGTGTGGTTGGACTTTTCCTTCGACGTAAGAAGAGTGCTTGATGGTGATTGGCTGGGAATCATTAAGTTTTATAAWCAAAAAATGTTCATTGGCTTTGGGTTAAATTATAGAAAAAAGAAATCACTATTATATTCTTGATACTGGTTTATATATTGTATATAATAACAATGAATTTGTCTTTCACTTACATTTTTTCCAACTCCATGTTCATAGTGGGCTAATTTCTTTTCTAGTGGTCCCCTCTCCCTGTATGTATTATTAACCTTGGTTCCCTAAAACTAACATTGGCTTATTTGTTAATTGTTAGTAATTCCAAGGTATAATTATGTAGATTCTTAGTACATATATATGAACCCCTTTTGAATTTCTTTAAAAGAGTTTTTATATGGGGATGGAGGTTTAACAATGTTTAAATAAGAAAACATGAAAATGATCAATTTAATATGTTTTTGCACTGAAATTACATGTGATTATGAAACATGGTCAACACAAGGGATGAGTGGGCGACTTGGTATTATGTATAAAGGTTTGATCAATTCTCATGATATTTAATCTTATTATTCTTACCTATATTATGTATAAAGGTTTGATGGCTAGTGTCTAATAAATGTGGGACATCAAATGGAGGCTAGACAGTGCCTCCTAGAAAGGGTGTATCGAGTCGCTAGATRTGATAGACCAAGTCTCTTATATCATGTTAGGATAAGTGGAGCCCGTTTGGTCTCTTTCTACAAAGAGACCTTATAGAGGAGGTTTCTATGTATAAACATACAAGTGTAATGGTCCATGTCTAGATAATAAAAAGAAGAGTAGGCATTGATTGTAACAACCGGTCCAGAGTGGATAGAAAATGGGATATGTAAACTTCTTATAAGCCTCAAATTATAAGTTACCAATTACTTCTGCCATGATTTTAAATTCAAACATTTTCATCCTCTAAAGACCAAGTAAACATAGAGAAGTCATTGGCAATTTCATTGATCTGAGAAAGGCCAGTTATAACTAGTTGTTGGTCAGGTCAAACAAAGCAATCAAGTCTTACTTCAAATATACATCGTAGTACTTTTTAGTCGTATCCTAGGATTATTAAACTCCTTCCTGTCATCGCTCTCCCTCTTCCAACGATCTTCCTAAACGTCAAAGTAATGTATAATCTATATTAAGCCTATGATAATTTAACATAAACAATTACCCTTTTAAAATTAATCTCTCACCTATCCCATCCCATCCCATCTTCATCTTTCTTGTTTTTTTATCAGAAAAGTTGCAGAATTTGAGGCCATGGACAGATTGGTTAAAGCAGATTTGAAGGAGGTGAACCTGGTTTTTTCAAGAAACCAAAAGTGTTCCACAACCTTCAAGTTAACCAATCTGATGCACACCATGGCTGTTGCTGTTTCTTTTAACACTACTAACCCTTCACTTTTCTCATTCACCCACCCTTTTTCTATTATCCCTCCTCTTGGAACTGCATCTTTTACCCTTTTCTTATTGAAACCGTCCAATCATCCGCCGCTCTCAACCCCACCGGATAACGTTCTTGTCCGATCATCCATGCTGCCCACCGGAAAAGCCAATCAGGAAGATCTCCGTCGTCTGTTCTCCAAACCTGGTCCACATATCTTTAAAGATGTAACAATCCCGATCTCCTTTGTCGGCCCTCACGTCATCGAGTTTCTGCTCTCATCTTCCTCTACGAAGACCCTCGAGATCGCTTTCGTTCTATCTAAAGCCATTTCGTGGTGTGATGAGTTGCAGCTCGGTTCTTTGTTAAGACCTGCTGTTATGAGTGGGAATTGTTATGTTGCTTCGGTTTTGGTGGATGCCGGTGCTGATGTAAACCGGCGGGAGGCAGATGGGGAATCAGTGATGGATTTGGCTGTTAAATCTGGAAATGTTGAAATGGTTCGGTTTTTGATCGAGTCTGGTTGTGTGATTGATCATTTAAAGGATCGATTCTTGCATGCTGCAGCTTCTGCGAATCGGGTGGATATAATGGAGGTTTTGTGTATGGGTTATTTAGATATAGATGTCGATTCGGTCGATTCTGAAGGTCGAACACCTCTTCATATTGGTGCAAGTTACGGTCATATTGAAGTTCTTCAGTTCCTAATTACGTTAGGAAGCGATCCCGATAGAGCCGATTCCAGAAGGTGGACCCCGCTTCATTGCGCTTCGATAGAAGGGCATGTAGCAGCAGTCGAGTTCCTGCTAAACTCGTGTAATTATGTTAAGTATGCGGTAACTAACGAAGGAAAGACCGCATTCGATCTTGCAGTGGAAAACGAGCATACGGACTTATACGACATGTTGCATTTAGGGGACGTTTTGCATAGATCGGCAAGAAAAGGAGATATCGACGAAATGAAGAAATGTTTAGCAGAAGGTGCAAAGGTGAACGGGAGGGATCAAAATGGCTGGACCCCTTTGCATAAATCGTCGTTTAAGGGTTGGATTGATGGGGTTAAGGTGTTGCTCAACCATGGTGCTCGGGTTGATCTGGTGGACGGTACTGGGTTCACACCACTTCATCGGGCGGTTGAGGCAGGGCATGCACATGTCGCAATGCTGCTAATCGCTCATGGAGCAAAAGCTAGCATGAAATCGCTCGCTGTTCCTTTGGATTTACTTTGCCACAAAATTGAAACTTGAATTAAGTCGTTACACAAAACCCGGGCCTTTCAAGCTCATCTCCTCTCCAGTAAACAAACCAGCAAAGAAAAGAACTCGGACTTAACAGGCCTGATCGGGCTTTTGAATAAAACTTGACCTGGTTGGGCTAATCGGTTTGGGTCTAGGCTTTGGGCTTTTGCTAAGGTCGGGCTTTTTACGGTTCGGGTTTTAGGCTTTTATGCATCTCTATATACAAGTTTCACTCAATTGTATCTATGTATAGTTTAGAGTTGTGTCATGTGTAATCTATGCAATTAGCAAAATAGATTAGAAACAAATAGGATTCATTTGGTGAACTTGTATATTGCAAAAGTCATATGATCCTTAAATTCCTACAAAATCATTTGGAATTCATTAGGTTTTGAAACCTTTTCTTTAGATACAGTAGATCTCGACTCTGATACCATTTAATAGATGTGGAACCACTTTGAATCTCTTTTTAAAAAAGATTTTATAGAAAACAGGGGATGTTAAGATTTCTTGTTGGGTGATTGAGAGAATGTATAGCATAAGACTATCCATTGATTGAGTCGTATATCGGCTAGATTACATACATTCAATGTTCATGTATATATATTATATATATATATATATATATATTTATATTTATATTTATATGTGTGTGTAGGAACCTCCATTTTAACTTTAAGGGTCTTGTCACTTATGGGTTCCATGTGTAAAGCATGATATATTTACACGATATCAGAGTCAGATCTACCTCTATAAAGGACTATATTTTGTGTCCTTGTTTCTGTCCACCTTCTGTTSGGAAGGAGTATGTGGGAGTATGTCAGTATACTATTTTCGTTATATCGATGAGAAAAAAGTTGAGCAAAAGAGAGAATGTGTGGATCTATGAAGGGGTTGTTTGTTTACCTCTTAATAGTTCCATTAAGAGGCAACATTTGAATTGTTAAGAGGTGAATTTTGTTTGGAATTTTTTTTTTGTCTCTTAATGGTTCTAAAACTCTCTGAATGATTTTGTATCATGTGTTTTTCTTAACCATTCAGCGTCTTGATTTCATTGTTAACAGTTACCAAACAATTATATTTCATTTTGCACTATATCATAAGAGACTAWTAATCATTCTAACCAGTTAATCATTCAGTAATTGCCCCGAAATCTTTTGGCTTCGATGAAGATCTGCATCCATATTCGAATCCAGATTGTTATAATAATACATAAATGATTGTGTTTTTATTTTATACCCATGAAATTTTGACTTTCAACATTCTTTGAATTTTTGTTTTTTATTTGTATTTTCCACTTATTTTTAAGATTTTATTAAGATAAAAAATCAAAAATAAAAATGTAAAAAATTTACTTTTTAACTCTTATAATTTATTTATATTAAAGATTATAACATTAATTATATTATTAAATTTATATATTTAAATAAAGTCATTTTGTTATATTATTAACTGAGCTACATGTCARAGATAAATATCATGCTAATATTATATTTAATTTCAAATATTTTATAGTTTATTTTAGATTGTTAAAGTAGTGTTAATTTTAATTATTGACATTAAAATAGTTAATATTTTAAATGGTTGGTAAGAAAACTTAAATATAAATTTTATGTGACAATTCGTAATTTTTAAAATCACAACAATTATTTAAAAAAATAATATTTAAATATTTCAAAAAGTTGTGACGAACTACGGTTGTTGTTAGAGGTGTATAAATTGGTTTCAACTTATTTTCTAATCACTTTTATTTTAGTGATTGGAAATTTATTAATTGTTTTTTATAAAACTTATTAATTATTAAACATACTAAGGGTTTGTTTGTTTACTTCTTAATAGTTYCATTTAATTAATTGGGTAACCGGTTAAAGCATTAATCGRTTGTCATGTTGATGTAGCGAATGATGGTATCTGGTTAATGCTTCAACAAATAATATTGAGTTGGATACCACATAARCATGGTAACCGGTTAATGCTTTTACCGGTTATTCGGGTACTTAAATGTTTAAAATTTTACATCTTAGGTACCAAAATATAAGTTTTGAAAATACGTTACTCAAAATAGAAATCAAATTAAAATACGTTATTTTTTCATACAATTTGCTCAAATAAAAAAACAAACCTAAAATTCTTAAAATCTCTAGTTTCTTCGTACATTATATGTATATAAAAAATGTCAATTATTTTATCCCTCATGTATCGTTATTTCATGTTGATTAAAGTGTCATAGGAAAAA
>NC_037532.1:557338-599944 GCF_001531365.2 Cynara cardunculus var. scolymus | reverse complement strand
TAGAGGAGGTATCAAGCCTCTTAACCTTTGTCTCCCCCCTAACCAATGTGGGATCTTACATACGTTATAAATATAGTGATTGTTTGGTTTCAAATTCGATATACAATGTGTTCATTGCTGTTAGGGTTTAGTGAACTAATTTGTGTCGTATAAAGAAATGTGATACTTGTCTGCCTATGAATAAGTTTTGTAGGAAACTGTTTAATTTTCTGTATGAAATTTACAAAAGGTTTTTAAGGGCTCAACTAGGTATAGGAAGAGGGTGCTTGGTGAAACAGATTAATCTTTGAAAAGAGAGAAGAAAGCTTCCAACTCTATATGGAGTAGAAATGGTCCAAGTAGCCGYCCCCTCCAATGGAGGCTATTCGGACACAGATTGTCCGGGCTGACATAAATTGTCTGAGAGCCCTACCTTGGCTTTGATACCATGTGGGAATAATTGGAACTCCATTGGATTGCCCTCCAAAAGAGCAAGGAGAGAGAAGGTTTCAACTATACAGGGAGGAGAAATGGTCTAAGTCTAGCCGATATAGAATTCCAATAGAAACTACTTGCTGATTTGAAAATAAATTGCTTTGGTTCTTTGTGATTTTTGCAGGTTACTGGCCCTTCTGGGCGGATGACTTGGATTCGAGGGGGCCCAACAAGTTTGGATAGTAGGAATATAAAGGAGGCTATTGACAATAGGTTAGATCACATTAGTGGATAATCTGTTACTATACTTATTTTTAAAAAAAATACTTGTGTACAGTGCTTGCATTTATGATTTACCTGTTAATGGTGCGTTTGTTTGGTCACATAGCTTTTACATTGTCAAATGAGTTTTTCCCGCTGTTCTTGACAACTCATGAGAGATTGATTCTACATAGGACATCTAAGCATGCTTTTAAAATTCTATACTCAAATATGATTGTGATACATAGTTCTCAGTTCTTTTTTCTGTTTTTGTTTTTATTCTAGTTTTCTTGTAGGGGATTTTTAGTTGATTGCATACTTGGCCAAGATAACTTTTMAAGTATTACCTCTTATCACTTGGACAATTCTCATATTGTGAGGAAAACATCTGGTTGGTGTTGCTTGTTTATGATTTTATGCAAAATTGAAGTTGTTGCATTCTATCTTGATTACCTTAATTGTAGTAAACTTTTGTTCACTAATAGCATGAGGTGCATATACATGCCTTGGTAACTTTTCAATTGATGTAACCAATTCATGGGTGCTTTTTGTATATTGGAGAGCTGATGCAGTTTGCTGCGAGTACAGACTGATTATATTGATCTTTACCATGTCCACTGGCCTGATCGGTTTGTATATTGTCCCTTTAATTTAACTTCATTTATATCAAGTTCCATATACATRCATATAGAATAGTCTCCATTTGTTCCTAATGCTTTCTTCCTCCAAATTGTTTCCTGGATCTTTTTGCAGCTATGTTCCAATGTTTGGAGAAACTGATTATGATCCTGTCAGACAATATAGTCCTGTTAGTTTCGATGAACAACTTGATGCTCTAGGAAGAGCGGTTGATGCTGGTAAGGTTGGTAATCATATCATCAAGTCACCCTTAGAGCATCTCCTCAGCTCCTCCAAAATGGAGGGAAAAAAACCAAAGGGCCTTTGCCCTAGAGGTATCATAGTCTTTGACCTCCTAGGAGGTCAGGGRTTCAAACCTCACCAAAGGTGAGAAGGGTGTGTGAGTTTATTTGTTGTATTTGCCGTATAAAAATATTATGTATATTTCAAAAAAAATGGAGGGAAAAAAAGATTTTGGAGGTTTTAGGCTCTTTCTTTGCTCCAATAGCTTCCTCCAAAATAGAGAAAGTATGAGAGAGAGGTAAAGTTTCTACAAATCTGCACAATCCTCCAAAATTAAATGGGTTTTTGTTCTACCGAAGAAAAAAGTCCCCAACCTACCAATAAAATTAGATGGAAGGAGAGACAGAGAGAGAGAGAGAGAGATTTTTTCTTATCATTATTGAATATTTTAGTAATATGATTAATATTGGAATCTCCAAAATGGAGAAACTATTGGAGTYGAATGCAAATTTTTTTGGGAGTTTTTACTTCTCCGTTTTAGAGAAATTATGGAGAAACTGTTGGAGGTGCTCTTAGTATTCGTTCATATGCTAAATCAACATTTCATAACAAGAGGAGGTGAAAGTTTATGTAGATCAGATTCATTGGTGTCAGTAATGAAACACCATATGGGGTCATGAAGTTCCTACAAGCTGCGGAAAATAACTCCACCTATCCAAGGATAGCATCTATTCAGGTGCTGTATCACTTGATTTTGGTTTCAAACTGTAATGCACTAGTGCGTGACTGATCAGACTATCTGCATAATCTTTTATCGATCTTGTAGAACTCATACAACTTGCTCTGCCGAAATTTTGATTCTGGATTGGCAGAGTGCTGTCATTTGGAGAGGTATGTTCGCAGTGGTTACTTTAACTTCAAATCTTTTATACTTCATCATCCGAAGCCTACTAAAGACTCAGGGGCTGTTTGGTCGGTTTTCCATTAAAGTCCTATATGGATAGAGTCRTCATTGTGGATTAATCTGTCCAAATAGATTAGGAAGATTTTTGTTTGGGGTTTTTTTTCATAGATGAAATGAGCATGTTTTTTAATGGGGAAGGGCAGGTTTGGGAAAAAACTTGGCTTTTTGCATAAAACTCCCTCCTAGAAGCTTTACTAAATAGGCCACTTTCTATATCATGAAACCACTACCAAACAGTCATGTATAGCTGACCGAATAAGTTGCGAGTCCCATTAAGCTGCTAACAAACAGACTCTGATTTCTACCCATCTTTGTTGCCGATGGTGGTTTTATGCTCTTTTTTTATATAATGACTTTTAGGGTTAGCTTATTGGCTTATAGCCCTCTGGCAATGGGTCTGCTTTCTGGAAAGTATCTCTTACCTGATGGTGGTGCAGATGATGCTCGATTGAATCTTTTCAAAGGCAGGTATTCAGAAGGGGAATCGAGATACAACCTATCTAACACCAATGTTAGAGAAGCTACTAAAGTACATCCTATCTCTTACCTTGTTAAATTCAAATTAATCTGTTCATGCTTTATTTAATCTTTGGTACTTCCTAACATCATGAGATCGGGTTCTTTAGGATATGATATCAAAGCCTTAAGATAGATAGTTTGTAATATTTTTCCAATACGTACCTTTGCTTTCTATACTTAAGGGGCTGTTTCCTTGTAGCTTGATGAGCTTAGTGGTATGGACGGCTTATTCGCTCCTTCATACAGGAATGTTTCTTTACGGCTTKATTGTTAAGCCATCAAGCCAAAATGGCTATATGGAATAAGTCAAGACCCCTCACTTGTGCCCTTTAACCCACCTCAAATAATTTAGTTCCGTTCCAAATCCTACAAACTGTATACACCAAAGATTCCAAATCCTTCCACGAAATCATGATCTTTCAAAAACATTCCGTCAAACCAAACGCCCCCTTATTGTTCCTTAGACAATCATGAATCTGTTCTCACTACATTTTCTGATCCAACAAAATTTCTGCAGGCATACGTTTCCATTGCAGAACGTTATGGCATCCATCCGGTATCTCTAGCMATTGGTATTCTCTACACCTTTCGCCTTCCGTATATTGTTGCTTTGGTATTTAAGCGGAAATAATTTCAGAAAAATAACAATGCTTGAAAAATCTGAAAAAGAGGAACTAATTTGTGTTGTTCATTTAGGATCTTCATTTATTCGGTTCTATTTATATGATATGAGAAGAAACTACTATGCAAATTGTGCTTCTACCTTAAACTTGTTTTCACTGAAATTCAAAAATGGACTTCCTTTATATTGTTGTCTTGGCAAACTAGCTGTTAGCTGATAAACTTAGGGGCTGTTTACCAAACACTTACCTGGTAAGCGTTTACCGGTAAAATCTAACACTATCATTTACTTATCGGATAAGATTTTAGTCAACCAAAACAGTATCGTATGCAACAATTTACCCGGTAAGCGYTTACTGTGGTAAGAGTCGTCGCTCTCACTTACCGGGTAAGACTCTTGGTCTTTGTCTCACTCTTAACGARTAAGATTCTTGATCCTTACCATATTTATCCGGTAAGGTAATGTGACTTGGTGTTCACTTGCCCGAATAAGCGTTTGGTAAACAGCCCCTTAGTCTTATTTGGTATGGGAAAAAAACTTATGGAGCTTATAGCTAACCAATCAAAGGTTTTATGGTTGTACAAGTCACACACACACATGTATATGGAGAGAGAGAGAGAGAGAGAGAGAGAGAGAGAGAGAGAGATTCATACGAGAACAGTGACCAAACAAGAGAATAAGAAAATGGTCGAATCACATTTTAGTGATTTTACACTAGAATTACGTTCAAAATCACATATGATTCATGCGACTTTGGATGCTGCCATATGAGGTAAAATTGACTATTAGTGTAAAATYACATGKGATTTTGCACGTAATTTGGCCGTTTTCATGTTCTCTTCTTTAGTTATTGTTCTCCTTTGAACCTCCCCCCTCTCCCCCTCTCCCTCTCTCTCTCTCTCTCTCTCTCTCTCTATATATATATATATATATTATATTACTCCATATATATATATATATATATATAACCATATGCACCTTTCTTGATTGTTTTGGTTTGTTTACTTGTTTGTGGCAATTGTGGGCAGGCTTTGTTTTGAGACACCCTCTTGTGAGCAGCACCATTTTTGGAGCTACAAAATTATGGCAACTTGAACAAGTTGTTAGTGCATGTGATATCAAGCTTAGCCCACAAATCATTGCAGACATAGATGAGGTTCATTCAAGGTTTCCCAATCCCTGCTCTTAACTATACATTTAACTTCTACTAATATTTTTTACCTTGTTTCTCTATTTAACCATATCTCCGGACTCGATCGTGTCTACCTGTCATTTGTAAATTGTATGATCCCATATCGKYCGGGGATGGGAATGGAGGTTGCCTTATAACGGACTTGATATCTCCTCTGTCTGATGCGTTTTAAAATCCCGAGTTTAGGTGTGTTGACAAAACGGACAATATTTGGTACGGTTGGCCAGGATGTTACAGTAATGGTGTTGGTAACTCTTTCTTTAGAAAGTGTTTCGAGTCCCTCCACAACTGTTGGGTATTTTTATGGTTGCTCTCCAAGGTCCCATTGGATTAGTCGAGGCGTATGCAAGTTAGTCTAGAAGGTTACTTGYTATTTTTAGAAAGGTGAAAACTACTTTAGAAGTTACTTATTGTCTGCTAGTAGTAACTTATAAAGTAGTTGTAAGTTACTTTTTGTTTCTGAAAAAACAAACTAAATCTTAACATTAACGAGCATTTAAAAGGCATACATTGTTCATAGAACAGGTTGGAAAACTCGGTRTATCAAAGTCCGAGATAAGACAAGAAGATAACGGAGTTGTATGTGCTAACGCATGAGCAACTCCATTGTCATCTGGTGAATCAAACTGAATAAAAATAATGTTGAAGAAGTAACCTGCAACATCTCGAAACAATATCTCTGAATTAGTTGTAAGTTTTTTTTTTTGAAATATATAATATTTATATACGGCAAATGCAACAAATAAACTCACACACCCTCTTCACATTTGCTGAGATTTTAACCTCTGGTCTCCTATGAGGCCAAGGACCATGATACCGTTAGGCCAAAGGCTATTTGGTAATTAGTTGTAAGTTACTTGTTTCATTATTATTGTTATTTTTATAATACTGAAATTGGGAATTTGGGATGTTACAAATAGAATACGACTTCCGTATATTATTATTTGGACCTTAAAAGGAATCTATTAAGACTAAAAGGTTGTTTGTTTACCCCTTAATAGTTTCATTAAGAGGTCGTATTTGAATCGTCAAAAAGTGGAATTTTTTTTTTGTTTTTTAATAGTTCTAAAACTGTCAAAGTGATTTTGTATCATGGGTCTCCTTTAATCATTCGGCGTCCTAATTTCATTGTAAATAATTATCAAACAATTATATTTCATTTTGCATTATATCATGAAAACATCTTAATCATTCTAATCACTTAACCATTTTGTACCAAACMATTCAGCAACTGTCAAACAACCCATAATTCTAATGAATTATTCCCGCCGTCCAAAAATAAATGTTCATAATGAAAATGACACAGTTTTAAGGTTATGTAATTATTATATTTTTTTAATTAGTTAAAAAACAATTTTACCTTTCATAATAGAGGTAAAAGAAATTCATTTTTATAATTAAGGGTAGAACAKGAAATTAATATTTATTTTTGAAAGTAAACATTTATTTTGAAACAAATTAAAATAGAAATATGAACAATTATTTCGATACGAAAGGAGTAGTTTGTTACTACTTTCCTAAGACCATTATTTATATTCAAATTTGTAAACAACATACTTAGCATGAATTTGTTAAAAATAATTAAGGGTCAGTTTCGTAATGGAATTTGAAATTCAATTTCATTTAAATCTCATGTTTGRTTTGAAAGAAAATCTGAAATTGAAATCTCATGAATTCATTGGAATCCCACAAATATAAGATTGTGATAATCAATTAATAAAAAGGTATTTTAATTGTTTTATTAATCTGTTTTTACAAATTACTTATCAAAATGGAATTCAATTTTATTTCAAGTCCTAGAAACCAAACACATCAAAGATCATAAATCTTTCTGATTCCAAATCCTTTCAATCTGAGGTCAAAATCGAAATCCAGTAAAAACCATTATGTTAACTAAAAAGCCCATCAATATAATAGTTTCAAGCTTTCAGCTAGCTAGCTAGCCAKCCAGCCATTAAGTGAGGCAAAATAAAACCCCTTTATATCGGTGTTTTTTGAGGCAAGTTTCATATRGACTTATATAGATTGTTGGTAATCAACTTTTTGCTCGAACATGATTAAGGATGATGATTTGCYTTGACCCGGTGGAGAACTCGACTCGGGGACGGAGATTCCCCCGCTAAAAACGGGTCTTAGGGTCGATGCCGGGATCCCCGGTAGACTCAAACTAACAGATATTCTTCATGGGGTTTGACCAGGGACGAGACGTTAACCCCCATACCCGCCAGATAACAGCGCCGGAGATTACAAAACCCGCCTCATTCCCACTACGTTTCCATGCTTGTATATAATAGTCTTTTCTTATGCACAATAATAATAGTTTCTAGAAGGTTTGATTTCATGAAAAAAGTGTTGATGTTCGACATGATTTTTGTTTATTTATTTATTTTATTATATATTTTTCTGTTAGTGAGCGAAGCAAAAAAAAAGAACAATTCAAATGATGGTTGCATTATTTTGTCAAAGGATAGAACAAGTACACCGTATTTGTTGTATGTCACAATCACATTAAGTTTGGTCATAACGAACTATTTATTTCAATTATTGTTGTTAATAAGTTGTACATACGTACAATTTACTTGTGATATTAATTTTAAGTAATGTGCATCAACAAACAGTACTTTATGCATCAAAAATGGTTTTTTAAGAGTTTTTATCAAATGTTTTATAATATAACTAGAAGTGTACTAGCGCAATGCAGCGAGATACATCTTGATTTTAATATTTCATTTTATTCTTTATCTCAATCGATGTTATAATATGGTCTTATGTGATTTTGAAAAGACGATGATGTATCTATTTTTGAATAAAATATAATTTTGAAGATATCATAAAAATTTGACAAAATTATATTGATATTAATATCAAATTAACTATTTAAAATTCCTCATTTTTTGTGTAATTTTTTAATTCAAAATGTTTAATTATACTTTAATTTAATTTCAATAACAAAGTAATTCATATTTGGTTTAGTAATATAATTTTTTTATAAAGATAATAGTTAATTATTTTGTTATAACTCGATAATTATCCTAATTGTATTTTAGTTTTTTTTATATTTTAAAATGAGATATTTATCCTCTATTTGATTATGTTTATTCGCAGTTAGTTACACGAATTCAAACATGGAGCTTTAATAAGTTGTACTTATGCATAATTTACTTGTAATATTTAATTTTAAGTCATTTGCATCAATATACAGTGCTTCATACATAAAAAATGGTTTTGAAGAGTTTTTGTCAAATGTTTTATAATATAGTATAGATTTAGATTTTATTATATTTTAAAATGAGATGTTTATCCTTTATTTGATTATGTATATCCGCAGTTAGTTATATGAATTCAAACATGAAGCTTTAATAAGTTGTACTTGTGCATAATTTACTTGTAATCTTGAATTTTAAGTAATTTGCATCAATATACAGTACTTCATGTATAAAAAATGGTTTTTAACAGTTTTTATCAAATGCTTTATAATATAGTATAAATATATATTATATTATGTGTATTGGAACTTTGAATATTGTGAATGTACAGCTTTGACCGAATATTTCAATGGTCATTAGATGAACACTGTCGAGATATGCATCACAAATATAACAACTACTTTAACTAAAACACATCTAAATTATTCTACGTAAACCGTCAGTCAAATATTAAGATTTAAAACCACAAGGGTGATGTATGATTTATTTGAGCTTGGACTTCAAAGGTCAAAAGTGTATGTAAATCTCAAGTTCAAATCAGTGAAACCCCCATGTAACCATGGAGGTTCAAATGCGGAGACTCTGAACTGCCCGTAAAGCAGGTGGTCGTCCTGGAATTAATCGTCTTGCATAGTGGGTTGGATATCTAGATTAATAAAAAAAAATTAAGATTTAATATGATGTATTACTAGGAAAAATATATAAAAATTGCAATGCAAATTTAATGTATTTTAAAATTTTCTTATGATATTATTAATATTTTTAAATTATTTATTATTAAAATTTTATACTTTAGAAAGTCTAATAATTGGTAACCTATTGATTGAAAATTTGGTGAGTCATATCCAACATGTTATTTCTAATTTATTTAAAACAACCTTAAATTTTCTAAAAAAAGTTACATTTTTTCAGTACCCATAAAATCATATTATAACATTGACGAAGATATAATAAAATAAAACATTAAAATCGAGATGTATCTCATTGCATTGCACGAGTACCATTCTAGTTATTAATAGTATCTCTAACCCATCAACAAAATACAAAAATAACGATGTTGGAGTAAGAACATCTCAAAGTATTTTCTAAAATGGAAAATCAAAAGTCAAAATCTTTACAGAAAATCACATCTAAATCCAACAGATTCTTCATTTCGAATATTACATTACTAAAACCGTATACACGTAATAACATATTACTTATATCTCATAAACATTTAACCTCAATGTTCTTACTGCGGGAATATAACAAAAATTGCTTCTCCTTCTTGATAATCATTTTTTGAGAGTTCTCCATAGTTGGAGAATATCAGAGTATCTAACAAATTTTCTGTAATTTCTCGAAAACAAACAACCACACGTCAAAATTTGTAAAGTAATTTACATTCAACTCTAACAGATTCTTTATTTTAGAAAAATTCAAACATAAACTATATAAAATACTGGGCAAATTTCATGAAAATAACGTACTTTAACTTCTTTTCTATTTTGTGTAATGTACTTTCAAAACTTTCATTTTGGTACATAAGATGTAAAATTTTAAACATTTAAGTACCCGTGTAACCGGTTGAAACTAATTTTAGATTAAAAAAGACTAATTTTAGATTAAAAGAATCCATGTCACTAACCACGTAAACAAATAATACCGAGTTGGATACCACATCACCCGCTACATCGACATGATAAATGATTAATGTTTCAACCGGTAATCCGAGTACTTAAATGTTTAAAAACTTTACGTCTTATGTACCAAAATGAAAATACATTACCCAAAATAGAAAATCAAGTTAAAGTAAGTTACCTTTTCATGTAATTTGTCCTAAAATATCCTATAATTTTATAATCCCAATTCATTAAAAAAAACTAATAAATAAATCTTATTGGTGAGAAATATTAAAAGAACATCTCTTTCTCTCAACGTTAGAGAGTTTTAGAAAATTATATATATTTGGAGTTTTTTTTCTAAGTTTTAATATTTTAGAGAACAAGATAGATAATTTGCCAGAGCAATATAAAAAGCAAAAACTTTATTTTTTCTATTTTATAGAATCTGTTGGAGATGCTCTTGTATTATCTCTCATACTTTCTGTATTTTGGAGAAAATTTTGAGGAAACTACTGGGAAAAATAATTGCCCAAAATCACCATTTTTAGGGAATTTGTTAGAGATTTTATAAGACCACTGATATTTAATATATTAATTTATATTGTTAAAAAGTAATTTAAACTCAAATAATTCTATTAATTTTTAATTTAAAAAATTTAAATTTGTATTTAATTGTATAAATAAAATTAAATAAATAAAATCTGTAAAAAGAAACGACGTCGCTCGATCAAAGATTCAAGTTCTTAGAATATTGATCTTCCCTTTACCCCCCCCCCCCCCCCCCCTCTTCTTTTGTCTCCTATCTTCACCCCAAATCCTCTCTCTAACAGTGCGATTCCACCTAATAATCTCAATTCAATCTCACTTACAACTGTTTTCCATCATCAATTTCATCCAATCTTATGCTCTCATCGATGTATTTATTGTATTCAGATTCAAAAATTTCGCTGTAGAGGCGCAAGTCCACGGCCACCATTCACCGCCGTGGCACGGAGGTGATTTTTGATGCAACCGCTTTTCACCATTGTTCTCATTATTACTTCAATCACTACGAATTGAGGCGATACTTTGGATGCTTATAATTGTTGCTACTTTAGTAGTGATATTGGCTTCTTCGGTAAGAATTGGGTTTTTTTGGTTTTGATGGGTTCTAAGCAGTGGCTACAACCAGCTCCAACCTATCATCCATTGGAGACTTATTGGGACACAGAAGATGACGGTCCTGGTCGTCGTTGCGGTCACACTCTCACCGCCGTTGCACAAACGAAATCTCATGGACCTCGTCTCATTTTATTCGGTGGCGCCACCGCCATTGGAGGTGGTCCGTCATCTGCTGCCCCCGGCATCCGTAATTATCCATTCTTTGTTCGTTATCTATCTGTAGTTGGTTTTAGTAGCTGCAAATTGATCGATTCTTTTTCTCTTTTCAATCGTGAAATTTTAGGGTTAGATGGCGTCACGAACTCTGTTCATGTATACGATGTTCTTACTAGGAAATGGACCAGGTTCTTTCCATTATACTTTACTCTTGCATTCGATATTTCAATTCCTTTTTTTTTGCTTAGAATTCGGCTGTTAATTTGTGAGAATTATCCAGAATTCGGCCTGCTGGGGAGCCTCCTTCACCTAGGGCTGCTCATGCAGCAGCTGCTGTGGGAACCATGGTTGTATTTCAGGTGATTAAAGAACACATTTACAACGAAATCGAAATGTATACAGAGTTTTGGTTTTGAGTTTTGATAAATTTGTGCTGTGTCGCTAGGGGGGGATAGGTCCTGCTGGGCATTCAACAGATGATCTTTATGTGCTTGACTTGACAAATGACAAATACAAATGGCACAGGTAAATTTGTTCAGTTAAAGATTGGACATATATATATATTTGGGATCATGTGAGACCGGCCTGTTTTCGTGAGACCCGTGAGATCACATTTTTACACTTGAAACTTCACAGCAAAATGCTGTGAAGGTGACTTTTTTTAACCTTCACAGTGTTTTTGCTGTGAAGGTTCGACTTTTTTAAACCTTCACAGTGTTTTTGCTGTGAAGTTTCAAGTGTAAAAATGTGGTCTAACGAAAACAGCCTGGTCTCACGTGAACCCAACATATATATATCAAGGGAAGAACCCAAAAAATGAAACATTGAGGAACACCCTGATGCATACAAGTAACTTTTAAGCAATTTGTCCAGAATGCACATGTGCATAACATTCAGACGTGCATACAAACCAAGAAACAACTTCAATTACTTGTATGCACATGTGCATACCGTCTAGATGGATGGTTATCAAGGTGTTTCCTCAGTTTTTTTCACTTTTTTGGGGGTTTTTCCCTGAACCTTCCTCTCTCTCTCTCTCTCTCTCTCTATATATATATATATATATATATATATATAGTTATATTCATCTCTTCTGAAGCCTTTATTTGTTTTCTTAAATGTTGGCTTGGTTTGTGGTTTCTGGAGTGCAGGGTTGTTGTTCGAGGCCAGGGTCCTGGCCCTCGTTATGGCCATGTCATGGATTTGGTAGCCCAGCGATACCTTGTTGCTGTTAGCGGCAATGATGGTGAGTGTCAGTTTATTGCTTTCTGTTTTGTTTGTTCTCTATGCACCTGGAAGATGACAGTCTAGAATGACTTGTTACTTAAATATAGCAAAAAGAAATGAAAAAACAGAAATGGAGTTAATAACCAATTACTTCTGATGCATAGTACTAACCATGCTTCATCAGCCAAAAAGATGGCTTATGAAATAGCATATTGTTGCTGTAATGCTGTTGCAATGGTTTTGCACATTCCCATTTTTCGTAGTTGTAAATGAGCATTTATCTTGAATCAATATAAGGGATTATTTCCTTTTCACACTTGAAACAAATTGTGGGTATCTGGCTTGACCATGGTATCACTTTTTGAGTTTCTGGATCTGTTTGTCATTTGTTATTGGAAATGTAATCCTTCAATTCATTGAAAACTAAAAGGTGATCATGAATGGCTGCATTTCTGAAGTTACCTAAAGTACATGCAGCATAAGCATTTTTGGTTTATAAGACCATGCTGGATGAACTCATCTAATTGGTTAAGTAGGTTAAGCTTAAGTTCCCTTAAACCTTGACTTAAGGACTCCAAAGATGCTGGTACGGTCTCAAGGCAGCACTTCCATCCAAATAAACACTAATATATCTATTTCTATCCGCATCTCTGCCTGCATTAGCGGAATCTAAATCCAATGGGCAGGATCTCTATTGTGTAAAACCAGCCACTAGTGTCCCGACTATGAATTCAACTCAGGTTGATATGTGTCATACAATATTCATAATGCTAATGTGTAGGACTCCAAATGGCTAATCAGCTTAACCTACACAAGGAAAAAGATAAACCCTTCACAGTCTTCAAGTCGTAGGTCTTGGTGTAATTGGCAGAACTCGTGCTGGTGTTTACTTCATTTGACTCTAGCTTAACCTACAACCAGAGCCCATTGTGCTTAACTTCTTCACTGTTAAGTGTTATCTTGTTGAATAATAAAATAAACTATTGATAGTTTCATCTTAGTTGTTAATTTTTGGTATTAGCTGTTTCATTTTGTTGTTTATACGATTGTGTTATGCCTGAAGTTATAGGCTCTACTTCAGCCTATAATTCCTTGTTAAGTGTCATACTGTTGGTTTGTACTGTTTATATTATTGACTACTTGCTCTGGGATTACATTAGAGTTGTCAAGAGACGTGGACTTAAGGGGCTGTTTGGTTGGTTTTTCATTAAGTCCTTAATGGTAAAGCTGTTCATGTGGATTAATCTGTCTGTATAGATTGGAGAGGTTTTTGTTTGAGAAGGTTTTTTCATAGATCGAAGGAGCGTGTTTTTTAATTGGGATGGGTAGGTTTGGAAAGAACTTGATTTTCTGCAATCTGCATAAAGCTCCCCCCTACAAGCTTACTGAATAAGCCACTTTCTATACATTAAGCCACTACCAAATGGTCATGTATAGCTGACCGAATGAGCTGCGAATTCCATTAAGCTAATTAAGCTGTTATTGCTGTTAATGATTCCAATGGGATTTCAAGTGCTTTCTATTTACTTAAAGTGTTTGTGGTAGTGTATTTTCAAATGCTATATATTGTTGTTTAAATTTGTTACGTCATTCTAAAAGTATTCATTTTTGAATATCATTTACTTGCATACTTGCTTTTCAAAAATAATTCCAACTGAAAATGGTGTTCATGGCACAGGGTGGCTCATTTTTGGGTTTGTGCCACTGTTTGAAGTACATGACATGAATCTCTCTGATTTTCAGACTCTAGAATGACAACCAGCCGATCATTATAACGATTTCCTTCATTAATGCAGATAACAAGATTAGATGCTATATTTCCATAATGGATAAATGTGTAATACCTTTTTTTTTCTAGGAAARAAAGTGCTTTCAGATGCTTGGGCTTTGGATACTGCTCAAAAACCATATTCATGGCAGAGACTAAATCCAGAAGGTGATAAACCTTCTGCTAGAATGTAAGTATGCAATTTAATTGTGAGTTCACTATTGAAACTTCTAAAGGTCATTTGTCTTATGAGTTATTGGTCTTCGTTTATCTAGTTGTTGCACTGAAATTTTGTAAAGTTTTGTATTTTAGTATGTAGCTCAGTTGGACTACAAGATATTTGTGATTCTTCTATGTAAAGACTTACCAAAATTTGCAAATTGTTATTGATTGAAGATTATAACTAAAAACAAACCAATTATTTTGTTCAAAACCAAAGCTTACTAAAATTGAACTTTCAAGGTTAAACATGATTATGAAAAACTAGAAGTTGACAACTAAAAGGCTAAAAGCAAATCGATACAAATGATGTTTCAAGTTACAAATCAAGTGTCAAATAGATTTGAAGTGTTCAAATTATTGTTTTTAAGCACTGATAACAAATAAATAAATATGTAAATGCATATATCGGAAGTGGATTTTTAATGGATTGGATGTACGGTTTCCATGTTTGTATCTATTTTCTATCTGGATATATATATATATATATATATATGTATATATAGAGGGAGGTTCTGGGGAAAATCTCCAAAAAAATGAAAAACTAAGGAACAACCTGGTAACCGTTCATTTGGACGGTATGCACATGTGCATACAAGTAGCTGTTTCTTGGTTATTATGCATGTGTGCATGTTATGCACATGTGCAAATCGGACAAATTGCTTGCAAATTACTTGTATGTATATGTGGATACCGTCCAGCTGAATGCTTACCAGGGTGTTTCTCAGTTTTTCATTTTTTTGTGGTTTTTCTCCTGAACCTAACCCTATATATATGCATGTATGTATGTATGTATGTATGTATATTATTAAATACAAATAATATTCCCATAAATGATTTGGAAGCGAGGTAATCGGATATTTGGATACTAATTCCTATTTTTGTGTATGCTTATTCTAAAGTAGCTTATTCTTGGCAGTCATCAATCGTTCCTAACTGTTCTGCATCTACATCATGGACATTGCATGCCTTTTCACTTGGTTATATCTTACACTTTGTAGGTATGCGACTGCTAGTGCTCGCTCAGATGGTATGTTTTTGCTTTGCGGTGGAAGAGATGTCTCAGGCACGGTATGTCCTATTGTCATTTCTTAATTTTATTAGCATAATCTTACTAGACAACCATATGATCTTATAAACGTATGCGACATTCTAATTTTTAGTTTTGGAGTAGCTTTTGTTTGCTTTCAGTCGGGATAATATGACTATTCTTACTTGCATGCTACTTGTACATTGCACCTTGTATGGTTGAGTATACCAATGTAGCAAATTTATGGCCTTTAGGATAGTTATTTCAAGTTCAGACAAGCTTACGGTTTTATGCGTATACGGGAAAGTAAATAAAAGGAGGGATTAGTATAGCACGTTCAATAGAGAGATCAAGGGGCTGTTTGGTTGGTTTTCCACTAAGTCATGTATGAGTAAAGCTGTCTGTGTGGATTAATTTATATGTATAGGTTTGGAAGATTTTTGTTTAAAAGGGTTATTCATAGATGGAAGGAGCATGTTTTTAATTGGGAGGGGTAGGTTTGGAAAAAACTTGGCTCTCTGCAAAAAGCTCCCCCTAAAAGCTTGCTGAATAAGCCACTTTATATGTCATTCAGCCACTACCAAACAATTATGTATTGCTGACCAAATAAGTTGCGAGTCCCATTAAGCTCATTAAGTTGTTAAAAAACATGCCCTACGATTATGATTGTATATGGTGTATTCATCTGACCTACCCCATTAAGCTCATTAAGTTGTTTGGTTAGTTTTTCATCAAGTCCTATATGGATAAAACTGTCTGTGTGGATTAATCTATCTGTATAGATTGAGAAGGTTTTTGTTTGGAGGGTTTTTCATAAATGGAAGGAGCGTGTTTTTAGTTAGTAGGGGCAGGTTTGAAGAAAACTTGGCTTTCTTCATAAAGCTCTCCCTAGACCCTAGAAGCTTACTGCATAAGCTACTTCCTATATCATTTAGCCACTACCAAACAGTCATGTATAGCTGACCGAAAAAGCTGCGAGTCCCATTAAGCTCATTAAGCTGCTAACAAACAGGCCCCAAGGGAATTTGGACTAAATAGTGTCAAAGCTTGTTCAAACTATCATAAGTGTATCCATTCCCTTGCACATTATATTGTATTTAAATTATATAACTTTCCTCAAGCTATTATTTGTTTGTATATGTGCATTTGCAGCCCTTAGCAGATGCTTACGGATTGCTCATGCATAGGAATGGTCAATGGGAATGGACGCTTGCACCTGGTGTTTCGCCGTCACCGAGGTACCAACATGCAGCGGTAAGTAATAATTTCATACTGAGCACTTGTGGAAATTGGTTTATATCTTTCAGGGTGCATAGGGTATCCAAACAAGATAGGACAACACAGGAACAACCGTTCAGCGTTTGGTAAAGACAGAATTGGACAAGACAAAACAGATAAATGACCAGTTTACCCCTAATTAGTTGTTTATATATTTTGATTAATTAATGTAATTTATTAAATTATAATAAAATAAGTATTTTTTTTATAACAAATTATATCATTAGAGAGTTTTCGTCAAGATGATCAAAATGACACCAAAATAAAAAGTGTATGTAGTTTCCAATTTTTATTTTATACCTTTTCTATATTATTTTTTATTATTAATATTTAATAAATTACTTAAATTAATCAAGATATAGAAACCGTATAACAATTATATTTCGAGGACAGGAAAGTGAATGAAAGTTTAAAGAACATAAAATACAACAACTAACATTTAAAGAATGAATAAAATGTAAAGAGGGAGACGTATTTGATGTTTTAGAAGAAAATTAGGTTTTATTTTGAGATTTATATCGGTAAAATATTGGTTTGTTCCACCTCGTTCCACCTTGTGTCAGGGGGGCGTGTTCCACTCTGTTCTTGTCTGTTCCACATAAAAGTCCTGCCAAACATGGAACAGTGATCCCTATTATGTTACGTTCTGTCCTGTCCAGTGTACCAAACGCACCCTCAGAGAAATACTTAACCCATGAATGTGCATGTATATCACAGTATGTGTGTGCGTGCATAGTGTTTTTGTGTTACATTTGTATGCGTCGGGTCTTTTTTTATATCTCTATGATAATTTTCAAAACGCCCTACTTACAAAAACATTTGTTGGTTATCAGGTCTTTATTGGTGCTAGATTGCATGTTACAGGAGGTGTTCTTAGGGGTGGACGAACGGTCGATGGTGAAGCAGCTGTTGCAGGTTAATATTCGTATAATTTTGGTTATCCTAATATCAGTGGCAATCAACGAGATACATAAAAGGTAAATCTTTTGCAAAATGGTTCCATTTTTATAGTGTTGGACACTGCTGCCGGAGTTTGGTTAGACAGACATGGCATGGTGACTTCTACGCGCAATAGTAAGGGCCAAGCTGAAGATCCTTCTTTGGAGCTCATGCGTCGTTGTCGGCATGCCGCTTCATCTATCGGTACTCGCTTGTATGTTTATGGTGGTCTAAGGGGAGGTAACGCTTTACCTCTAAACTTTTGTTCAGACAATTTCCTTTCCCAAGAAACATCGACATAAACATATCATGTAAGTTGCAACATGAAAGAAAGCGTTATTCCTTACTTTTAGGGTGCATTTGGTACATAGGATGGAACATGACAGAATACTGGAACATGCATGTTCCACCCCGACCCCATGGGTGGAACAAACTTATATTTTACCAATATAACCTCGGAATAAAACCTAATTCTCTTCTAAAACATCGAATACGTCTTCCTCTTTACATTTTATTCATTGTTTAAATTTTATTTCACTTTACTGTCCTCAAAATATTATTTTGATATGGTTCCTATATTTTGATTAATTTTTGTAATTTATAGAAAAGGAATTGTAAAATTAAGAATTGGAAACTATATAAACTTTTTATTTTGGTGTGATTTTAATCGTATTTACGAAAACTTTCTAATGATATATTTTGTTATAATTACAATTATTTTATTATAATTTAATAAATTAATCAAAATATATAAAATATATAATCAACTCATTACGGGTAAATTGGTCATTTTATCTATTCTGTCCTGTCAAGTTCTGTCTTACCAAATGTTGAACAACCGTTCTATCTTGCCTTGTTCTGTTCTGTTCTATCCTGTCTGGATACCAAACACACCTTAAAGAGAAGGTAAGAAGTAATTAATGCCCCACAGTGTCATGCATCATGAATAACTAGAAAAACCTCTTCATCTGTTAAAGTTTACTCAAATATCTATGCTGTTAATCACACTGCTACAGCGGTGCTATCGCAGTTAGCGGTCATGGGACAAATAGCAGTCTGAAACAGTGGTCCGTGATTAGCGGAGCTATTTAGGACTTGAATTCGGTTTTATTTTAGTCCAGCAATATCAAGGCTTCATTATTCGTAGAGCATCTCCAACAAATTCTCCAAAATGGAGAAAATGGGAATTTTGGGCGATTTTTTGCTCCAATAGATTCTCCAAAGCTTTCTCTAGAATGGAGAAAGTAGGAGAGAGAGTGTAAATTTCTCCAAATTTGGAGATCTCTCCAAAAATGATTACCATGAGAGAGAAATGGTTTTTTATTATATTCCACCAATAGGGAACCTTGAAATGAAATGTTTGAGTGAGAAATAATATTTAACTAAATGTATGAAATATTTTAATAATATAATTAATGGTGTAATCTCCAAAATAGAGAATCTGTGGGAGTTGAATGCTATTTCTTTTAGAGATTTTGACCTTTGGTTCTCCATTTTGGAGAACTTCCAGAGAATTTGTTGGAGATGCTCTAAATATTTTTGGATTAGGACACCATTATTTATTTTTTTGAACTTGGGCGCCATTATTCTAATTCTTTTTATTTGGACATCATTATTCTTATATATTTTATCGAATACATAAAATATGTTGACTTATGTATGCATATATATGATTCTATTTAATGATTTATTATACGAACCGCTATTTTTGGACCGATATACCACCGCTTTACCATCTCTATAACCACTATTTCAAATCCTTCTGTTGCATACTATTATTTGTTTCATGTGTTGCAGATATGTTGTTAGATGATTTTCTTATTGCGGAGAATTCACCTGTTCAGTCTGATACCGAATCTCCTATGTTAACATCTGAAAGCTCCTCAAATATGACGAGTCCCAGGAGAAACAATTTTAGCCCGTTCGATCCTATGTCTCCTGCCAGTAGATCAGAAAGTCCGTCATCTGGTGGCCTAAGGTTAGGCCCGTTTTTCCTTTTAGTCCTACTACTTACTGTATCTTACCAAAGGGTCATTGGCCCAGCGGTACCTGGTTTACCGGTAGAGCCCAACTTCCTAGGAGGTCAAGGGTTTAAACCTCACCAAAGGCGAGTGTGTGTGAGTATCTACCATATATAAATATTATAAACCTTTTAAAAACAACCCTAGAAAATATGAGTTCTCCCGACAAAAAAGAAAGTGAGAATCTTGCTTCCACTGGTGGCAGGCCAGGGGGAGGGGCTAGGGTCCAAAGGACACGTAGCCGGGGGTGAGTCAGAAAAAGCAAGGATGAATGACCAAACTGACCTAATTTCCTTATTTTATTGTATGTCGAAAGCATTTCTCAATTGTACTATTGAGATGCATTCCTATGTTTTCCAGTATGAACAGAGAATCTATGGAGAGGCTGGCTGAAGCTTCGGCTGCTGAAGCTAAGGCTGCTAATGCCGTCTGGCAAGCTGCACAGGCACAGGCGGCAAATCCCGAAGTAACAACGGTTTCAGATGACTCGCAAGTGGCAGAGACCACTTCAGAGGGTAGTGATACGGAGGGAGATGTTAGACTTCACCCTAGAGCTGTATGTATTCATCCTTAAATTTTGGGTATTCGCATGGTATTAAAAAGTGTTAAGAGGCATATGCCTTGAGGCACTAAAAAAATCGAGTCTGAGGCGGTGCCTCTCATGGGTTAGTTGAGCCGTACGCCTCGAGCCACTAAGGCGGGCCTTGAGGCACCTGAGGTGGTGTTGAAGCTGGGGTTAGAAATTAACTCACTGATTTTACTTTTTATGAAATAAACCCATTTTCTTGTTCATCTTCTCCTTGTTTTCATTTGTCATCTCCAACTTCTTCACCAGTCTTCCAATTTGAAGAGATTCAGGTGTATGTGTATATATATATATATATTTTCCCACTTCTCTAATTTCCCATTTTGAAGAGTATATGGTAGATATATATAGGGTCAGGTTCAGTGGAAAACCGCAAAAAAAATGAAAAAGTGAGGAACACCCTGACCCTGGTAATTGTTCATCTGGGCCGTATGCACACGTGCATACAAGTAATCTGTAAGCAATTTGTCTGGTATGCACATGTGCGTAACATGCAGACGTGCATAAAAACCAAGAAACAACTTCAATTACTTGTATGCACATGTGCATACCGTTATATATATATACGCCTTAGACCGGCTTGAGGCTTACGCCTTGCCTCATTGATGAAAAACGCCTTGAGGCCCGATTCCGCTTTTCAAAACCTTGGGTATTGGAGACCGTTCTTCTCTAAGATAAAGAAACATGATGTTTATATGGTGCAGGTTGTAGTTGCTAAAGAGACCGTGGGAAACCTTGGTGGTTTGGTTAGGCAGTTATCCTTGGATCAATTCGAAAACGAGAGTAGACGAATGATTCCTTCGCAAAATGACCTATCGTATCCAACCAAAAAGTTCACGAGGCAAAAGTCACCTCAAGGCTTGCATAAGAAGGTAAAATTACTAGTTTTGTTATGTGTGTAGTTTTCTTCTTTTCTATACTATATTATAAAGCATTTAAGTAGAAGTCTTAAAACCAACTTATTAAGTATTATGTACTCCTTTGTAACGCATTATCTCTTAAATTTCAAGTTTACAAGTAATTACTGCATACCACCCCGTTTTGTGGTATTGCAGCTATTTAAATAGATAGGAACATAAAAAAATATATATAGAGAGAGGGGGAGAGAGAGTCAGGTTCATACAAGAACAATAACTAAATTAGAGAACAAGAAAAAGGTCTGATCACGTGTGATTTTACACTAAAATTACGTGTAAATCATATGTGATTCATGTGACTTCGGCCACGATATGAGGTCGCAGGCCACGTCGCCCGTACACCCTTGCGTGGACCGTTAGTGTAAAATCACATGTGATTTTGCACGTGATTTGGCCATTTTCGTGTTATTTTATTTAGTTATAGTTCTCGTTTGAACCTCCCTCTCTCTATATATTATATGAGACTTTTTTAGAAGAAAGATTATATATGTTCAAATAAAGGATAATCACTGATCCATAAAGTTAACTAATAACCAACTGATAGAAAACGTTCAAATAAAGGATAATCACTGATCCATAACATAATACTCCATTATCTTCATTAAAAAAATACTCCATCATTGGAATTAAAATAAATTACCTATTTATTTATAAATAAATAATATTTAAATTATAATTAAAAAAATTATACCAGACAAGGAATTTTTTTTAAATTTTTTAATTTGACACCGATATTGATATATTTTTTCCTAATTCTTTTGCCGGGTCTTCAAATTAGGAAGAAATGTTCAACCACCATTTCCAATTTCTAATTTACTCAAATAAAAAATATTTGATTTTATTTTTTAATAAGAATTTGCATTAATTTTCAGTTATTGATTGACCATTAAGGGCTTATCTGTTAGCAGCTTAATGAGCTTACTGAGACCCACAACTTATTCGGTCAGCTATATATGACTGTTTGTTAGTAGCTTAATGATATAAAAAGTGGCTTATCTAGTAAGCTTTTAGGAGGGAGCTTTATGCAGAAAACCAAGTTTTTTCCAACCCTTCCCATCCCAATTAAAGAACACGCTCATTCCATCTATGAAGAAAACCTCCCAAACAAAATTTTTCCTAATCTATACAAACAGACTAATCCACACAGATAGCTTTATCCATACAGGACTTAATGGAAAATCAACCAAATAGTCTTACATCCCGTTGTATCACACACGTAAACAACTAGTTTCTAAATAGTAGAGAAATACTATAGGAAATCTAAATTGCAACTCTAGATTATGATACCTCTTTTTGCAGATTATATCTACGTTGCTTAGACCTCGGAACTGGAAGCCTCCTGCTAACAGGAGGTTTTTTCTCGATTCTTATGAAGTCGGAGAACTTTGTTATGCTGCCGAGCAAATCTTTTTGCACGAGCCAACTGTTCTTCAGTTGAAAGCTCCGATTAAAGTGTTCGGCGATCTTCATGGACAGTTTGGTGATTTGATGCGGCTTTTTGATGAATACGGATTTCCTTCTACTGCAGGAGACATAACGTATGTTTGAAATCACAATTACCGAATATATTGAAAATGTTTTACTCCGTCTGTCCCAAAATAAATGTCCACAATGAAAAAGTCGCACAATTTTAGAAATGTGTAACTATTACAGTTTTTAATTTTAACCCTTGGTAATTGAGGGAGTAATGACCCATCTCAAAATTGAGGGTAGAATTACTTTTGAAAGTTAACACTTGGTACGAACTGAAATAGAAATATGACCACTTATTTTGTGATGGAGTGTAACTATTATACTTTCTAATTAACTAAATGACAATTTTGAACGTTAATAACGGAGGGAGTAATGAATTTCTTTGTTCATAATTAAAGGTAGAATTTGAAAGTAGGTACTACTTCTCGAAGTTGATGCTTATTTCCGTACAAACTAATATAAAATGTGGACAATTATTTTGGGAGAGATTGTAACTATTACACTTTAATTAACTAAAGAGTAAATTACGTTTTTTGATTTTGTGGTTTGTTAAAGATTACAATCTTCGTCCCTATGGTTTAGGAATTATGGTTTTTGTCCCTATGGTTTGTGGTTCAGTACTATTTTCATCCTTATGATTCACAATTTATTGTTGTTTCGGTCCTGTGGTTTACAATTCTTTACTGTTTTGGTCCCTTGTACTTTAAAGGTAGGAATTAGTCCAGGGACGAAAATAGCAACAAGTTGCAAACCATAAGGACGAAAATCACAAGTTATAAACCACAGGGACGGAAATAGAAATTTAATGAACCACAAGGATGGAATTGTAATTGACTTATAACTAAATGACATCATTGACCCTTAGTAATAGAGGGAGTAATAAATTTCTCCATCTCATTATTAAGGGTAGAATTTTGAAAGTTGACACATTTTAGTAAATACTGAAATAGAAATATGGACAATTATTTTGGGCAGAGGGAGTATGTAAGGGTAGACGGTACCCTCTGGAGCGCCTTCATTACACTGATCCCAAGGTCATCTTGGGGGTGGTATATCAGCGCATGATCCCATTGGTTGCTTCAAGTTGTCGATTGTGTGTTTTCTAATATCAAATACTCCCTTCCRTCCCAAAATAAATGTCGACTTTCAAAAGTAAATWATCAAATTTACCCTTAATTAATGCACAAATATTTAAGAGTTGTGAAGAGAGAGAAATTAAATAAGGGCCTAAAACTGTGTCATTTCAGTTGTGGACACTTATTTTGGGGTGGAGGGAGTAGGAACAGAAATCACATATGTTTTAACCTTGTGGTGAAATYGATTTTTTTTTGCCTCGCAGCTATATTGACTATTTATTCCTTGGCGATTATGTTGATCGAGGACAACACAGCTTGGAGACRATCACATTGCTTCTTGCTCTAAAGGTATGCTTGAAAGATTGGGGACGAGTTTAATTGAAATTCAATTAAGAGAACAACCATTACTTKCGTCCACTCATTTTCCGATGCAATTTCGATCTTTTTCTTCTCATTCCTTCAAGATATTATAAGRGTGAACCTATTTTTAATTAGTTAAAATGAAAGWAAAAGTTCATTTTTTATMTCAAAATGATGAATTGAGCTCGTATAGACATATTGGGCGCTGTTTTGTCTATTTAGATGTTTCTCTGCAATTTTCATGTGTTTTTAGGTCATAAACTAGACAGTTAGGTTAACGGTAAGTCGGCTACGGGGCTGTTTGGTTGGTTTTTCWTCAAGTCCTATATGGATAAAGATGTCTGTGTGACTAATTTGTCAGTATAGATTGGGAAGGTTTTTTCATAGATGGAAGGAGCATGTTTTTTAATTGGGAGGGGCTGGTTTATAAAAAACTTGGCTTTTTGCATAAAGCTCCCCCYTAGAAGCTTGCTGAATAAGCCATTTTCTATATCATTAACCCACTATTAAACAGTCATGTATAGCTGACCGAATAAGCTACGAGTCCCATTAAGCTCATTAAGCTGCTAACAAACAGGCCCTAAGAGCTACTTACAACCCGAATTATGAGGCTTCRTTCACCATGCTTTTCCTTTTCTGTTTTCTTTTTCAGATTCATTATCCTGAGAATGTTCATTTGATACGTGGGAATCACGAGGCTGCTGACATAAATGCACTTTTTGGTTTCCGTCTTGAATGCATTGAAAGAATGGTATTGGTGAAAATTCATTTTGGGGGCATTTGGTTTGACAGAATGTTTATGAGGGATTTGGATTTTGTGGAAGGATTTGGAATCTTTGGTGCGTTTTTTTTTTTTAATCCTTCCACGAAATCCAGATCTCTCAAAACCATTCCATCAAACCAAACGTCCCCTTAAGAGTGTTGTTGGGGAAAGTTTTTATTAGATTCTTATGGCTTCCGGATAATGTATAGGGGGAGAACGATGGAATCTGGGCGTGGACCCGCTTCAATCAACTGTTTAACCATCTTCCACTTGCAGCACTTATCGAGAAAAAGATAATTTGCATGCATGGTGGCATTGGGAGGTCAATACATTCAGTTGAACAGATAGAGAAAATAGAAAGACCTATAACCATGGATGCTGGATCTCTTGTCTTGATGGATTTGTTATGGCAAGTTTTTGTTCACTTTCTGCTTTCGGGTTTACTTCCAAGTCTTTCTTGAAACACCCTTTTGTCGTTTAATTTCTGCAGGTCGGATCCCACGGAAAACGATAGTGTGGAAGGTCTAAGRCCAAATGCTAGAGGACCTGGTCTCGTCACTTTCGGGGTATGCATGCAGTTTTCTACTCAATCCGTCCCAAAATAAATGTCCACAATGAAAAAGACATAGTTTTATTAGAGCATCTCAAACAGATTCTCCAAAATGGAGAATGGAACATTCAAAATCTCTAAAACAAAAATACATTCAAACTCCAACGGATTATCCGTTTTGGAGATTACAACATTGATTATATTACTAAGTAAATCACGTTTTTAGTCCCTGCGGTTTGTTAAAAATTGCGATTCTTGTTCKTGTGGTTTTCATCACTATAGTTTGTTATTTTTTTGCTATTTTCGTCCTTATGGTTTACAATTTTTTTTTTGTTTCAGGTCTTGTGGTTTACAATTCTTGTGTTTTGCTTCCTTGTACTTAAAAGGTAGGAATTAGTATAGGGACGAAAATAGCAATCAATTGCAAATTATAGCGACAAAAAATCATAATTTCTAAACCACAGGGACGAAAATCAAAATTATTAACAAACCACAGGGATGAAAATAGTAATTTACTCTTATTAAAAGATTCCTTTCATTTAATAAAATATTATTTTCTCTCTAAATATTTTTTTTCTCCAAAGTTTCCTATTGGTGGAAATATATTAAATAATATTTCTCTCTCATTGTAATCATTTTTGGGGTGTTCTCCAAATTTGGAGATTTTTACACTCTTTCTCCTGGAGAAAGTTTTTGGAGCAAAAAACATGCCCAAAATCTCTATTTTCTCCATTTTGARGAATTTGYTGGAGATGCTTTTAAATTAACTAAATGACGATTTTTCCCATAATGATAGAGGGAGTAATGAATTTCTCTATCTCATAGTTAAGGATGGAGTTGGAAAGTGGACACTTATTTTGAGACGAGAGGGTAACGGTGAAAACCTCACCTTCAAGACTTTACACTTTTTTAGAACCATACCATAATGTATATAACTACTTTGCAGCCTGACAGAGTTACGGACTTCTGTAAGAGAAACAAACTTCAGCTAATTATAAGAGCTCACGAGTGCGTAATGGATGGGTTCGAAAGATTTGCCCAGGGACAGTTGATTACCCTTTTCTCGGCTACCAACTATTGTGGTAAGTTTTGGTGTTACACGTTACTCCCTCCATCCCAAAACAAGATTCCGCTATAAAATTGAGGGTAAATCTAAAGATATCTTTTTTGGACGGTTATTTCACGTGATTAAATGCAAATGAAGAGAACGACTCCATATATCTTAAAGAGAAAAAGGGTATCATAGCGGTCATCAAGTTCATCTCGACTGTTCAAATTTGACAGATTTTTTCTGGGACAGAAAAGAAAAAGGCGTACAGTATTCAATTAACCAAAATGACAATTTTACCCTTAATAATAGAGACTGTAATGAATTTCACCATCTTAGATTTAAGGGTAAAATTGGAAAGCAGACACTTGCTTTTGAAAATCGATACTTGTTTTGGGGCAAGCTATAAGTAGAAATGTGGATGCTTATCTTGGGAAAGAGGGAAGTGTAAGTGGACTTTTCTTTTGGTATGTTTTGGATGTGATTTCTAGTCTAATTGTGGCAATTGCATTCAGGGACTGCAAACAATGCTGGAGCTTTACTAGTGGTTGGCAGAGGATTGGTAGTTGTTCCAAAATTGATTCATCCTCTGCCACCTCCACTTCACTCACCAGAAACATCTCCAGAACATGTTCAAGAGGACACCTGGATGCAGGTAATGTTGATTTATAAAATTCTAGATTTGAGTCTTATAATCTTGTGGTAGGGTGGGGTGGCATAATCAAATGAGACATCAAAAAGGTTGAGACCCGTGAGAACCAGTGAATCATAGGAAACAAGTATATGTGAAACAATACCTTAAATTTTACACTTAGATGAAAAAAAAAGCAATTCAAACAATACATTGAGATTGGTTCTCGTGGGTTTGTAATCTTTTTGTGGTTCTCACATGATTAGACTCCTATGCAAATAACCGTGTATATGTGCATGTATTTGTAAGAAAGTAACAAGTAAGTTTGTACTCCTTCTGTTCCAAAATAAGTGTCTACATTACTATTTTAGTTTATTTTAGTTTGTTCCAAATAAGTGTCCCCTTTCAAAAGTACTTTTCTATTCTACCTCTAATTATGAGATGGAGAACATTTCCCTCTCTTTAATGGACACAATTGTCCTTTTATCAGTAATAATTACAAATTCTTGTAACTTTGTGATTGCTATAGTATTTCCTGAAATAGAAATATCGAAGCCTTGGACTCACTTTCAGTAAGTACATATATATATATATATATATATATGTGTGTGTGTGTGTGTGTGTGTGTGTGCGTGCTATTTTGTGTCTACTTAAAGAATATAGTATTTTGACAATATAGTAAGGCTTGTTTGTTAGCGGCTTAATGAGCTTAATGGGACTCGCCACTTATTCGGTCAACTATACATGCCTGTTTGGTAGTGACTTATTAACATAAAGTAAGCTTCCAAGGAGAAACTTTATGCAGAAAGCCAAGTTTTTTTTCCAAACCTGCCCCTCTCAATTAAAAGACACGCTTCTATGAAAAAATCTTCCCAAACAAAAACCTTTCCAATCCAACCAGACATATTAATATATACATACAGCTTTATCCATATAGGACTTTGATAAAAAAAACCAACCAAACAGCACCCAAGTCTCAAGACAGAATACAGTAATTTGACAATATAGAAATATCGAATTTTTCGTTTTCGTCTAGAAAGTGAGTCCAAAAATCCGAAATGCATATATGCTCTTTTGTGTRCTTCAATTGCTTGTGAATAAGATACTGATTGATGTTTCATGTGTCTTGTAGGAGCTTAATAATCAAAGACCGCCGACTCCTACTAGGGGCCGACCTCAGCCTAATCATGACAGGAACTCACTTGCATATATTTGATTCGGGTATTTTGCACAATTTCATATATACACTTTTAGCAGAGAGTATAGCTGAATATGAATATTGAAGAGGAAGTCCCAAAGGCACACCAAATATGTAGCATACAAACAATAGGTGTGTTTATAGGRGAGTTTGCTATTCTGGGTTGGTGCTAGAGCCTAGATATGACCAAATGACCATTTCTTTGTGRGTGTTTTTGTACATTCAGGCTTGAGGAATCGATGTGAAGATGGTTGGATGGTGTTGTGTATTACTTGTAACATTAAGTGATGAAATGAGTTTTTTGTATTTGAAGTGTTGTAAGAGTGAGGGATTTTATAGATGAATTTTTTTTCATGTTCCCAATAGAAGAAACATGAAGCTAATTATCCTCCTCTACTTCCATCTGCCTARAATAAGTTTGATTCTAGGCATACACAAYAATTGTGGTYATTGAGTTTATCAKGGYGGATTTCTTGCAATCACAATKTGTTGAGATCAATCCWAACATTTCTTGGGACACCCAAAAAAAAACTCGAGTGGGATAACAATGTTTTTTTGTCCCACCAAAATAGGTGAAACAAGAAGATGAGACAAGATTGGTAAATTATTAAACTATTCATGTTAAATTAAAATCTTTAAAYCCTTCATAATTCATTCACTCGTCTACCTTACTCTTGTTTAAAGAAATGTGTATCAAGGTTTTAAAGAGACTAGGAAAGAGGTGCAACACAAGGACACTTAAGGGCCTTTCAGGTGGTCACTCATACTAATATCATTCTCATCCTCATTCGAGCATGCTTAATTGCATAGTTCTGATAGGATCTAGTGCTTTGGTGATCATACTCGTGAAACGTTCTAACAAAATTTCATTTCACAAGATTTAAAAATAAATCCCATTTAGAAATGTGGAGGATAGGATGAACACGTACGTACTTTTCCTCTAATCCAAGTGGTAGAGAACGTGAAAGATCCCCAATTTGCAAAACAATAAAGAAACATAAAAGTAGGATCAATGGAACATTAAACATATGCACGTTAAGTTGATRATTAATTACCCTTCACAAAGCAATGTCATTTGGTAGAGATACCAAGGCATCTATGCTTTTTAGATGCCAAATCAAACTAGAACYGATATAAACCCTAAAAGAAGTACAAGTCCCTATTGAAGTTTACCTTAATTTGTAACAAGACCTTAGATTAGTTATCTACCGTTACGCCATAAATATCGATGTGAAYGGATTGCTCACAGCAGCTGCAAAACTCCAGTTTTCTAACTTCAACAATTAGCTCCAAGATTTGTCTGGAAAAGTATATAACTCAGTCATAAAACCAAATAAAAACATAGTATRTCCCAGTCAAAAGCAAATCCTGGAAACATAAACTAAATCAAACAAACCCAATTTGTATCCCACTCGAAAGCAGGGTCTKAGAAGTCAGCAAAACATGAAACTAGACCAAACCCAGTTTCTCCAACTCGAAAAGCGAAGGTCTGGGACGTCAGCGAAACATCAAAGTAAACTAAACAAACCTAGTATATCYCACTCCAAAGCAGGGTCTGGGGAGTCAGCAAAACAAAAAAACCAACCAAGCAAACCCAGTATCCCACTCCAAAGCAGGGTCTGGGAAGTCGGCAAAACAAAAAACCAAACCAAGCAAACACAAATCCCACTCAAAAGCAGGGTTTGGGAAGTCAGCAAAACATAGATATGTATAAAAACATTGGGGTTGCAAGAAAAAGACGAGAGAAATGGCAGGAACTAACTTTAATAATCATCTAGGCAGCTGGGGCTGGAGCAGGAGAAGTTTGCTGGAATCCCACAGAACCCTCTTTCTGCCAAGGATCTGTTCAGCCTGACCAAAGGTGGTACCAGTGGCATCACAAGGGTGTGGAAGATTAGTCAATATATCCACTTTAAGATAATTAACATCCACAACACACAAACCCGATTCCTCCAAATTTCTTCCGAACCATATGCCGTTTGCTAGATGTATATTTCCCTTGCCGATCTCTTCTCCTTGGTCATCTGTAAGCATAACGTATTGTCCATGCTCACGACTAAAAGAACTTCTAGGGGAAGTTTCTGAGTTTTCGTTACCACATATTCTCAAGACAGTCCCCCCGACGTCTTTCTGGTGGGTCCCTTGGGGAGCAAATGGAGATGGGTCAAAGAATTCATCAACAGGACTCTCAGGTGAGTCAGAGACAGGGTCCGTTCCTGAGCCACCTTGTTTGTCAGCAAAAGCATCGTCCTCCGCAGAAGGTACACGAACATCCTTAGCAGCTGCACGTGCTAATTTCGCTTTACGATTGTTCAGCCTGTTGGCAACATGGTAAAATAAAGTATTTAGAAAAAATCCTAGCAAGTATGCATCAGTTAATCCAAAGCATTTTATTGTTGATTATAGTTATGATATTTTTCAAATGAATMTGCTTCATGAGCAAATAAGTAGCAAATCCCTATAGTCGAATAATATCTGAAAGAAGTATCTAATAGACTGGATGGGACTCGACAAGGCTGGACGGGCGAGAGAGTGAGATAGGCCGTAGGGGGCAGGGGAAATTGTGGAATATTTTAAGGTTTTAATTTGACATGGGTAGTTTAGTAGTACACCAATCTTATCTCATTTCCCTGATTTTTGTCCCACCTATCTTGGTGGGAAAAAATGCATTTTTGTCCATGCTTTCAAATGCTCAAAAGAAAGTGAAGATTGTATGTAAAAGAAAATCCATAAATCATAGCTAAAGCAGTAAGGTCCATACGAATTCAATTTATAGTTATGTGGATATATGATTCCAAATTCCATACGTTTCATATACTTGACTACGGTAAGAGAATATGAAAAAGGTACCTTTTTTAGAAATGTGTAATTATTATACTYTTGAACTAAATATCAGTTTTACCCTTAATAATAGAGGGAGTAATGAATTTTTCATTYATAATTGAGGGTAGAATTGGAAAGTAGGCACTTATTTTGGGAGGAAACTAAATAGTTTCGGGCGCTTGTTTTGAGACGGAGGGAGTAAACTTGAGAATACATAATTTCAAGATTCAATCTTTCTGGAACAAAAGGACAGGCTTTCTTACCAATTCTTTAGCTGGGAAGAAGTAACTTCTGAACCCTGCAAAAGAAGATTTCAAAACTTCTCAGTAAAGAATTATTACTGCCAGAAAATGTATAGGGAAAAAAAGTTCCAACTTATTCTGAATTATGCATTTCATACATACATGAAGACTCAATTTATCAGCCCAAAATTGTATAGACGCAGCTTTTCGCTGCATTTCTGGCTCGTTCCGCAATGCATTTTCAATCATGGTTATTTGCACATCGTTCATTATGTTGCGCTTCCTTTTCTTTAGCTGCTTCTCCTCACTCTGCACGCTTCGAACAATTTGGTCCTCAGGAATACCTTCTACGTTGTTCATTCTATCAATCGAGTTCTTCAGCTGCATGGTGGGTGAATCCAATCCATTTGTTTCAATGTTCTGAAAATCTCTATCACTACTTTCAGCTACGCCTGTCCTCTGGTCTTCTCTCACCACATCATTAGACCGAAGTTCACCGTTTAAATTTAACTGGTGTAGTTGGTCCACAGCCGCATCCTGGTTGTCAATTCTGCCACATCCTTCTGGAGATAATCTTTGAGGTGCAGATGATGAGCATTGACCTCTACTCTGAAACTCCTAAAATAGAGTCAAGTATAACAATCATATCTATAATAAAACTAAAGAATTGTTTATTTTGTGTCAATGAGTCAATTGTTGCAGTTATCTTCGTTAATCAACAACTGATTTAAGATCACATCTTGCCATCTTAACATGCATCAAGTTGTGAACCATAGCTTAACATGAATCSTGAAGAAAATGAAGATCTAGGGCATCTCAACCAGGGGCGGAACATGACTGCTGTAGTCCCAAGGGCCGAAATATAATACTCCCTCCTTCCCAAAATAAGTGTCCACAATTGAAATTGCACACAGTTTTATGCATGCATTTATKAAACCTTTTTGTTAACCAAATGTCATATTTACCCTTATTTAATTTCTCTCTCTTCATAACTCTTAAATATTTGTGCATTAATTAAGGGTAAATTTGAGAATTTAGTTATCTAMTTTTAAAAGTGGACACTTATTTCAGGACAAACATAAATAGAAAGGTGGGAATTATTTTGGAATGGAGGCAGTACTATAAAAATTCAGAGATCCAAATGATATGCACTAGGAGTGGACTTGGTATGGTACCAAMTTTTTTTCTCCAATACCTTGTACCTACCGACTATGATTGGTATGTCAAATCTTATACAATGTATCAACCAATCGTATTTCGTACCAACTATACTGGTACCAAATGTTTTTGGTTGGTACTGKTTTTGTACCAACTTCAAGTTACATATATAAAAATTTGTCATTATGTTCAAATTCTTGGTGACATTTTGAGTTTCCAGGTAACCCTTGTGATTTTTAAGGGTTTTTAATTGCAAGGAATAAAACTTGCTAGCATTCAGACGCTCAAACAAAATAATTTGAGTTACAAAGTTTAATATTTTCAATACATAAAAATTCCAAAAACTAATATATAATTAAATGTCTGTACCTACCAAGTGTGCATACTTGGTATGGTAGAAACAACCAATTGGTACCGATTAAGTTTGTACCAATTTAATTAGTACGGTTGGTACACATGTTGGTTGGTTTAGTTTGGTACAAAATTGCCACCTCCAATACACACGTAAGTTGTTTTCTTTTTCCTGCTATGATCTACTATTAAGTTTTAGGAAAAAGATTGGTAAATATAAGACTAAAACTCAGAACCTTCAAACTGTTAACCGAAAAAATAGTAATACAAATTTATTATGTTTTTGGACTATTATAAACTGTTAAAAAGAAAACCTTTAGATTAGTAATATAACACTATATACATAACTTAAAAATTATTTTATTTATATTATTTACCAATTGATATTAATAAATTAAWAAGTAGTAGATGGGAAGAGAAAAATTAAAGAAATGGGAAACTGGGAAAGGACATATATGGTATTTGAGTCAAAAAGCGGCACGGCCATGGCCCGCAAACTCCCCTATGGTATTCCGCCACTGATCTCACCAAATCTTACACCATTTCTATAAATGAATAATGTTACACCAAATCGTGAAAAATAGTGAAAATAGAGTGCAAGAAATTTGGTGTGATCAAGAAATTTGGTGTGTTACTACTCATCACACCAAATTTGGTGTGAGAAATGGCATGCCCATTGGAGTAATTTGGTGTAAGATTTTATGACGCCATTGGAAAGGGTCTTAGCATGGTTCAATCAGTCCACATTGCAGAATTGACATTTATATGCCTAAGCAAACATGCACCTGATTTAGCATGCACCGACATTATCCACCTGCTGAAGTTCACTGATATTCAGTGTTGGTCACCTTTACTAGGATAATAAAATTGCAAATCCCATATCTTAAAGTGGGATTCGGTCAATTTTAGTTGGTAATGAATGAATATTTCAYCAAAATTATTGATAAGAAACAGTAAAATGGTGATCCCAGTTGGATGGAAATGGACAAGCATAAGAAGTTCATAATAAATAGAGACAAAAAGTATGAGTACTTTACCTTGGCTCGGTGAATAGTGGATTCTTGAGGAGTAATTCGTGCTTCCAGTTGCCTAATGAACAACCTACATAACCAAAGACAAGGAAAACAGAAATGAATGTATGTTTGTAATATACAGACATACCCTTCAAGGTTCAATTTTTTATTAAAAAAAAAGTTTGTGCTAATAAATAGTTCAGAGGAGATAGACAGAGCATTCCTCAGGTTTTTAAATGTGTTCTTATTAGAATCATTGTAGCATTTGCTGCAAGTTGATCTGTACTAATTATTTTTAATGCATACTCAATAGCTCATTTAGATACCTGTCACAAAATAAGTGAGTTTTTTTTTATCAAATTGTAAAAACCACAAAAATGTTTATTATCATGAACTGTTAATCACAACAAATCACTATTAAATATATTTTCGAGTAAATTATGTTTTTGGTCCTTGTGGTTTGTTAAAGATTGTCATTTTCGTCCTTGTGGTTTAAATATTGTGGTTTTCATCCCTGTAGTGTGTAAATCATTGCTATTTTCGTCCTTATGATTTATAATTTATTGTTGTTTCAGTCCTTATGGTTCAAAATTCTTTACTATTTTGGTCCCTTGTACTTAAAAAGGTAAGAATTAGTTCAAGAATGAAAATAGCAATAAATTACAAACCATGGGGATGAAAACCGTAATTTCTAAACCACAGGGACAAAAATCGCAATTTTAACAAACCATAAGGATGAAAATGTAATTTACTCTATATTTTCATATTTATCCCTGAACTTCCAAATTTCATTGGTCATGTGGGAACAMATGAGCAACAATAAGTAACATTTTGTGAAATAGCAATCACAATTATCCAAGTAATGCTTAAATACTYGAAACAAAAGGGTGTGTGCTGGTTTAGTTGGGACAAAAACAAAGCCAAACACTCGTTTAGTTGGGACATTCAGAATTCAGTTTGCAGGAATGAAGAATACCAAAGGTGACTTGGGGACTTGAAAGCAATTACCTAAGAAGCTGCACATCATCTTTATTAAGGTATTCACGCAAAGATTCTGCATGATGCAATAGCGAATCTGCAACGTATAAATAATTTGTCATATAAGAGAAGGCATTGTTTCTTTATCCACAAAAGGAACTATTGAAATCGATAGATACGCAGGTTTCGGCAGGCCGCAGCTGCTCTCTCAGCATCACCAGTCTGTGGAAGTTCCTTTTCCAAGCACTGGAGAAACTTATTAACAAAGAGACCCTCCTCCTCTGTGGRTTAAAACAGAYATTTTAGTCAAAGATATGAATAGGTAATCTCGAACTCCAAAACTGTAAGCAATAATTAAACAAACAAGTAACAGATACATATACGACACCAATTAAAAATTTTGARGTTTTGCAGAGACAAACAATGGGCTAAAATTATTCACCTTTACAGATATCGGGAATGAAACAGGTGAGATTAGCTACTATTTTGACCAATAAAGATGTTTTTTGTCGTGCATAGGGCCTCTGAGAAGCACGACGGGTAGTGACAGCAGATTGTACAACATGTGATGTTGAGAACAGCCCCAAAGCCTTTCCAGCAGCTGACAAGGAATCATATTCCATTGTAACATCCTCTTCAGAAGGTTCAAGAGCAGAGGAACACCAACTAGACAAGAATTCTCCATGTGGTAGCAAAAACACTGCGGTCAAAACCTCTGTCTGCATGGAGCAACAAAAGAAATTCGACAAATGCACATGCATTAGTATAAGTTAAAAATTGATAATCAAACACACTCATATATAAACCAAATCAAATGAATCCAGTATATCCCAAGCAGACATGGGGTTTAAGGGGTAGGATGTACATAATATTTAAAACAAACAGGCAAACAAGCTACATATGTGAGTGAATGCAAACAAGAATTGGGCACGGTAAACATGAAATGCAATCAGAGACATATCAAGAGGAAATACGTTAAACAAACAAGGAACATAGAAACTCAGTAAACATGTCATGCAAGTAGRAAAGCTAGTAGGCATGAAAGGCTAAGATGGTTTTACATGTTTTATAATCATGCAGTAAACAGAGCCATATATCATGGTATAATATAGTTTTATATGTTTTTCTCGGACATTATAAGTACCCAATTGAGATCATGATTTCCAGTTGTCGAGACATGGGGCAAAACGATAGCAAGCATATCAATCTTACAAAATCACAATAAAATAAATGTACTTTCCAAAAGCTTACAAAGTTCAACACTATGTAAGATCGGAAATTAGAATCATCAGAGAATATTTCGGTTAGTCGCATTGCGTTGAGTTGCAAAAGTCCCCTTGGATGGCCTTTGAAGGAGCAAGCAGAGGGACCATTGGGATCTCCACAAAACATGATCTTTAGCACTTCAAGGACCTACAGTATGCAATTGCAGCATAAACACCTAGTTTGTAGGTAACACAGTTGGCATGTAATGCCAGAAATCTAGATGGTAGATATGGCATGAAGAAAAACAGTTGAAGGTTTTTCATTTTTCATTATCTCTGTTAACCTGTTCTGATTTTGTCTTTCTTATTTCCTATCACCCATATCAACATTTTATTCTCCGGCTAGAACCCTTTACTGTTAATTTCATTACAAAAACCTTATAAATGGAGGCCTGGATGATAAAGAAGGTTGTAATAAATGACCAAAGATCACGTAAAAACTTTTTCAAATCACAACGAATGAGTGTAGGAATATAAGCAGAGTGCCCACTAAGTTTGGCTATGGTAATGTTATAAAATAAACTTAAACTTTCACTAAGGTTTGAAATGAAACCTGGAATACAATAGACTTGGCTAAATCCAAGCCTCCAGTTGTGCTGGCAGCCAAATCCAAGAAAGAGCCCCTTTCTACTTCAGTTTCACAAAGATGCAGCATCTGGAGAAAGAGGAGTTGTAGCTATTAAGGGAACCATTCCTTTAACCAAGTAAATATGCTTAAACCCTTGAAGTGAACCACCTCATATAATGTCTACAACAAATTATGGTCTACAACCAGAACTTACAATAGATAAAACTTTTGATTTTAGCCTAGAAACCACAGCCATAAGATTGGAGTCGTCACATGGTGGCAGTTCCATTATGTCCTGAACCAACAGAAGAGCACCACCTTCTTCACATAGGTCCTGGAGAACAACAAGTATTGCAACTTGGGTGTGAGTGTAAATGTGGGTATGACATACTTCAAAAATATAAAAGACAAAAATAATAACTTCTAGACATGGAAGAACATGAAGCATATACAATAGTGAAAAATGACGGTAGAACTTTTCTGAAGAACATGAAGTATATACGAWCAGTGAAAAATGACTGGTATTGAAGCATCATGTRCAAGTCTTAGTAGACAGATTTTCCATRGAAATAGAAAGATACAACTTACACAAACCTGAAGATGGTTCTGAAACCAAATTGCTTTTTTACTTGTTACCTGAAAGAGTAATCTATAAAACGAAAAAGGGGTTCCTTGTAAGCCATCCTCTAATTTGGATTGAATGGCCATTAGGACTTAATCTTAGAAGAACCTGGTACAGATTGCAACTTTAGCTGTAACTTGCAATATAGAAACATGAGAACAACTCTAAGGCACCAACCAACCAACTTTGCTCCATGTGGAGACACCTTATTATGCTTTTTTTTGTCGTGAGAGGTGTTGCATCAGGATACACAACTTTCATTTAATCAGGGCCTCAAGCTTGTTGCAACAAAAGGAATATTATTGGCAATTGTAAGTAATTCGAAGATGCATAGAAGGATTATTGAGTAAAACCTTATTCATGACTAGGCGTTCGCGAAACAACTTTTGTTGGCAAAGTGATAGCAGAAACTGTAGAGAAGCCTCAAAGTGCTCACAGAGATGRCGGACTTCATCAACATTTGGCGTCACATGAGTGTCGGTATGTTGAGCTGACAGCTTCACTTGAAGAAAATATATAACAGTACGGAGAGCAGGAAAAGCTACACTGGTAAATACATCAACCTGCCAAATATGTATCACCAACCACATTCCATCAATTAAGCATTTCAATACACAGAAACTAAAACTATTCTGAAATAAAATATGAAAAGGATTTTAGGAGAAAAAACAAATCATTGACTAGTAATTTGTGGATGATAAGAGTTCAAAAGGAGATGTCACCTTAGGGTGTGCAAGCAGAACATGAGTAAGCTCATGCCACTTTGAAGAAATACATGCTGGTAACAGATACAAACTGCTAGCCAACAAGGCTGAGTGCAAAAGGACCATAGGACTTGAAGGAAKAATTTTCTGGATCACCAAAGTTGTGTTTCAGTGCTACATAATAGAGGAAAATGATGTGCCAAAGTAAAATGTATGAAGGATAGAATTAACCTGTCTAAGGCCAGTAAGAAAAATAATCATGAAGAGTATCAAATCAAGCATCTGTTCTGATACGTTTACATCATCATGCAAAATCTGCGGCAGGAAAAATGAGTTGCTGGAATGCAGAAGATAAAAGTACAAGTTGCACTTATGACAGAACAATTACGGAACTTTCCACTTCCCCATTAATAAAACATACACATACAAGACAAGGAGACAAGATCATGTAAAGAAGCATCTTAAAAAGCAGGACAATTGGAACCATATCAAGGAGAGTAAGAACATGCATCATCTAACTCAACAGAAAATAATTTTACCAAAAGACTCCATAATAAAAGCATTCGGGAGTGAACTTAAGAAAAAAGAGAAGCTATGCATCCATGGTTCTGCTTTATGAGATCACATGGAAAGATGTTATTGTGCTCGAGAGCCTTGGCCTCAAAGACCAGGGAAAAAAGAAGTTATTTTTGAAGGACCGAGCCTAGCTAATGCCTTCATATTCAAAGTTGTGGAAGCTGCTTATAGTTAATGATAAAGGTAAATCAGCCATTATTTTGTTATAGAAGTTGCTAGTTGCTCTTGTAAATTGTAATCATTATCTTTTCTTGATATGTCGGATATCACAACACGAATATAAAACCAACACTTAAGAATGCATAAAACATTTCCACTTTCTACCGTTTAARAGAATTGCTCTCATTTCATTAAATTGATCGAATGCCAACTCGAGAGGAATGTGAAGAGCCTTAACAGGGAAACAAATTGATGATTTTAGAATATTTGTAGGCTTCTTCTGTGAGTCTTCCCTTTCCTTTTCCTAATTATTCTTTCTTCTCTTCTCTCCTTTTTCTTGGGGAAGAAGGAGCACACTTCTGTCACTCAAAATCAGATGTGCAGTGATCACAATACTACCTCTTTTACTCATAAATGATAGGTGTGTTAATCCCAAGGGGAAAGAAAGATAGATAACATATACAAGTTAAAGAAGAAATAACTAACCTGCTCAAGTTTTGAATGGGAAGGTGCAAGATCACACAAAGTATGCAATAATCGTAGCCCACCCAACAAGTATCTGAGATGATGTTCATCTCGTCTAGGTGATAGAAGTTTTGCTATAAGGTGTAAAGCAAGATAGCTTGCTAGACCTTCCACATTTATCTGAAACAKCAAGGTATATGACATTGACAAAGAGACAATCAGCAAGCAATATCTGAGGTGAAAACTTCAATGAATAAATAAATGATTGATTGTAAAATCTACCAACCTCGAAAGATGATCCATTGCTTTTGGTCCACTGAATGGTACCGTTTTCAGCATTCCTGATTAGCATGCTAAGATCATGAGAACTTAATGCATGCAACTCYGTGACAGCTGAAACCAAATCAATAGCCTGCAAATCAAAGCATTCCAAATATCAAAAGATGTGAACGTCGAAAAGTTAGGTTGAATCAAAGTATGCATATCAGCCTATGTAAGTGTATGCATCTCTCTTTCTAGAGAGAGAGAGTATGTATATGCTAATCAATGAGAGGGTTTGTTGACAGAAGTCCTCTGGTTATGGCATTTTAAGCTTCAAGGCAGGTCTCCAAGCAGGGAACACTACAAAAGCTTGCATATCATTGAAAGAAGGCATGCTTGACAATGAGACGGTACTTGATCTCTACACCAACATAAACAAAGAAAAATAAATATTTTTAGCTTTCATTTGGTTCCAACTATACTGATTTCCTCTTTTTCCCCTTTTATTGTGTTATTTTTGCTCATATCCATCTGTAATTCTACTTCACCAGCACTTAATTTCAAGACTCTATCAAGGTGGCAAGGTCTGAACTCAGACTCTTGCATTACCATATACCAGCTAATATATGTCTAATCCAGGTCAACTATAAATCTAGAAAAACATACCAAAAAAATACAAAGTAAAAGCCAATTGTTTCATGGATTCTTCATCTTCTTGTTTCTTTATTTGAAAAAAAATACAAATAAGAAACTCAACCTCTCTGTCTCACACCTATAATCGCTAGCATKTCAAACCCAAAACTTATTTAAAAGAATCCCATTTTCTTCCATAAAATATCTGGTTTTTCCTGGATCATTAGGATTCAAATACCCATGAATTCATTATTCGCTTACCGGGTTCACAAGGTTCAGAAACACCAGTTTCCTCGAAGCTTCAAGTTAGATAAATTTCCTAATTCGGTAATTCCTATACAGTAACCTCCTACACAACCAGAAATGAGATCGTGATAACTATTTCGTCAAAAGAACACATTACATTAACAACCGTACGCCATATCTCGTGTGAACAAAAAAACCATTCATGGCAGCCATAAGAAAAACAAACATGGAAATTTTTACTCATCTACTCACCGGTTTCTTCGTGCATGSTACATTCTCATTTGCAGGCCTCATTATTTTTTTTGCACCAGAACTGTGAACGAACAACATAGAACAAAACATTAATTAGAAACAAATACAGTTTTAACAATATTAGCTTACGATTTTTGATCATTTAACCATATAAACCCTAGATTTCTGCCCAAAAACGAGAAACAAACATACAACTGACGAAATTTACAGCAAGTACCAACAAAAAGAAGGCCAAACTTCAAATAAAAAAACCGCGAACAAATTACCTTCAACTATCGACGATATAGGTGGGGAAAACGTTAGTGATTCAACGCTAAACATAATGAGAAGATTTTTACAAGCAAATGTTGATTGATCACGATGAGTGTAAGACGTCGGTCAGTGAATTAAATTGAGAGAAGCGATTYGAGAGATGTATGATTGCGACTACGTTCGTCAATCAATTGCGGAATATTGTCCGAAGTGGAGTTGGCTTGTGCTAACTTGCGCCATAGTACGKTAGCCCAATTTGTAGGTAGGTAGATTTTGGGAAAATGGACTAAAATAACCTATCCATTTCATTTTTCAACCATTTTTTAAATTGAATTCTTRTTTTATTTTCAAATTAAAAAATAAATGGAATCTTTACGTAAATTTGTAAGCAAAATTTTGTGTAGGGAATCGACTGGTTCCGAGCAGACTCGTTAAGTTGCAGTTTGGATTATTGTAGAAAGAAGAGGAGTTGTCTTAGAAAATGACTTGACTTAAAAGACAGATGACGTTCCAGCTTGACTCGAGATCAAGATATCTTGCAACTCGCACCAATAGCGGAGCGGCAGGAGATTAATTGAAAAGGCGTAGCCCTGCCGCCCCCAGCCGCCTACCTACTCGTGTTCGTAGCTCGATCGGAGGTCAAGACTGTGATCCAGATAAAATTGTTTCTTTTTTTATTAAATCTGGAAATAGGGTTTATGAAAATGCGTAAGGTATTTGTGTAAAGTTTGACTGAAATAAGAATTTGATACTAAAAGTAGTTAAAAAGTGAAATTTGAACCACAAGGGTGGTGCCTGATTGATGTGAGTTTTGTTCCAAAAGTCAAAAGTACCAGGAGGTTTCAGGTTCAAATTCAATGAGGAATAAGAATCCCCTTGTAGACACGAAGGTTCAAATTCGATGACTCCGGAATATCTGCAAAACAGATAGTCGTTTTGAGATTAATTGGTTCACATAACGGGTTGGATATCCAAGTTAATAAAAAAAAATGAAATTTGTTTAGTGGGTTGACAATTTTAGTCCTAAAGATTTTAGGTATAGAGTAAATCATCCTAGTGTGCATCAAATAATGAAGATTTCTTCTTATGTTTCTCATCTTAACTCTCATTCTCACCGGAATCCAATCCTAATATAATATGTATATTATATAAGATGTAATATATAATATATTAACATACACGAGCATAATATATAAGGTATAACATATAAGAGTTGAGTTTGGTGAAAAACATAAGAAAAGATCTACACCTTCGGATCAATCATAATTGAATGTCAACACTAATGAGATGCACCAAGATGCACCAGATAAATTTCATTCTAAAGCACAATATATGCCCGGACATGAGATTAAGAGTGATCAAGGGTTCAGATTTCTTATTACGCTTTTCACCATAAACTTCCTTTCTCACATGATACTTCGCCTAACATATAATATATAATATATACGGTAAAATATATAACATATAATACAACGTTAACAGAAAATTAGAAGTTTCTAAAAAGACCAAAATGTCCTTGAATTAACAGACTTGTTTAACAATCGTTATTCGTTAACCATATGGACAAAAAAGGCAACGAAATCAAACCATAATAACAAGAACCGTAATAGATAAAGTCTAGGCATGAAAATCAAAAATTTCAACAAACCCGAGGGGTAAAACCGTAATAATGACTAGTCAAGCATACAAAAAATACCTAAAACTTATTTAAGTGTTATAAATAAAAAAATCGTTTTTCGTTAAATAGAATTATATATATGATTTATTAATACTTCAGACCTAGAATATCACTACAACAGATACAAAATTTACAAGAACCCTGCCCAAATTTATACAGATTTCATTAATTTCTTGAACTTTATCTGATTCAAAATAAATATATGTCGTTATAAATATATAGTACTGGATTTACCTAGATCATTCGGATCGATGGTGTTGTATGTACGGGCATATGGCTACTAGACTAATTGGAGACAAAGGGTACAACTCAAACC